>NC_051080.1:61002913-61302913 GCF_004664715.2 Peromyscus leucopus | reverse complement strand
GCTTGTTTATTTTATTTGAAACAGGTTTTTAGTTTATAGCCTAGGCTAGCCTTGAAGTTGTGTGTGCATGCACACACATACAATGCACCTGTGAAGGACAGAGGGTAACTTGAGGGAGACAACTCCTGTACCAAACTGTGGATTTGTGGGATAGATTTCAGGCCAACAGGCTTGGTGGCCATTGCTTTTAGGTTCTCAGTCATCTCTCCAGCCCTTTATTGATTTTATTTGTTTATTTTTGAGACAGTCTCACTATGTAGCCCATGCATACCTCAAAATCATGGCAATCCTCCAGCCTTGGCCTCCCAAGTGATGGGATTACAGGCCTGAACTATTCATTATGCTTGGCTTGCTATTTCATCCCTTCATTCATTCATGTACATGCCTGGAGATCAAACCCAGGGCCTTGTATGTGCTAGGCAAACACTTTACCAGTTTTCTCAGACCCTTAATACTGCGATTAGAGTCCTGCACCACTAGATCTGGCTAATATCTGCAAATTAACTAACTAATTAATTAACATAGTTATCTAGGGCAGGATCTCACTTTGTGGCCCAGTCTGTCTCTTCCTCCTCAGTGCTGTGGTTACAGGCACGAACCATCATGCCCCGTATATTACTTTTATTTTGAAGTGAAACATTAAATTAGGGAGGGTTGGGACATTTTTAAGTGGACTAGTTGTACTTACTGAACCACTGCTCTGTCTGGTCATGTGGAAAAAGCATGACATGTGTTAGTTATTTCTCAAAGCAGGCCCATGAAGCAGCCACTATTTTTCTTCCAGCGGAAGCTGAGGCGTGGAGGGGATGATGTGTAGTAAAGGTAGGTAGGGAGTTGAAACAGTTATGATTGCAGACTGCAGAGACCACTCTGGTAGTTTCTTAGCTACACTGCCTCTCCACAAGGCAGGCCCCTTGTCCAGATGCTTTCTTTCTTTTTCTTTTTCTTTTCTTTTTTGAGACAGAGTTTCTCTGTGTAGTTTTGGTGCCTGTCCTGAATCTCGCTCTGTAGACCAGGCTGGCCTTGAACTCAGAGATCCGCCTGGCTCTGCCTCCCGAGTGCTGGGATTAAAGGCATGCACCACCACCAGGAGGCTCCAGATGCTTTCATAGGCCAATCCTGTTGCTTGCTGTGTATTCCTGGATTCTTCATCTAAGCCCTTAATGCAGATGCTATCACTTCCAGGCTGTACCTGCTGAGAGCTGTCCACCTTAGGTTCAAGATGCGATGGCTACCTGTCATAATGGAATGGAGCTATGTAAGCACCACAAATGATATCCTATTACACACTTAGACTCTCAACCATTGCTTTCTTATCATGAGACAAAAAGGGGTACCTTCAAGGCATGAATATCAGAAGGTCCAGGATTTCCTGTACTTGGTGAGTTCAAACTAGCTCAATGGTAAAGTACCTTCTGAGGGTATGAAACACCCTAGGTTCAATCCCCAATAACACACACACAAAACCAGGAAGGCGGTAGATGTGCTGGTCCTCCGAGATTTCCCTGCACCTACTCCTTCCGTGTTGCCCTCTTCCACGGTTATGATCCTCTTTGTGTGTGTGTTTATTTGGGGACAGGGCTTTACTCTGTCCAGGCTGGTCTCTAAGTCATTTTGTAAATCATGCTACTCAAATTTGCATTGCTCTTCCAGCCTGAGCCTCTGAGTGCTAGGATGTGAGCTACTCTATCCAGCTAATTAAGGTCCTGTCATGGCCCAGCATATTACTGTAGCTAGAGTTTTCCTGCCTTGCCCACAGTCAGGACAAATCTTTGTCACCCGCCAGTCCCACAGCCGCTCAGACCCAACCAAGTAAACACAGAGACTTATATTGCATACAAACTGTATGGCCGTGGCAGGCTTCTTGCTAACTTTTCTTTTTTTTTTCTAACTTTTCTTATATCTTAAAGTAACCCATTTCTAGAAATCTATACCTTGCCACGTGGCTCGTGGCTTACCAGCATCTTCACATGCTTCTTGTGCTGGCGGCATCTGGCCGTCAGTCCTTCTGCCTTCCTGTTCTTTTATTTCTCCTCTCTGTTAGTCCCGCCTATCCTTCCTGCCTAGCCACAGCCGGTCAGGTTTTATTTATTGATCAATCAGAACAACTTGACATACAGACCATCCCCCAGCACAGCCAAGTGCAGACCATCTCAGACACCTGCACTCAGGCCCATGGTCCTAATCATCCTCTATGTGGACCTGCTGGGTAACGCCACAAAGAACCCAAGAAGGGCTCCCACAGGACATACAGAACATCCCACAGCACTTCCCCTTTTCTTTTTTTAAAAAGGAAGGTTTTAACTTTTACACATCTTTAAAGCCAGCTTGGTATATTTGGGAATTTGGGCGTAGCTTCTCTTACTACTTCCTGCTGGAGGGGGGCGCAGCATCTTATGGGGACACAAAGAAAATTTTAGGTTCATGGAGTAGTCTGTGAGACTGTATCGTCTGAGCCAGTTGCCTTGAAACGATTCTGGATGTTGGATCATCTGGGCCATGGTGTCATCGGAGACCTTGGAGACTTTCAGGTGGTCTTGGCTGGTCAAACCTGATGTATCTTAATCTGGAACAAATCCATAGCCTCTGTCTTTCTGTAGAGACAAAAGCAGAGCATACTAACTCTCTGTTAGTCCCACCTATCCTTCCTGCCTAGCCACAGCCGATCAGGTTTTATTTATTGATCAATCAGAACAACTTGACATACAGACCATCCCCCAGCACAGCCAAGTACAGACCATCTCAGACACCTGCACTCAGGCCCATGGTCCTAATCATCCTCTATGTGGACCTGCTGGGTAATGTGGTGGTAATCTAATTGTACTGAAATATTATTTTGATTGTATGTTAATAAATAAAGTTGTCCGGGGGTCAGAGCTATTAGAGCCATAGCAAGAGTGTGGCGGTGGTGGCTCACACCTTTAATCCCATAGATATCTGTGTGTTCAGGGATATAGCCAGCATTGGAGACATATGCCTTTAAGACCTAGGGGGCTGTACATTCAGACAGTGACGAGGCAGTCATGTGTTTGGGTTTACAACCAATGAGAAGGCAGAACAACATACTATAAAAAAAAAAATGAACAGACAGGAAGTAGGTCTCTTTCGCGAATCTGGGACAGCAGGAGGAAGGGTGAGATTTTAGCTCTGAGCTCTGACCTCTCGGCTTTCTCTTTTACATTGTTTCTGTGTTTCTTATTTAATAAGACGGTTGGTTACATCAACATCTGGCGCCCATATTAGATATGTTTTAAAAATTGAGCAGAGATGTTTTAGACAGGTCATCTTCAAACCCTTCAGAGATCTACAGAATATGGCATTTAAAATGTTTTAATAACTTAGAAAATTTTTCTTTTTTGAGACATGTCGGCTCCTGGCAGTACCAATCTACTTTAGAGAAAATATGGGCATTGAAGAAACTGCATATGGAGTCAACTTTCATTCTGGTAAAAGTTAGCCACTGGACAACAAAGTATCCTCGAATCAACAGGACAAAATGGACAGACAGATCACGAAACAAGGGACTACTGATTCTTGCCAAAACAAGTATGGTTATGGCTTTATCAAAAGGCATCTTCTGAGGCCAGGACAATATGGCCCCATCCCTGAAGTGGCCTTCGCATCCGGAAAAGGTACAGTGCCCTTTTCTTCGAAGGCAGCTTAACAGGCAGAGGGCCGATGGATTCTGTTGTACAATGGAACAGCAGCTGAAAGCTCATGCCTCTCAAAAGTAGACTGGCATTTAATAGAGGGATGTGGAGAAGAAGGGGATGCTGAGATGAAGCCATATATACACAGCCAAGAAGAATGGACAGCTGAATTTAAAAACTGTCAACAATTTCCAGAATTTAAAATCCTGAATCATGACAGGACACTAGTGGAATTCAGGTGTTTCTGGTACGTGGACTGCTCTCACCCAATGTGAGGTTGAACTGTTGACCTTGTGTACATCCTACTTCACAAATGAGTCTGTCAGATACACTAAGCCTATAGGCTGAAGATGATGCCCCAACACTGCGGAGAAACCTCAGGTGACTGCCCAGGCAGCTGGCTGTTTCTGTCAACTCACAAAATTTTTTGGAAGTTGCTTGCATGCACTTCCTGTTTTTATTTTTGTTAGCTAATATTATTCCCTTCTTGGGTCTCTGAGGGAGTTGAAGATTAGTTAGTTATGGTTGAAGATTAGTTAGTTATAGTTGAAAATTAATTAGGATAGAAAGTACATTAGATACATCTTGGAATTACCAAAATAGGATAGATAATGGAATTATTTTCTCTGATTTGTCAAATACCTGTTTAGGTATTTATTACTTGTATATATTGTATATAGTTATTGTACTTTTGTATATAGTTTTTCTTTTGTTAGTTATAACCTTTTGCTTTTTTTTCTTTTTATTAAAATAGAAAAGGGGAAATGTGGTGGTAATCTAATTGTACTGAAATATTATTTTGATTGTATGTTAATAAATAAAGTTGTCCGGGGGTCAGAGCTATTAGAGCCTTAGCAAGAGTGTGGCGGTGGTGGCACACGCCTTTAATCCCATAGATATCTGTGTGTTCAGGGATATAGCCAGCATTGGAGACATATGCCTTTAAGACCTAGGGGGCTGTACATTCAGACAGTGACGAGGCAGTCATGTGTTTGGGTTTACAACCAATGAGAAGGCAGAACAACATACTATAAAAAAAATGAACAGACAGGAAGTAGGTCTCTTTCGCGAATCTGGGACAGCAGGAGGAAGGGTGAGATTTTAGCTCTGAGCTCTGACCTCTCGGCTTTCTCTTTTACATTGTTTCTGTGTTTCTTATTTAATAAGACGGTTGGTTACATCAACAGGGTAACGCCACAAAGAACCCAAGAAGGGCTCCCACAGGACATACAGAACATCCCACAGCATATTACAGCATGAAATCAGTTTTTCCTATCTGTTTCTTCTTAGTCCATCTACGCTGTAAGTGAGCCTAGCTAGCATCCTCATCCTTCTCCACTGCAGAGTTTCTTCACCCAAGTTCAAGGCACAGAAGATGTACTTGAATGGTTGTTCAAGGCATATTAAAATTTGATTTCCATGTGGAAAAGAGCACAGATTAAAAAGTCATTAAGTAGCTCTACTTTCATTGATCACAAGAGATGGCCTGGGAACTTCTTGCATTTTGATATAAGCACGTGTGCACTACAAGGTTCTGCTGTATGCAGAAGAGTTCTCTCAGTAGATATGCTGAGCACACAGATGCTCAGAGCTTTACAGGTTGTTGACAGTAGAAAAAGTAATCATATTTAAGGGGTGGCAAGGTAACTCAGTTGTTAGCATTTGCCTAGAATGCACGAAGCCCTGGATTGATACTTTGATCCCTATCATAGTGTCATGGTACCCATGCCTGTAGTCCTAGCACTTGGGAGGCGAAAGGAGGAGAATCAGTAGTTCATCATCATCCTTGGCTACATAAAAAGTATGACCCAGCCTGGGCTCCTTGAGACCCTGTCCCAATATTTAAAACAAGCACAAAACCAGTATCATGGATGCAACAGCTGAAAGTAATACTGCCTTTATTTCAGCCAGTCCTTGTGAAATCCTACTACATCTGCTTTATAATTAATTGGTCAAATTATTTCATTAACACAGTCTTATGAGGGCTGGGGATATATCTGAGTGATAGAGTAGCTGCTAGCATGTGTGAAATTTTGAGTTCAACATTCACTGCAAGGCCATCATTGAGGGGGCTTGGAGTTGACTTCATTTGTAAAGTGTTTGCTGTTCAAGTGTGAGGAACTAAGTTTGGGCCCCAACATCCAGGTTCAGTGAGAGACCCTGTCAAAAAAAAATAAAGCGGAAAGCAATTGGGAAGATACCCAACATTAATTAATCTCTAGTCTATGCATACAAGCACATACAGAGACACACGGATAGCAACACAGAGACACACGAAGGAGAGAGAGGGAGAGAGGGCACATCATTCTAGGAACAGTATCCTATATCTGGGAGGAAGGAAGACTTCATCAAGAGGCCAAAAACAAAGTGATGGAGATAGGCTGTTCTGGGCCATGCCCCACCTCCCCCGCCACACCCAACATTGGTTGATTATTATAACTTATTAACAACTTATATTGCTAAATGACTGCACATACTTCATTAAACCTAAGCATAAAAATAGGTTGTTCACATTGTTCTTTGGGTCTTCTATTCACAGTGTAAATGAGAATTCCTGGAAAGAAGCTTTGTCTACAAATGCAGATGGACTGATTAGAATTTCAGTGACCTTGGAGATTTGCAATGTTGCAGTTCCAGAGCCTATTACAGTTTATCTTGAGCTATCTTTAGCCCACTCAAGAGCCATTCCCTGTGTCCTTTGGTGTAGGTGGAGTTTTCCTGTCCTAATGCCTGCTCTCAAATAACTGACACAAAGGCTTAATATTGCTTATAAATCCTTGGCCAGTAGCTCAGGCTTGTTACTAGCTAACTCTTACACTTAAATTAACCCATATTTCTTTTCTATGCTTCACCTTGTGGCTCATAAATTGTTACCTCATTTTTTTATATGCCCTGCTTCCTCAGCAGCTGGCTGGTGTCCTCCCTGATTCTGCCCTTCTTAATCCAATATCCTTAGTTTGATTGGCCCACCTAACTTTATCCTGCCTTGCTAGGCCAATCAGCTTCTTTATTAACCAATGAGAGTAATACATATTCACAATGTACAGAAGAATTATTCCACAGCACTACAGTATGGGACCTTACATCCTGACTGCAGATAAAGATCTGTGGGCATTTATTAACAAAACCCTATTTTTCCAACCAAAAGGCTAAGAGTCATTAGATAACATCTGAGGCCTATAACCACATTGAGGCCATGTTTTGCTGTATCCACCTACTTAATGTTTCTACCAATTTTTTAATTAATTAATTAATTAATTAATTTTTCTATTATCAACTTGGTACAGTATAACTTCTTATCCTAATAGTGAAATGTTTGATTGAGACTTGCCCAGTAGGTGAGAAAAACCAAAACTTATTATAAGTCACAGTCATCCTAGGGTCTCCCCTGCTATATAGCCTCCTGGTTCTGTGGGTTGCAGTCTGATTGTTCCTTGCTCTATATCTAGAATCCACTTATGAATGAGTACATAACATGTTTGTTCTTCTGGGTTTCTACCAATGTATTTTAAAAGTCTTGATTTATGACTTTCTTTGTTCTATTATTATACAAACTTCATCAAACTGCTTCCATATTGCGACATGGAACTTGGGGTAGCCTAAATCTGTGTTCTGGGCCATGGTCACTTATATTTATCTCTAGAATAAACTATCTTTTATTCCCTTTGAGATGAGTGAGGGCTGTATTTTTGCATTAACAACAGACTCCCATGTCATGTAAAATGCTTATTAAGCAAGTACATTGTTTTCATTTGTTGACCTATTTTTTATTATAAGATTTTGAGCTTTGGCCCTTCTAATGGTGAGGAGAGGTCTCAGTCTTTACCCCTCTGCAAGACAATGGACTCATCTTTTAGCATCTGTTTACTCTCTAATTCCCAGATTCTTTCTTAACTCTGCTCTATATTATAAGTGATTTGAGATTGAAGGTTGTATTTCTCAAATTCCTATGTCATGTAGCAGCTTCTGTTAACCCCACTGGCTGAGAATAAGACCAATACCCCCAGTTTAAAGCCAAACGTTAATCAAGCTTTAATTAAATACTGGCTAGGTAGATGGGCTTTGGCCAGGTTTATATCCAGGTTCATGGGAAAATGGCCCTGAATCATGTTTTGCAGAGGCTTAAGTATTTCCCATCAGGTCTATTCAGGGGCAAACATACATCCTGATGTATTTTCTGCCTGTGAACCTCCCGCCCACATGTGATCAAGCACATCAGTGCAGATGGGTCAAACAAACTTGTTTGGGGGGGGGGTGAAAACATGTGGCTTGTTATCTCCCATAAACAATAGCCTCCAGCATTTCAGGAACTATCTGTCCTTGTACAAGGGGCTTGCAGACCAGAGGCATTTTTGTTTCATGGATCTCTAAGGCATAGTAATTAAAACTTAGAATGTAACTTGGGGTCTCACACTTCCAGCTAGAGCTAGCAAATAAGAGACTGTATTAGTTAATTTTCCATTTCTATGCTTAAACACTATGGCCAAGGTTATAAAAAGAAGGGTTTATTTGGGGCTTACAGTTCCAGAGGGTTGTAAGAGTCCATGATGGCAGTAAGTGGCAGGTATGGAGGCAGGAACAGACGCTGACCCCTCACATATTGGACTTCAAGTGGGAAGCTGAGAAGGTACAAAGTAAATTTTTTAAATTCTTAAAGATCATCCACAGTGGCACACTTCCTCTAACAAAGTCGTACTATCTAAGCCTCTCCAACCAGCGTCACCAGCTGTGGGTGGCAACTCATTAAAACCACCACAAGGGCCTTCATGAGTGTCTGGTCCCCCAAGAAATTCCTTTTCCCAAGGTCAGACATTTAGACAAAAGCCTGCCTTCCCTTGGGGGCTTGAAGAAAGTTTCTATTTGCTAAAGACGGAGCCATTCTCCTTATCTCTGGCAAGAGGAATGTGTGGTTGTTCAGTTAACATGTGACTATGGTGCTACTAACATCTAAAGGTCAATGCTAGCCTCGAGGCTCCCTCAGTCTGCTGCTCCCAAGCCCCACTCCAGCTCACAAACTCCCTTTCTCCTGTTCCCATAGAACACTGAAAAATTTCCCCCTGACGCTCCTCCCTGCTTTCTTGAGAGACAGACTTGGTGGTTTGGAATTTTCCCTTTTCACTTATGGAGCAGATATTTTGGCTTCTTTACTGCTCCCATTTTTTTCTTTCTTTTCATTCTTTCTCTCTCCCTCTCTCTTTGCTTTTCTTTTCTTTTTTTTTTTTTTTTTTTTTTTTTTTGGTTTTTCAAAACAGAGTTTCTCTGTGTAGCTTTAGTATCTGTCCTGGCTTTCACTCTGTAGACCAGGCTGACCTCAAACTCACAGAGATCCACCTGGCTCTGCCTCCCAAGTGCTGGAATTAAAGTTGTGCACCATCACTGCCCGGCCACTGCTCCCATTTTTCATTCAGTGAGAGAGACTAGAAGTATGGTGTTTTAAATGAGAGTGGTTCCCGTTGACTATTATGTTTGAATAATTGGTGGAACTGTTTGGGAAGGACTAGGAGTTATGGCCTTGCACTCGGGGTGGGGTTTGAGATTTCAAAAACCCACATCATTCCTGAGGAGTTAGCTCTCTGTCTCTGTCTCTCTCTGCCTGGTGGTTGTTATCTCAAGACATGAGCTCTCAGCTGTTGCTCCAGGGCTGTGCTCATCTGCCAGCCATGATGGTCGTGAACTCACCCTCTGAAACTCTAAGCAAGCCCCTCAATACATTCTTCTATCCACTTGGTCATGTTGTCTCTTCACAACAATAGAAATATAACTAAGTCAAAAGTCATAAAGAAGTCAGAATTAGGCACGATGAGACAAGTCTGTAAGCCAATACTCAGGAAGCTGAGGCAGGAGGATATCTAGTTCCAGAGGAGTCTGGGCTATATAAAATGAGACCTTTCTGTAAGTGAGAAAGAGAAGGAGGGAGACAGAAAGGGTATTTCCCATTTACACTTTCAGCTTGAGGTTTTAGTTCCTTGCAAATGGGTCCATTGTAGTTGCTGGAAGACCACAGTCCCTTGAGACCAGGAGTACAACCACTTTCTGGCCTGAGGATTTAGGAATTTCTTGCTATTACCATGTTCTAAGTTGTTTCATGGCATGTGAGTATGTGTGTGTGTGTGTGTGTGTGTGTGTGTGTGTGTGTGTGTGTTGGGAGGGGTACTATAATCAGAAGTTTCTGGCCTGCCTGCCTGTTTTCAAATACCCAGCAACCACTTCTTAAATAGTTGACTTGGAGCCAAGTGGTGGCACACGCCTTTAATCCCAGCACTAGGGAGGCAGAGCCAGGCGGATCTCTGTGAGTTCAAGGCCAGCCTGGGCTACAGAGTGAGTTCCAGGAAAGGCGCAAAACTACACAGAGAAACCCTGTCTCGAAAAAAAAAAAAGTTGACTTGGAGGCTTAATATTACTTACAAATGCTTGGTTGGTAACTCAGGCTTATTACTAACTAGCTCTTACACTTAAATTAACCCATAATTCTTACCTATGTTTAGCCACATGGCTTGGTACTTTTTCTCAGTACAGCATTCTCATCTTGCTTCCTCTGCATCTGGCTATGGACTCCTCTGACTCTGCCCTTCCTCTTCCCAGAATTCTCCTAGTCTGGTCACCCTGATTATACTTCCTGCCTGGCTATTGGCCAATACGTGCTTCATTAAACCAATTCAAGTGACAAATCTTTACAGTGTATAAGAGCATTATTCCACAGCAGGGTACTTTTGTGATATAATAGTGAGTTTAGAGGTTTGAAAGATACCAGTGGTGGGAGAAATAGAGGTCTATAATATTAGAGGCCTCAGTAGGGATTTTGTTTATTTATTATTTTTAATTACTATCTTAGTCATTGTTTTATTGCTGTGAAAAGACACCATGACCAAGACAACTCGTATAAAAGAAAACCTTTAGCTGAGGGTTTGCAGGTTCAGAGGCCATGCAAATACTAAATACTGACTGTTAGTGTGGCTTGGGTATATATGATTTCAAGACTAACCACTTTGTATTGGATAACCAATTAGCGTATTCAAAATTGGGAGAGACTAATTTTTCCTCTTTCAGCAGTCATCAGTCACCTGTAATTCTTTGTCCAGAGTTTGGGCCCTGTGAGATCCTCCTTCTATATTATCATGTCTACTAATATTGTCATTGTTCCGATCTTGTTAAGGCAGTTATATTGTAGAGGTATCATGGGTGTAGCTTCCCTGTCATTTCTAAGAAACACAGTCTCACAGCAGACTTCATAGACCACCGGCTCTTACAATCTTTCCACTCCTTCTTTCCATGTTCCCTGAACCTTAGGTGCAGGAGTCATTTGTAGATGCATGTATTGGGGCTGGGCTCCCCACAATCCATTGCCCTCTGCATCTGTTGTGTTTTTCTGTACTGGTCTCTGCTGCAAAGAGAAACTTCTTCGATGAAGGGTGAGAGCTACACTGATCTGTGGGTATAAGGCTAAGTTTAGAATGCAGTTAGGAATCATATTGGTCTAGTAGGTTTTCTTTTAAGATCTCTGTCCCCACCAGCCCCAGGTAGTTGACTAGGTGTCTAGTACCAGGCATGTCCTCCATCCTACTGAATAGGCCTTTAGTCTAATTAGACAGTTATTGGTTACCAGCAAGATATGAGTGCCACTATTGTACATTTAAGAATATCTTGCCATGCTGGTCATTTGTTATCATTCATGGGCATCACGGTTGGGTAGAAATTGATTGCTTCCTCCCTTGTCAGCTTATATAGTATATTCTGGTATAATGAAAGCTAGACCACAGGAAGGAGGCTTTCAGATTAGATATAGCTTGAATCTTCTGTGTCCTGTGTCTGAAATAAGTGGTCTGTTCAGCAGTAGGAACTTACTTTCAACTTTTGAGAGATAGCCAAGGGCAACAGCAATAGCTATATTGTTTTGGGAATCACTTGGATTACTCTGACAAGCAACTCAGATAGAGGTTTCCCATGCTTGGTATTGGGGTTTTTGTTAGATAGTCTATGGCTCCTGGGGCAGGGGGGCGTGCATTGTCAGCCCAATGGCATAACTTCATCTCTTCTCTCTCTCTCTATGTGTGTCTCTGTCTCACACATATACACACACACACTGTGCATAATTTTAGATAAATATAAAAATATGATTCCTTGCTTAATAATGTTCATTGCCACTCAATTCACAATACGTAGGAAATGGAAACAACCTCAATGTCCTTCAACGGATGAATGAATAATAGAAATGTAGGACAAACTCATGATGGAGTTTGTAAAGACGTGTAATTTGCAGGTAAATGGATAGAACTACAAAAGATCATATTGAGTGAGGTAACCTAGACGCAGAAAGATAAATATCACATGTTCTTTGTCGTCTGAGGCTCTTGGCTCTAATCTTCAGATATGAGTATATAACCCAGAGTAACTGCAGAAAACAGGAAAGTAAACCGGACTGAGGGAGGGAGGGACCATTGGAAGAGAATGATGCAGGCAAGATGAAGGGAGACATGAGAAAATTCAGGGCAGGGGATTTAGTTGGGGGTAGGTCGAAGGAGATCAATACATAGGGAGAGGAAGGGAAGAGAGACAAATAACATTAGTGGTGTTTGACAAAGTCTCGAGGAATTGTATCACTTAAAAATTTTGACAATTGTATACATGGACGGAATGTACTGTGATGATATTCACCCCCCTCCAATTATCCTCCCTTCTTCTTCCCAAGTAGTCCTCTTACCCCCGTTTGTTTCTTTTGGGCAGGGAGGGGTTGGTTCAGGCTTTTGCAGGTAGCTGCTCTATATTCATGATTTTGTGATGGTCATGTCATATTCAGAAGCAGCATCCCATAATACTCCTGTCCATCACCAGCTCTTATAGTCTTTCCACTCCATCTTCTGTGACTCTTTGTGTTTTGGAGGGAGTGATATAGATGTCTTCTTTAGTAACAGTCCCTTATTCTCAGCATTGACCTTGTCCTTTTTTTAAGATGATAGAGAACAAGAGAAGCAGATTTGTCTGTCAAACATGAAGCAATACCACCATCTAGTGGGGACATCTAATTGTTTTACAAGCAAAACTCATTTTTTATGTTTTATTTTTATTTTTCAACACAAGTGAAATTTGTATACACAAACACATTTTAATAATATGAAATTTACGTCATCCTATAAGCTTTTTTCTAATTATTATTATTTTAATTAATTAATTAATTAATTTTATATCCCAACCACAGCTTTCCCTCCCTCCTTTCCTCCCTCACTCCCCTCTGCCCCCCAAAACTCCTCCTCTGTATTCAATAAGTGAAATTTTTGTCTGCATTTTTTCAGAAGATATGGTTTAAGCTATTGTATTCCCCATAAATGAATTAATCTTGTTGCAAATTGGAACTCTACCTCATCTGAAGTTATTCAAAGTTAGTACAAGGTGGAGCAGATTCTGAGACACCAAGACACTACTTGATTCTATTTTTAGCAATGCCTGTAATCCTTGCCATTGACATTTTTTTTCTCTGTGCTGGGAATTCCAGCCAGAGCCTTTCCATGCTAGGCAATCCAATCTGTCCATCATGGAGCTACGCCCCCAACCCTATCATACATCATTTCTTTTTTTAGAAAATTGTATTTTATTAGCATATATTAATTACAGATAATAATGGGTTTCTTTTTTTAAGAATCCAATCACTAGTGAAATGTTTTTAAAAAATCTATATTAAACAAAAATGTCTTTATAAGATAAAAACAATCTTCCACAATGCAATAAATTGCAGATCAATGAAATTTTAACTCTAGATTATTTCAGTTCAGTTTTTGGTTTCAAAATCTAGAGACAGTTAAAAGGAAAAGAGAAAGAAAGAGTTGGCAGAATTCCTATCTGGTTTTGTGCTTCTCTTTCTTGTTTGGACCACTTGTTATACTGTTTAAAGATGCTGCTACTGAAGCTGCTCTTGCATGACCAGTAGCCTTTAGATGATCAAACAGTTTATTCCGGGATGGAAATTCACTAGGGCAGTGGCACAGCTGATGAGGCTCTCGCTCACTGTTTGTGGTTCGGCAGGTGCTTTGACAGATTTTTTTTTTTTGCCCCAGCTTTGGTATTCTTTCCTTTGGATTTAGGAACACTTTTAGCTTCACTCTTTGGATCCTCACACACTTCTGTGGTCTCTGTGATGCAGACATTTTCTTGGGCCCTATTTTCTAACTCTTTGGCATTGTCTTCATTTAAGTTAGTATCTTCTAAATCATCCTTTACTCCTTCAGTTCCATTTTCATTGAAATTGTTGTCATAATTCTGGGCTGATTTCTGTTTCTTTTTCTTCTGTTTTTTAGAAAGCTTTTGCTTTGGTAAATCTTTCATTTCTTCCTCAGAATTGGCATTCAATAAATTTTCATCCATTTGAGCTCCTGAAAAATGTTCTTCCTCTTCCTCCAACTGCTGCTTTAACAATGTGACCATTTTTCAATGCAATGATGGGTTTCATGACGACATTTTCACACATGAACATAATGTAGTTTGATCATATTTAACCCTTTCCTTACCTTCTGTGGTGGTTTGAATGAGAAATGTTTCCCATAGTCTCGAGCATTTGCACAGTTCGTGGCACTGTTTGGGGAGGTCCAGGAGGTGCAGCCTAGCTAGAGGAAACATGTATGTCACTGGAGGAGAGTGTTGAGAGGAAAAAAAGATCACTCTGCTTCAAGATGTTAGCTGAGTTTCCTGTCCCAGGTGCCTTGCCTCACTGCCATCCCTGCCACCATGGACTATTGCCTTCTGGAGTTCTGAGCCCAAATAAACTATTTCTTCTATACGTTGCCTTGATCATCCTGTTTTGTCATGGAACAGAAAAGTAATGAATACACACTCTTGTTCCTTGCCCACTCTTACTGATCTCCTCCCTCCTAACTAGCCTCACTTCTATCCCCTGCCACCAAGACCCACTGAATTTCACTAGGGTTGTGTTGTAGCATATTATTTCATGTTTTTGCTTTTGTTTATGCTGTGGAACATTTGTTTTAATAAGGCAAAGATGTGTTGCATTCTTTTATGTTACATTTGTTTAACTCTGTGAAGCTGTGTTATTTTGCCTGTCTAAAACACCTGATGGTCTAATAAGGAGTTGAATGGCCAACAGCCAGGCAGGAGATAGGATAGGCGGGGCTGGCAGGTAGAGAGAATGAATAGAAGGAGAAATCTGGGAGAAAAAGGAGAAAGAGAACAAAGAGAGGAAGATGCCAGGGGCCAGCCACACAGCCACTTGGCCAGCCATGGAGTAAGAGTAAAAGTAAGATATATAGAAGTATGAGAAAGGTAAAAGCCCAGAGGCAAAAGGTAGACAGGGATAATTTAAGAAAAGTTGGCTAGCCAGGCGGTGGTGGCACACACCTTTAATCCCAGCACTCGGGAGGCAGAGCCAGGCGGATCTCTGTGAGTTCAAGGCCAGCCTGGTCTACCAAGTGAGTTCCAGGAAAGGCACAAAGCTACACAGAGAAACCCTGTCTCGAAAAAACCAAAAAAAAAAAAAAAAAAGAATAAGCCTCTCTGTGTGATTTATTTGGGAACTGGGTGGCAGGCCCCCCAAAGAGCAAACAGCCAAGAAAGCAAAACCAACCAACAACAGGGTTGTTTACAGGAGCATGGACAAGAGGTTACTTATACCAGCACGAGCAATTTACCAGTGGCTACACTACTAAAGAAAATGTCTCTTTTTCCCTGAGCAACCATTAGCTACCTATAAATCCTCAGAGATTTATAGGGTAGGGACCTCATGAGTCCTCTTCCTCTATGACAAGATGTTGATGAGCCCAATCTTGTGTAGTTATTGCAGGGAATCACAGTTGCTGTGAGTTCAAGAGTGCCATAGCCATGCCATGCCCAGAAGATAACATTCCACAACACTCCACTGTTGCAGTAGCGCACGCGATACCACTACCCATTCACCATGTCTGAGCGAGGGGCTGTGGATTAAAAAAGAGACAAGAGACATCGGGTCATTAGCCTCAGCAGAATGCCAAATGCCGTTTATTGAAAGAAGGAGGAAACTTTAAATACAGGCTTACAGCACAATGGGAGAACCCCGGAGGGCAGAAGTTCGCTACCAATGTTCTACAGTCTTGCATCTAAGCTGTTTACATCAAACGCAGGATACACAAACAAAGAACCTCCCGAGAGCGTTCAGGAAGAAGGAAACAGGCAGGGAATCAGCATAGGGTCAAGGTCGGCAAGCAAGGCAACAGCTACTCAAAATGGGGGGCCAGGGCCCTACACTCCACCTTATCCTCTGGCTCTTACATTCTTCCTACCTCCTTTTCCTTGCATGATGTTCCCTGAGCCTTGAATGGGATAACGCGGATGTCCTACTTATGGCCAAACATCAAGAGTCACTAGTCTCAGCACTGTGACCAGTTATGAACCTCTGCAGGCACCTCTGGCCACAACAAGAAGCCTCTCTGATAGAAGCTGATAGCAGCACTAATCTACAACAGTTAACATAGTCATTTGAAGGGCAGTTTGATAGACACACCATGTCCACTTAATAAAACAACAGCAGTAATTTGCCCAGGAGATCCTAAGATCTTCTAAGCATGGGCTTTTGACCAGGTTTACAGTACCAAACATGAATTCCTTTATGTGGAACAAGCTTCAGTTCCAATCAGAAGGAGGTTGGTTACCTCATAACAGACTTCATGGGGCTGGAGAGATGGCTCAGAGGTTAAGAGCACTGGTTGTTTTTCCAGAGGTCCTGAGTTGAATTCCCAGCAACCACATGGTGCTCACAACCATCTATAATGAGATCTGGCGCCCTGTTCTGGCCTGCAGCCATACATGCTGTATACATAATAAATAAATAAATCTTAAACAAACAAACAAACAAACAAACAGACTTGCCACTGTAGCACTGCAGCACACATCTTGTCTGGTTGGTTGGTAGAGTGGGGCACCCAGGGTCCATGGCTGTTGATGACAACTCTCTTTCCCCAGCAGCCTGGGTTAGTACTCCTTGGCACAAACAATCGTTAATTTTTCTTAGAGAAACCCAAGTCCAGCTTGCAGGAAGTGAAATAAGATGGCTACTTTGGGTTGTCAACTGGACGGAATTTAGACTCACCCTGGAAAGAAACCTACCTCTGGGCATGTCAGTGAGGGATTTTGTAGATGAGGTTAACTCAAGAGAGAAGATCCACCCTAAGTGTGGGCAGTTCCATCTCATGGGCTGGGACCGTGTCCTGTATTGAGAGCAGGGTGAGCACAAGCATTCCTTTCTCTCTGCCTCCTGACTGCAGGTGCAATGTGACCAGACACTGCCTGCTCCTGCCGCCATGCCTTTTCCCTGAGGAGATGGACTGTATCGCCTTTGGATTTCAAGCCAAAATAAACTCTTGCTGAAGTTGCTTTTGTTGGGGGGTATTTTGTTGCAGTGACCAGAAACTTAACTTGGCCTCATTAAATAGAAATGAACTTATTCACTGGGCAGTGGTGGCACATGGTTTTAATTCCAGCACTCGGGAAGCAGAGGCAGGCAGATCTCTATGAGTTTGAGGCCAGCCTAGTCTACAGAGCTGATTCCAGGACAGCCACGGCTACACACAGAGAAACCTTGTCTTGAAAAACCAAAAACCAAACCAAAAAAAAAAAAAAAAAGAGGTGAAATTATTCAATTATTAATGATAAATATAAGGGGTTGAAGCTAGAAAAAAATAAGTAGTTTGCTAGATGTCACTCGGAAGACAAGTAGGATTCCAAGCCAGATCTGTCTATTGAAAATGTCCCTCTTCTCTCTATCCTACACTACTTCTGGTTGTAGGGAATGCTCCCAACCCTTTTTTGTTGTTGTTTTTTGTTTGTTTGGTTTTAGTTTTGGGAGACAGGGTTTCTCTTGTGTAGCCCTGGCTGCCCTGGAACTAAGTCTGTAGACCATATTGGCCTTGAACTCAGAGATCCACCTGCCTCTGCCTCCCAAGTGCTGGTATTAAAGGCGTGCGCCGCCGCCGCCGCCGCCGCCGCCGCCGCCGCCGCCGCCGCCGCCACCACCACCACCTAGCTAAATTATTTTATTTTATTTTTATTTATTTATTTATTTTTTAAAATAGGGTTTCTCTGTGTAGTTTTAGTGCCTGTCCTGGATCTCACTTGCTCTGTAGATCAAACTGGCCTTGAACTCACAGAGATCTGCCTGGCTCTGCCTCCTGAGTGCTGGGATTAAAGGCGTGCGCCACCATCGCCAGGCAATTTTTTTTTTATTTTATTATCGTGTGTGTGGGTGGTACACACTTGTCATGGCTCATGGAGGTCAGAGGACAACTTTCAGAAGTTGCTTCTCTCCTTCTACTGTGGATTCTTGGGATTGAACTCAGGTCATCAGCCTTGGCAGCAAGCACCTTTGAATGCTTCCATTTTTTTTTTTTTTTTTTTTTTTTTTTTTTTAAGATTTATTTATTTATCATGTATACAGTGTTCTGTCTGCATATGTCCCTGCAGGCTAGAAGAGGGCACCAGATCTCATTACAGGTGGTTGTGAGCCACCATGTGGTTGCTGGGAATTGAACTCAGGACCTCTGGGAGAGCAGTTGGTGCTCTTAACCACTGAGCCATCTCTCCAGCCCTGCTTCCATTTTAATAGTTCACTTTCAACGGTTGGTTATCTTCCAAATATTTAAAAAATTTTATTATTATTGTGTGTGGTTATAAGTGCATGTGAAAGTATGGGTGGGTATGTGCCATGGCGAATGTGTACATGTCAGAGAACAACTTTTGGGAGTTGGGTCTCTTCTTCCACTGTGTTCTGGGGATTGAAGTCAGATCATTAGGCTTGCATGGCAAACACTTACAACCTTGAGCCATCTCACTGATACCCACTAATGAGTTCTCAACACTTTCATGTTCAGTACATTGCTCCATCATTTTCCTTACAGATTCAGAGTTTTGCTTTTTGAGATGGCCTCTCTCTATGTAGCTTTTTGGCTGGCTTGGAGCTCACTATGTAGACCAGGCTGGCCTCAGACTCATAGCAATCCACCTGTCTCTGTCTACTGAGTGCTGGGACTAAAGGCATGCACCACCATGACAGGTGGTTCAGATGTTTTTTTTTTTTTTTTTTTTTTGGTTGTTGTTGTTTTGAGACAGGGTTTCTCTGTGTAGTCTTGGTGCCTGTCCTGGATCTCACTTAAGACCAGGCTGGCCTCGAACTCACAGAGATCTTTGCCTGTCTCTGTCTACTGAGTGCTGGGATTAAAAGTGTGCACCACCATGCCAGGCGGTTCAGATGTTTTAAAAGAGAAGATTAATGAAGTAATAGATTGACTGTTCCTCCAACTAGAACTTCTGGCAGATCCTGAGGATGCTCTGATCCATTGCTTTCCTATTGATTCATCAAAAGGTTTGGGAGGAAAATAAATAGCAAACAAACTTGTTCATTTCCTTGGAATTCAGCCCTTCAATATTCCCAACCAATACATTCTTCTACTTCAACTAAAGTCTAATTTACAGGAATGAGTAGGAGGCCACCCCCTCTAAGAAGAATTATTCCTTTTAGGCTGTTTCAACTTTCATGGGCAGCCAGGTCTGTGGGAGTTTGCTGGCATCCCTTGGAGAGCTCCCAACCAAGCAGTTAAAAGTTCATGGATGTGAGTCTAAGTATGAGTTTTCATCTTAAAACAGTTGAGGTCATTGCAAACTTTGGTCAAGAAGACATCACACCCTGCAGTGCTGAATTAGCTGGACTCTTCCCTGGAGCCTGCAGGGCCTTCCCAGAACCAGGCATACGGCTTTTAGCGGATAGAAGTCTCATGTACCACTTAACACAAATGAAGTATTTAACGAACAGGAGGTGTTATCTCCCATCTTAGATCGTCTCCAAGCCCAAACAAGTGAGATGCCGCATCTGATTCTGCTAGTCCTGGTCCTGGACTGTCTATATAAAACTGGACAGGGCAATTTTGGAGCCACCATATAGATTAGCCTGGATTCAGACTTTGCCATCTCCAGGCTCTGCCATCCCTGGCAAGCATCCTGCTTCCATTTGCATGACGGGATCAATCACCAGGATTCCTGCCTTACTGGGTCATGGTCACGGGTTAAAGAAATTATGCACACAAGATAGCTCATTACCAGGACCCACCACAGCCGGAGAGAAAAGGCAGCTTTGGCGGGAAAGAAGGGGGCGGGCACAGTGCGGCGGAAGGGGTGGGTGCAAGTTCTGTGCTTGGCCCCGTCGGGAGGCAGAACAGCTAATGCGACTTTCCTGGAGTCCTCAGGGGAAACCCACGCTGGCCCTCAGCAATCCTGGATTTGCACGCACGCGGTGAGCGAACTGCTCTGTGACGAGAGCGCCCGGACGCTTTCCGACTTCCCCCGTTTGACACGCCCCACTCCTCCCCGGAAGCCCGCTCCCGCCGACTTGGCGCGCTTTTGGAGTCCCGGGGCGTTCGGATCTCCACGGTCGGCGGCACGCCCCTCTCGGTGCCGCGGCATGCCTGGGCCGCCCGCTTCGCGGAGGACCCGCGAGGAGGTGGACGCGACGTTGCAGGTCGCCAAGCTGAACGCTGCCGAGCTGCTGCCCACGGTGCACTGCCTGAGCTTCGGTCCCGGCACCAGCGGCGCGGCCACCGGCGACTTCTGCCTGCTGGAGCTGGACCCCGCACTGTGCCAGCAGCTGGAGGCCGGGCATAGGTGAGCCAGGATGGGTGGGTGGGGGTACCCCGGGCACGCCGATCCCCAGCCTCGTGCAAGGCCACCTACCTGCTGAGTTTTGTAGTGTGGGGTCTCCGAATGAGGAACTGGTCCAGAGAGTTGCTTTGATTGGGCCAAGAGCGGCTGGTGGGAGGATCCCCGGTTTGCTGTCATCTGCCAGGAGGAATCCATGCCTCTCTCTGCTAGACTGACATGTTAGCAGGATTCAGCTGAACTTAGAGACAGATGCCAGCGGGAGAATGTCAGGAACAGAGGCCGCCACGGAGTTCTGAAGGCCTTAGCCGTGATACCAAGGACTCTACAGAACATAGTTGTCCTATCTCAGAATATAGCGGCGGTATCTACATAGAGAGTTCCTGCCTTCCACTTGGGTTTCTTTTACTCGGACAGTAGGTGGGACACATGAGGCAAAAGTTTAAAGCCTGATGTAGACTTGGTTGGGGGGTTACGGTCACTGACTGAAGAACTGGAGGTGTTTCTGATTCCAGGTCAACCACAAGTTTGCTGCCAAGACCTTGGATTTTAAAACCAAGGGGCCCTGGATGGAACTGGTTTGGGCTTAGTGATAAAGCGCTTGTATTATAGGCTTCAGGCTATAGTTTGGATCCCAGGTCCTGTAGGGGGAAAAAGATGGAAAATAGGGGCTGGCTGAAGACATGGGTCATAGTTAAGAATATTTGTGGCTCTTCCAGAGGCAAGCACCTTTACCAAATGAGCCATCCTGCCACTGCCCTCAACTAGTTTTGGACCCGTTTATTTTGTGCAGACGTGACTCCTGCCAATTGATTGCTTCTTGTGTTTCCTTAGGCGTTGCTTCCTCCCCAGGTTCATTTTAGTCGGACCATCTAGGCTCTCTTTGAGTTTGTATATTTGACCCGTCACATTGTGTTCTAGTTCACCAGCTGGTCACAAAGTGCCCTTAAGAGAATTGCCCCCAAACTTCATATTTCCATCCAGCTGAATTGGAGATTAAGAAGGACTTCAGGTGTGAAGGATCTTTTCTTTGTTCAGTTAATTTACAGTAATTATTTAATTTAGTTGGCAAAAGCAAGATATTAAAACGTGCCTTTTGACACCCTCTCTCCCCCCTCCAAGACAGAGTCTCTAGCCAGGCTGGCAGTAAACTCACTCTGCAGGCAAGGATGACCTTGAACGTCTTATCCTCTTGCCTCCGACTCTGCAGTGCTGGGATTCTAGGTGTGCACTACTACTACTGGCCTTGTGCTGTGCTGGAGAGTGAACTCAGGGCTTTGTGCAGGCTAGGCAAGCACTCTACCAATGGAGTGAGATACATCCCCCCAGCCTTGTGTGTGTGTGTGTGTGTGTGTGTGTGTATGTGTGTCAGAGAGAGAGAGAGAGAGAGAGAGAGAGAGAGAGCGCGCGCGAGCGCGAGCGCACACACCTTTGTGTGATTTGAAGCCAGAGGCCAACTCCCGGGAGTTGGTTCTCTCCTCCGTATTCGAGGGAGGTAGAATGCCCCTTGTTTCTACAGCTTCACCGTGTACCCCGGCCAGTTCTCGTATCTCTACCCCCATCTGCCCACAGGAGTGCTGGGTTCCAGATGCCCATGAGTCCATCTGGCTTTTCATGTAGGTTTTTACCTGGTGAACTGGCACCTCGGCCTCCCGTTTTATTTATTTATTTATTCTTGAACAAGAATTGGAACAAAATGTACCCCTCACTTTTGGTTTTGGTTTTTATGAGGCAGGGCCTCATGTATCCTAGACTGGCCTCCGCTGGTCTTGTAGCCAAGGGTGACCTTAAACTCCTGATCTTACCTTTCTACTCCTAACAAAATGTCCCCCCCCCCCCCCCCCCCCCCCCCCCCCCCCCCCCCCCCCCCCCCCCCCCCCCCCCCCCCCCCCCCCCCCCCCCCGACAGGGTTTCTCTGTGCAGTTTTGTGCCTTTCCTGGAATTCACTTGGTAGACCAGGCTGGCCTCGAACTCACAGAGATCCGCCTGCCTCTGCCTCCCAAGTGCTGGGACTAAAGGCGTGCGCCACCACCGCCCGGCACAAAATGTTTTGAAGTGGGAGTAGTAATAGGATGTAGAAATGACTGTTAAAGAGTAGGTGCTTAGACCCATTAAATCAGAGCTTCTCAACCTTCCTGATGCTGCGACCCTTTAATACAGTAGTACCTCATGCTGTGCTGACCCCATCCATAAAACTGTTTCACTGCTACTTCATAACTGTAATTTTGCTATGTTATGAATCATAATGTAAATATTTGATATACAGGCTATCTGATATTCAGCCCCCAAAGGGTATCGACCCACAGGTTGAGAACCACTGCATTAAACATTATTGGCTCCAAGAGTCAACAAACAAGCAAACAAACAACACCCCTCTTATTCCTTACACGAACTAAAGGTTTAGTTTTGGAAAAGTCCAGTCTCCTCTTTTAGGTTATTTATTGTTTATTTGAGGGAAGTTGGTTGTGCACAAAAGTATAAAATGCTTCATAGGTGCCGAAAACAGAACCAGCACCTCAGAATCTCGGTCATTTTCGCCCTCCTCCCTCCTCCTCACCTTCACCTTATTTATTTATTTGTTTATTGTACATTTGGGTTTTTCCTGCATGTATGTCTGTATGAAGGTGTCAGATTCCCTAGAACTGGAGTTAGAGACAGTTGGGAATTGCCATGTGGGTGCTGGGAATTGAACCCAGGTCCTTTGGAAGAACAGCCAGTATTCTTAACCACTGAGCCATCTCTCCAGCTCCCTCACCTTCACCTTTACTCTTCTTCAGTTGTGGTGAACTCTAGTCTTTAGTCTGGTTTGTAAATAGGGTTCTCATGCAGCCTTCTTTTCCCAAGGTCTCTCTGCCATGTAGCAAATGATTAGGCCATGCTGTGAACCTTTGACTGTGCAGAATTAAACAAGGAGGACTTGAGTGCGTACCATCTGCATCCTTATCCTCTGGGAACTTGTGAGAGATGCGGAACCCCAGGTCTCATCCCAGACCTACTGTATCCCAGTCTGCCTGTCTTCTCCAAGATGTCTCTGTGTGTGTTTGAGAAGTAAAGTGCCGCTTTAGCCTGTTTTAGAAGACTGCTGTGGCATTTTCTTTCCCTTTGCTTTTTTGGTTTGTTTGGGGTTTTGGTTTTGTTGTTTTCTTTTTAGAAAGGATCTCAAGTAGATGAGGCTGACCTCAGACCCACTGTGTACCATCTTACTATGTAGCTGAGGATGGCCTTGAACTTCTGATCCCCTTGCCTCCACCTCCTGGCTAGAATCATGAGTGAGTGTCACCATTGGCCCTTCAGCCAGCTGCATACCACAGCATCATGACTAAAGCATCTGGATGCAGTGTCTTCTGGTTTTCTTAGCCTGTCTGTGGTGACATTTGGCCTTCTGGTCTCTTGGAGTCTTTCTTGCCTGTATTTAATTAATTTTCCTTGGCTAGGTACCAGATAGCTAGCTAGCTCTAAGTCCTGGTGTTTTTTTCTGTGGACTCCATTATTGTGCCACAGGGGCCTGTATCAGTTTTTTTGGCTGTTTTGCCATTAAAAAAAAATCAAAACAAACAAAAATCCCACTTTGACCAAGGCAGCTTATAGAAGGAAAATTTCATTTGTGTTTATGATTCCGGATGTTAAGAGTCCATCATTGTGGGCCTGGGAAGATGGCTCAGAGGTTAAGAGCACTGACTGCTCTTCCAAAGGTCCTGAGTTCAATTCCCAGCAACCACATGGTGGCTCAAAATCATCTATAATGAGATCCGGTGCCCTCTTCTGGCCTGCAGGGACACATGCAGGCGGAACACTGTATACATAATAAATAAATCTTAAAAAAAAAGAGTCCATCATTGTGAGAGAACCTGGCGGTCAGCTGTAGGTGTGCAGTGGGAGTAGGAAGCTGAGAGACACATCTTCACATCTTTGGTGGCAAGCACAGAGTTGAGAGAGTGAGCTGGAAGAAGGCCAGGCTCTACACTCTCAAAGCTCACCCTCAGTGACACACTTCTTCCTGCAAGGCCGCACCTCCTAAAATCTCCCCCAGTCGTGCCACCCACTGGAGCTCAAGTGTTCAAATGCTTGAGCCTGGGGGTGCGGTAGGGGTGTGTGTGTGTGTGTGTGTGTGTGTGTGTGTGTGTCTTTCAAAGTGCCACAGGTACAGCCCCAAGGCTGAATTTTAAATCTAGAAGCCAGAGGAACTGGGAAGTATTTGAAATGAGGTATCCACTAGTGTCTCAATAAGCCGTGTCTTCCACCCCCCCACCCCCATTTTCCCGTAGTTTTGTGATTCGAGGGGACAAAGACGAGCAAGCCGTGTTGTGCAGTAGAGACAAGACCTATGACCTGAAGATAGCAGACACGTCCAACATGCTGCTCTTCATCCCTGGCTGCAAAACTCCAGACCAGCTGAAGAAGGAGGAAACACAGAGTAACATTGTTCACACGGAGGTACTGTTTTGTCCTATACCCTTGTCTGAGAATGGCATTCTGGGTTCCAAACTTCCCTTTGGTTAAAAACTTTTGGTAAAAGATATGTGTCATCATAAGAAGTCTAAAAATTTCTTTACTGAAAGTTTGAAGTGTCTCAGTATTATTTTAGTTCTTTTTTAATTTGTGAATTCTCTCCCCCCCCCACCCCACTTTGGCTTTTTTTTTTTTTTTTTTTTTTTTGGTCTCAGACACATCCAGTCTTTCTCTTAATGTGGTCTGTTTGCTATTAGGTAGCTTGTTCTGTTTTAAAATTTTTATTTTATTTTATAAAAATATTTTGTGTGGGTGTCTTGCCTGCCTGCTACGTCTGTGAACCATGTGCATGCAGTGCCCCTTGAGGCCAGAAGATGGCATCAGATACTTCTGGAACTGGAGTTACAGATGGTTATGAGCTGCCATGTGGGTGCTGGGAATCGAACCGGGTCCTCTGGAAGAGCAGCCAACCAGTTCTTAAAGTCACTGAGTCATCTCTCCAACCCTGACTGACTCATTCTTAAAGTTTTAACTATTTTTAGTAAATTATGCCACAGATATGTTTTGAAAAATGAATCCCTCATACCACAACTAGTACATTTGGTAGAATTTATGAGGTAGAGAAAGGAAAAAAATTTGAGGTTGGAAGGGAGTGTGTGTCTTAGTTTTGAAGTTAGGTTAGTTTGTTAATATGGATCCCAGTAAAACATTTATTTTGGAGAATGCCAATGGTAGTTACCAAACAGAAGTCTCCAACTTTTCTTGGTTGTCACCATGTGACAATTGAAGCAAAGCCCGTGATTCTTTCAGAATGACTCAGAGTAGCTGTTTCCTTAAAAAGAGAATTGAAGAAACAAGGGAACGTGCTGGGAGTTGTAATGATTCATACAGTATTAGGAGAGGGGAGCTATCGATGTGTGTGTGTGTGTGTGTGTGTGTGTGTGTGTGTGTGTGATGTAGCCCAGGCTGGTCCTGAACTTGCTATATAGCTGAGGATGACCCTGAACTTCTGATCTTGATCTTGCTGCTTCCAGCTCCCAAGTGCTGAGACTCCAGGCATACACTACCATCCCTGGTTTCTGCAGACGTGCTCAGAGAAAATGGGGGCTTTCTTGCAGGCTGGGCAAGCACTCTACCAGGGGAGGTCCCTTCCCAGCCTCTTGTTTTGTGGTTGATTTCTGAGACAGTCTTTCAGTGTAGCCCAGGCTGGGCTTGAACTCTTCATCCTCTTGCCTCGTCTGCCTTTGAGTTATATCCCAGGTCATGGGCATATTTTTGTTTGCTTATTTATTTATTTATTTATTTATTTATTTATTTATTTATTTGAGACAAGGTCTCACTGTGTACCCCTGGCTGGTCTGGAACTTGTGTATAGTGCTTAGACCAGGCTGGCCTGGACCTCATAGAGATCCATTTCCCTCTGTCTCCAGAATGCTGTAATTAAAAGCATGTGCTGCCATGCCAGACCCTGTGTTTTTTGTTTTTGGAGGTTTAATGTAATTCTTTTTTGTTTTTTGTTTTTCCGAGACAGGGTTTCTATGTGTAGCTTTGCACCTTTCCTGGAACTCACTTGGTAGCTAGCCCAGGCTGGCCTCCAGCTCACAGAGATCCGCCTGGCTCTGCCTCCCGAGTGCTGGGGTTAAAGGTGTGCACCACCATCACCTGGTGGCGGTGTATTTCTTGACGGGCTTTTCAAAGTAGTGGAGATGGCTGGAAAGGTGCCACAGAGCAAAGATGACTTTGTGAGAATGTTTTATGTTTGAGAAAGCCCACAGAGGCTTACGCTGCATTGTGATTTCTAGATCTTTGGTTTCTCTAATAATTATTGGGAATTAAGAAGATGCAGACCTAAATTAAAAAAGCTGAAGAAGCTCCTGATGGAAAATACCTACGAAGGCCCCGACAGTCATAAGGAGGAGGATCCAAGCCGCTCAAAAGTAAGAATATTATCTCCGGGTTTTATTTGAAATTTTAAAATGCAAATTTATTTATCTATCTATTTATTTGTTTGGAGATAGAATCTTGCTATGTAGACTTGACTGGCCTGGAACTTGAAGCCATCTTCCTGCCTCTGCTTCCTCTTGTACTGGGATTATGGGTGTGTGCCATCATCCATTATTGGTGATAGTCTTATTTTTTTATTTTTTGGTTTTTCGAGACAGGGTTTCTCTGTGTAGCTTTGCACCTTTCCTGAAACTCGCTTTGTAGACCAGGCTGGCCTCGAATTCACAGAGATCCGCCTGGCTCTGCCTCCCAAGTGCTGGCATTAAAGGCGTGTGCCTCCACCGCCCGGCTGATAGTCTTATTTTTTAAAATTTGTGCTATAAAAGTTTGAACATAACCTTTGGACATAAACATAAAGCTGTCTGGGGCGATATAGAGTGGCATGTTGTTAAGGACTGCCATTTAAATATGCTTGATGTCATGTGACCTCAGAAGCTAAGCAGGAGCCTGGCCTGGTGGTATGGGCCCTGGTAACCCCAGTCTTACAATATTGTCTTGATTGGATTAGGACTTGCTGAATCAAAACAAGAA
This sequence comes from Peromyscus leucopus, assembly GCF_004664715.2. NCBI lineage: Eukaryota > Metazoa > Chordata > Mammalia > Rodentia > Cricetidae > Peromyscus > Peromyscus leucopus. Next base: position 61,275,662 of record NC_051080.1, on the reverse strand, counting down.
ACAAAGCAGGATTGGGCTGAGTTAGGAATTGGATGGGAGATGACCTGGGGCTAGTGTGTGCTTCAGGCTTTAGGTAAGTATATGAAGTGATACCCTGTTACAGTTTCAGTGGCCATTTCCTCATAACTAATGATGCTGATCATCTTTCTTGTTCTGATTGATTGTCTTCTTTTGAGACAGGATCTCATTGATTACTGGTTGGCCTCAAACTTACTATGTAGTTGAAGATGACCTTGGAGTCCTGATATTCCTGTCTGTACTTCCTAAATGCTGGTATTACAGGCCTGCACTACAATGGAGGGTATCTTTAGCACTGGAGATGGGACCCAGAGCTTCCCGCATGCTTCGGAAGCACTCTACCTGGGCTGTATCCCTAGACCCTGATTGTCTTTTTTGCTTGTTTGTTTGAGTTTTATTTTGTTTTTTTTGGAGACTTTATTTCATGTGCTTTGCCTGCTTGTGTGTCTGTGCACTGTGTGTGTGAAGTGTCCATGGAAGCCAGACCTACGGACCCACTGAGTTCTCAGAAACTGAAGACAGCTGCGACCCATCATGTGGGCTTTGGGAATTGAACCCTGGGTGCTGTGGAGGAGCAGCCAGTGGTTAATTACTGAACCATCTCTCCAGCCCCAGGTTTTTTGTTTGTTTGTTTTGTTTTTGAGACTGGTCCTTCCTATGTAGCCCCAAGCTCCCCAAGTTGGTCTTCTGCCTCAACTTTGCTCCTTAATACTGGAATTCCAAGTGTATGCCAACATACTCAGCTTTATTGGCAATTTATATATCTTTAGAGAAATGTTTGTTCAATTCTTTTCCCTCATTTTAAATTGTGTTACTTATTTATCTTTCTTATAAAAAAAAGTGAAATATAGTTCCTTAATAGGTACATACAATGCAAATATATTCACTTTTATCTCTTTACTTTCTTAATTTCTCCCCCCCCCCTTTTTGAGAGAATGTCTTACTGTGTGTACTGGCCTGTACACCAGGCTGGCTTTGAACTTGGAGCAATCTTCCTGTTTGTGCCTCATGAATGCTGGAATTATAAATGTGTGCCATGCCTGACTTTGAGTTTTGTTTTTGTTTTTTGAGACAAGATCTCTATGTAGTTCTGGAACTCACTATGTAGTCCAGGCTGGCCTCACAGAGATCTGCCTGCCTCTGCTTCGAGTGCTGCTATTAAAGGCGTGTGCACCATATTCGGCCTGACTTGATGATGACAATGATTAGTGTTATTATTTTTTCTTTGAGGGTATCACTTTATATACTCTCTGTAACAGCCCTGGCTGTCCTGGAACTCACTTTGTAGACCAGGCTGGCCTTGAACTCACAGAGATCCGCCTGTCTCTGCCTCCCAAGTGCTGGGATTAAAGTCATGCACCACCACCACCTGGCAACTTGATTTCTTTTTATTGTGATAAAAGTACACATGACACAGCACTTACCATTTTAATAAGTTCAGTAGCATTTAGTGCGTTCATGGTGATGTGCCATCACCAACACCATCTATCTCTAGAACATTTTATCTTCACAAACTCCCTACTAATTAAATGATAACCTCCTACTCCCAGGAAATGGCAACCACTCACTACTTCTTGTCTCTATGAATTTCACTATTAATATACTATATAAGTGCAAACATATATTTATTTGTCCTTTTGTATAGGTAGGTGTTTTGTTTTTACATTTATTTATTTATTTGGTATGTGTGGTGGGTAGTAGTGGTGCTCATGTGCCATAACCTGAGTATGGAGGTCAGAGGTCAGTTTGCAGGCTCAGGTTCTCTCTCTCACCTTGTGGATTCTGGGCATTGAACTTAAGTCATCAGACTTGGTGGCAACCACCTTTACCTACAGAGCCATCTCACCAGCCCTCTCTGTTTCATTTTTGAGACTGGTGTGTGCTGGATATGCATATGAGGAGGTGGGTGGGTATCCATCCTATGACCTGAGTGTGGAGGTCAGAGGACGGACAGCTTTGTGGAGTCAGGTTCTCTCCTTCCACCTTTACATGGGTTCCAGGAATCAGACTCTGGGTATCAGGCTTGCAATGGCAAGCGTCTTTACCCATCAAAAACCTTTTGCTGCTGAGCCATCTTACCACCTCTTGGACCGGACCTTGATCCCCCTGCCTCCACCTCCAGAGCACTTCCCTCACAGGTGTGCAACACCGTGACCAGCAAACAGCGTTCTGAAGTACAAAACTTGATCCTTTTTACCAAGTCTCGTTGATGACCCTCCTCTTCCTCCCTGCCCTCCTCTTCTTCCTCCTCCTTTTCTTGTTCTTTCTTTGTTTTTGTTTTATAGATAGGATCAAACTGTGTAGCCCAGGCTAACTCAAGTTCTTCCTTCCGCTGGCCAAGGGCTAGGATTACAGGTGTGTGCCATCACACCTGGCATATGTTCTTTCTTCTGTCATTTGTGTTCTTAGTGTCCTAGTCAATAATCCATTGCCAAGTGCAAGGGCATCAAGATTTGCCCCGTTTTAAGACAGATTTTGATTTTGTGTTATGATCATTATGCATTAACAGAAGAAACTATTCATACTGTCACCATCTCTGTTTACTACTTCTCCAAAACTCAATTAGAAAACTAAGAAGGTAATGTTTCTCAAATCATGAAGATACGTATCTATTTTGTTTGTTTCAGTATACAACTGAAGATTTGCTTGATCAAATTCAGGCAAGCGAGGAAGAAATAATGGCCCAGTTACAAGTCCTGAATGCCTGTGAGATTGGAGGTAGCGTAACTATTACCATTCATAATGACGGGACTGTATCCTAAGTGAGTGAGAAGCTTTGGGATACCTTAGCCAGGTTGCATGCTTGTTTAATTTCCTTTTAGCTTCAAAAGGTGATAATATTAGGAGTGGAAGAGTACTTGTTGAGTATGTGTGTGAATCCTAACACAAACACACAAACACAAACACACACACACAGTGATGATGTGTGTCTTGCACTAGCCTATAAGATGATCGTTACATGAGGTCATTCTGTCAGTCTGTGAACAGTGACATTTGAACCACTCACTACAGACCTTTCCCTTTAAAAGTCTTTAAATATCAAGTAGTCTGGTCTTTTCATTTACATTGACTTTTATTTTATTTATTTATTTATTTTGGTTTTTCGAAACAGGGTTTCTCTTTATAGCCCTGGCTGTCCTAGAACTTACTATATAGACAAGGTTGGCCTCAAACTCAGAGATCCACCTGTCTCTGCCTCCCGAAGGCATGCACCACCACACCTGGCTTAAATCAATTTTTAAATCGGTAAAAAATTGAGTCCTAGCAAGGGCCTGGGATTGTGTTAATGACAGACATGGCATCAGTGCTAGATCTTTGGATTGGAATCAGGTCAACAACTTCCTTAAATTTTCAAATAGCTTGGGAAGTGTGCTGTGCTTCTTCAGATGCTAATGCCAGTGTGCTGATGAACATGCATTATTTATAATTTCAGCACATGTGGAAGATCCAGGTAGGTTGAGCTCAGAGGTTGATGAAGAAGAGTTCTGTGGTGCCTCCTTTAAGAGTTTGATTGACCTCTGCTCTGGAGTATAGCATTTTTGTCAGCATCTGGATCTGTAGTCATCACTGAGTCCATGTTTGTAAGCATCTATGAGCTATCCATCCGTCTGTCCGTCTGTCCATCCACCCATCCATCTATCCATCTAGCTATCTGCTTGAGGCAGGGTCTCACTCCATAGCCCTGGCTGGCCTGGAATTCACTGAATCAGCAGTTCTCAGCTTAAGAGTCTCAACCCCTTTGGGAGTCAAATGACTGTCACAAGGGTCACATATCGTGTATCCTGCATATCAGATAACAGTAGCAAAATTATGATTATGAATTGGCAACGAAAATGATTTTATGGTTGGAGGTCACCACAACATGAGGAACTATGTTAAAGGAAGTAGGAAGGTTGAGAATCACCGCACTAAATAGATCAGGCTAGTTTGGAACTCATGAAAATCCCCCTGCCTCTGCTTCCCAAGTACTGGTGCTAAAGGTATGTGCCACTATGCCACTATGAACCCACTCTTAGCTTGCCTAGAGAAACATCTTGATTCTTCACCTATTAGTTAAGAAGAAGAAAATCAGTATGGTTTGTGGATATGCTATTCATTTTGCTCATAATCTTACAAACAAGATTAGCTTTTGTGTGCCTTGCCCTTAAATATGGAAAATTCTGCATGTGTGTGGTGTGTCCCCCCCCCCACGCCCCCTTTTTTTGAGATAGGGTTTCTCTCTGTGGCCCTGGCCATCCTGGAACTCTCTCTGCAGACCAGGCTAGCCTCGAACTCAGATTCACCTGCCTCTGCCTTCCAAGTGCTGAGATTAAATACCACTCGGCTCTTAATGACACTTTTGATTTTTTCCAGAATATACAGAAATTTTCCTGGCAAAATGATAGATAAGAATTTGAGTTTATTTTTGAAAGTGGTATCTGGGCCATTGGTTTTAAATTGACATTTTAAATTCCTGTAGGCCATTGCTCTGTAGCCCTGGCTGGCCTAGAACTTGAACTTGCTATGTAGCCAACTGGCATTGAACATTTGAGATTCTTCTGCCTCAACTTCCAGAATGCTAGGGTCATAGGTATACACTACCATATCCAATGGCATTTCAGATTCCTTCACAGAAATAGGGACAGGTGTCTTTCAAATTAATTTTATGGTTAGCATACCAAGAGACATAGTCCACAGTGACATCTGTTGTTGTTTGTTTTCTTCAAGACAGGGTTTCTCTGTGTAGCCCTGGATGTCCTGGAACTCACTCTGTAGACCAGGCTAGCCTCAAACTCAGATATCCGTTTGCCTCTGCTTCCTGAGTGCTGGGATTAAAGGTGTGCACCACAGTGCACCTGGCTCACTGTGACATTTTCATGTATATGTCATTATACTTTGTTCTATATAGGCCACCCTCCTACTGCCCCCTCCATCAACTGTCTGCCCCCTCCATCACCTGTCTGCCCCCTCCATCACCGGTCTGCCCCCTCCATCACCTGTCTACCCCCTCCATCACCTGTCTGCCCCCTCCATCACCTGTCTACCCCCTCCATCACCTGTCTGCCCCCTCCATCACCTGTCTGCCCCCTCCATCACCGGTCTGCCCCCTCCATCACCTGTCTGCCCCCTCTATCACCTGTCTGCCCCCTCCATCACCTGTCTGCCCCCTCTATCACCTGTCTGCCCCCTCCATCACCTGTTTGTCCCCTCCATCATCTGTCTGCCCCCTCCATCACCTGTCTGCCCCCTCTATCAACTGTCTGCCCCCTCTATCACCTGTCTGCCCCTCCATCACCTGTCTGCCCCCTCCATCACCTGTCTGCCCCCTCCATCACCTGTTTGTCCCCTCCATCATCTGTCTGCCTTCTCTTGGAGATGACCTTCTGCCCTGCAAATAGGCTTCCTTTTGGTTTAATGACATGTATATTCCTTTAATTTTTATTCCTTCCCCACCCCATTAGACCTCTTCCTTATAATCTTATTTCTGCCTTCACATCGTACATATAAATGTGTCTTCATACACACCTACACACACACACACACACACACACACACACACGAGCGCACGCACACACAAATTTAAATCTGGATTCTATGTATTCAAGAAAACATGGTATTTGTCTTTCTCAGTCTTGTTCATCTCTCTTAACATAGTGTTCTCCACTTCCATCCATTTTCCTTCGAATGTCATCATTTCATTCTTTACTGCTGAAGAAAATTCCATTGTGTACGTTTGTAGCCAGTTTCTTTAGAACTAGGGAAAGATATCTTGACCCCCCAGTGGTTATTGTTCGTGTCCACACCGCAGCAGAATCTGTCATCTCTCTAGTGAGCTGGGCTTCTTTGTGCTGTGAGAACGCGTTTTCAGATAGCTGTGATCAGAGAGTCACTTTCAGCAGCATCATGCAGCACAGGTTACCTCAGGCTATCCCTCACTGAGAGTCTCTTTCCAGGGCACTCGAGATTGTGTCTAGTTGACAGTTAACAGTAGCCACCACAATGCCTTATGGGTAAGAGGGTGTTGTTGCTTTATTTATTGATTATCTAGTCACTTCACTTACAATGTTCTTTGGTACGTTTGATATTTGGCATTTGTAGGTTATTGGAGGATTCTTGAATTTGATTATGAGATCAAACTTCTGAATCACATAACTCAGCTCGTGGACTCCGAATCATGGTCTTTTAGTAGAGTTCCCTTGAATGTATGCCTGCAGGAACTTGGACCTCTGGAGCCAGAGTGAGTGTTTCCATTATTTGTCTCTGCAGATTTCTTTAAGATAATGAAATTCTTTTTCAGACAAGAAGTAAACTGGGGGCATAGAATTTATATTCTGATATACAAAAAATTTTTTTTTAAATATTTATTTTTTATTTTATGTGTATGAGGTTTTTTGCCTGCATGCATGTATGTGCATCATGTACATGCCTGCTGCTTGTAGAGGGCAGATGAGGGCCTCAGATCCCTGGAACTGGAGTTAACCGGTGGTTCTGAGCCACCAGGTGGGTGCTTGGGACTGAACCTGGGTCCTCTGTAAGAACAGCAAGTGCTCTTAACCTCTGAGCTGCTCTGTAGCCCAGGGGTGGTGAGAAAATTAAAAATATACAACCAGAAAGGATTTGAGACTTTGGGTCACTGGGGTGAATAAATCTGCATCATCTTTTCTGCTTTTTGTTTTGGTCACACACACACACAAAATTAATGGCTGTGTTTGAGCTACTGTATAGCAATGAATGTATGACTATAATTCATGCAAAATGTGTAGCACAGGCCTAGTATGTGACATTTCCTAGAATATTTAAATTAGTTCTTTTAAGTATTATTTATCATCCAAGTAAATTTAATATTTCAAATCCCTAATTTATATGAGTGTATAGTTAGCAACTGGGTTTAAAATGTTTATAAGATGCTGATAAGTTTTCTTGTATGTTTTAAATTTTCAGAGAAATGATTGAACACTGTCTTAAATGCTATGGAAAAAAATACATGGATGAAGGTAAAGATTGGAAAGTATTCTAATAGGGATTTTAAATCGTGTGATAAACAAGTCTATTGGTGTTAATAAGAACCATGGGACTGTGGGAGGTGGACAGAGATACAGGATTCCTTTCAAGACATTCTGCTGAGGTAAAGGAAGTACTGATGTTGTACTGAATAATTAGATAATACAGTGTCAGTGAGGTGGCTGAGCCAAGTCTGATGACCTGAGCTTTATCCCTAGTACAAGGTGAGAACAGACTCTTCAAAGTGGTCATCTGACCTCCATGTTCATGCAGTGGCATATGAGAGCCCATATGGGTCCATGCATGTACACACAAATCAATAAATAGACCAATGCCATTTTAAAAAAGAGACGCATGCACCCGTCTGACGCCGTTTCCTTAGATGAAGTTTATTTTGAACTGAATGAGGACAAAATATGCCGAGTGACCGCAGAGATGCTGCTGCAGAACGCTGTGAAATTTAACCTCGCCGAGTTCCAGGAGGTGTGGCAGCAGAGTGTCCCCGAGGGAATGACCACTCGGCTTGATCAGCTCAAGGTAAGGCTGGTGGGGGGCTGTGCCTGAGGCTCTCCGGGTGACATCTGACTGGACGAGGTGATTCTTGCCCTGGAGCTCAACTGGGAGCTATTATTCTCCTAGACCCCCGTTAGGGGTACAGGGTACAGCCTTCATTTGCCCCATCACAGAGTCCTTTAACTTCCCCCAGTACTTATGCACAGTTGCTGGGGCCACAGATGTGGCATAGTTGGTAGAACACTTGCCTAGCACCCACAAAGCCCTCAGTTCAACCCCCAGCATTTAGGGTAGAGGCCAGAGGATCAGGAGTTCAAGATCATCCTCGGCTACACAATGAGGTTATGTCAGTCTGGGCTAGAGAAGACCTTGCTTCAAAAAAGGGGGGAGGGGACAAACAAACAAACTACTCTCCCTCCCCTCCCCCCACTCAAAGAATACTGGCCAGAGAATTAGATAACACCTCGAGGCAAGAAATGGCACTCAGTAGGTAAAAGTGCTTGCCACCAAACCTCACACCCCGGGTTTCATCTTTAGGACCCACGTGATGGACAGAGAGAAATGACTCTTAATTTGTCTTTTGATTTCTACATGTGTGCTGTCAAGTGCACATATTCCCTCTGCCCTACACTATACTACACACACACACACACACACACACACACACACACACACACACTAAAAAGTGTAAAAAAAACAAATAAACAGAAATAGAATCTGGGTGATGGATAGCGAAATCTTACGGCGACTCCCAACCACTCAGGTATGGGATTTGAATACCAGAACTTAGGTTATCTAGATTTCCTGTTTCGCCAAGCAGTGGGAACGGAGCAGGTGTCCTCTGTAATCTGGACATGTGGCTCTGGGGCTCAGAAGAGGTATCTGAGGAGAAGGTGCAAATGTTCCAGTCATGAGCCAGGGCCCTGGAGGCTGTGGGGTAGGGTGAGGTCACCCCGGGACGGGTGGAGAAGTAGGTAGTGGGCTGAGGTGGAGGTCTGGGAAACTACACATTAAGACAGAAGAGAAGGCAGTGGCGTCTGAGGTGGAAAGAGATGAAAAGGAAAGGGGTGTGTGTGTGTGTGGACATGAATAAGAAAATGAGGGGTTGGGGATTTAGCTCAGTGGTAGAACGCTTGCCTAGCAAGCGCAAGGCCCTGGGTTCAGTCCCAGCTCTGGGAAAAAAAAAAAAAAAAAAAAAAAGACAAAATAACAACAACAAAAAAGAAAGAAAGAAAATGGGGCTGGTAAGATGAGCCAGGAAGCCAAGGAAAGGGCTTTCTGCACTTGGCAGTGACTGGCCACCGGTGACAGCTGCCACTGAAGCTATCCGGGTAAAATGATGGCAGTGGCAGCCAGGTTAGAGAGGGCAAAGAAATCACAGCTTGAAGGAACTCTTTTATGAAAATGGCGCCCTGTAAGTCTCTGGCTAGACTTTCTGTAAAGTTTCATGTCTCTGGTGTTTTAAATTCCTTGGGCTAAACCTAATGGCCAAAGAAACGAGTCATATTTATTACTTCATTACTTCAGCTGCCCTTTCCCCTTCTTGTCTGTGGTAGGGTTTAGCACTGGTGGATAGGAATTCAAGACCAGAAATCATCTTTTTGCTCAAAGTCGATGATTTGCCGGAGGGAACACAGGAGCGTTTTAATAGTCTCTTCTCTCTAAGAGAAAAGTGGACGGAAGAAGACATCGCTCCATATATCCAGTAAGTGATTCAGCCAGAATGGGTTACGATGGTTGTTCTGTAAGATGTGGCACAGGGTTTCAGATTTATGACCCGAACACGACAGTGCCGTGTAGTCCCCGAGCATACAGTGTCCCTTGAAACTTTCTCAGATGGCCTGCTCTATCATTGTCTGGTTATTCATCCTGAGGGTGGAGTGTGTATTATCTTTTCGCCTTAACATTCCTTCTATAATCATTTCTCTGCTGTACTTCCTACAAAAGTCACAGTTCTTCTGAGGAGAGTAAATGTACCCATGTCCCAAAGGTAGATACCTCTCATTGATTGCCGCCTCCTAGCTTTCCTGCTGCCTGAGGCATTGCTTATGGTGTTGTTCTTTTCTTCTTTTTAGTTTTATTTATTTATCTATTTAGTCTTTGTGTATGTGGGAGTGTGCGCATGCCTGTGTATGTGTGTGTATGTGTGGGGGTGGTGATGCTGGTGCCCCACCCCACACATAACAACCAGTGTGGTAGCATGAGTGCAGGGATCTAAAATCCAGTCCTCATGATTGTGGAGCAAGTGCCCCTAACCACTGAGCCATCTCTCCAGCCCCACTCTTCCTCCTCTTGAGGCCAGTCCTCCCTCTGCACTACAGCCATCTCCTCTGGCCCTTTCTGAGACCTGGCTTCTTGAGTTATCTCTTTTCTCCCATACTGGGTCATCCCCACCACACATGGTCTATAGTGTCACCCAGACTGCCAAGCGACCTGCTGACCCCATGTCCTTTTCTTTCCTTCATAGGAAAATGCCTGATTGAACTAGGCAAGTGCTCTGCCACTCAGCTTTATCTCCAGCCCTGTTTATTTGTTTGAGGGAGAGCGGGGGAGTGTGTGTCATGGCTCATATGTGGAAATCAGATGACAGCTTTTAAGAGTGGGTTCCTTCTTTCTGTGATGTTCAGTCCCGAGATTGAACTCAGGCCGTCAGGTTGCAAATGCCTTTATGTGCTGAACCATCTCATTGGCCCTCGTCCTTCTTAAGTTTTCTTTCTTTCTTTCTTTTTTTTTTTTTGGAGATAGGTTCTTACTAGGTTGTGTGAGTAGGCCTGGAACCCACTCCTATTTCAGGTAGGCCCTCAGTCTGTGATTGTTCTAATCCCAAGAGCCTAAGATTACAGGGTTACAAACCTGTATTACTAGGCCCAGCTACATTCTCTCTTTTGTTCGTGGTTCCCTGGGTGCCCTCATCCAGGCCTGAATAAATACAGTGACTTCCTTTTTCTCTTCTCAAAGTTGATGTTTACCATGACCTACCAACTGGCAAACATTGAAAAGTACCAATATAGTGAGTCTTCCATGTTCTCACTGCCAAAATTCCATAATCAACTCATTTCCTCCATCCTTTAAACCTTAGAGCATAGTATGCTTTTTCTATTGTTTAACATACTACTAGTGGCCTCTGCATTTTATTTACAATCATTTACAGTATATTTAGCAAGCCCTTTCTGTGAACTTTATGGCCCTCTGTGATCTAGCTCTCTTTCCCTCATGTCATCGCCTCTGCTTCAGGCAGTCTTCTTTTTGAGGTAAACTAAAGTCCCAGACGTGCAGGCAATCTAGACAAGCCCATACCTGACAAGCCTAGGATACAGGTTCTTTGACTTATCACATTGCTTCTATTTCTGATTATTTTTTTTTAAGATTTATTTTATTTATTATGTATACAGTGTTCTGCCTGCATGTATACCTGTGGCCAGAAGAGGGTGCCAGATCTCATTACCGATGGTTGTGAGCCACCATGTGGTTGCTGGGAATTGAACTCAGGACCTCTGGAAGCACAGCCGGTGCTCCTAACCGCTGAGCCATCTCTCTAGCCCTCTATTTCTAATTTAAAGATTAAATGATATAATGGAAATAACACAGGACTTTGAAGTCATACACACACGTTGGCAAAATTTGACCCTTTTTAAGACCTGAGTTTGTTTCCTCATGTCTAATATAGGGTTGAAGAACTCCTTACTCCTATTCTTGTGAGGGTTAAGTGAAATGATACATCTAATCTACCCAGTTCAATTAAGACTTAGAAGCAGTAGTGTGGCAGGCTTTGTTGTCAGCCACCAGCTCACAGATAACAACATGGAGACTTTTTATTAATTGTGAAAGCTCAGCCTTAGCTTAGGCTTGTCCCGCTAGCTCTTATAACTTAACCCATTTATATAATCTATGTTCTGCATTGTGGCTTTTCACCTTTCTTCCATTCTATGTCTGACTCCCTCCCATGTCTCACTGCCGTCTGATACTGTGCCTAGATTCACCTCCTCCTTCCTCTCTCTCTGCCCAGAAGTCCCGCCTATACCTCCTGCCTAGCTATTGGCTGTTCAGCTTTTTAGTACACCAGTCACAGCAAATACATTTTCACACAGTTTACAAATATCCCACAGCAGAGTTTTCACTGTTCTTTTCGAATGACTATTAGAAAGATGGCTGTAAGCCAGGTGTTGTTGCACATGTCTAGTCCTGGCACTTGGGAGGCAGAGGCAGGTGAATCTCTGAGTTCAAGGCCAGCCTGGTCTACAGAGGGAGTTCCAGGATAGCCAGGGCTACACAGAGAAACAAACAAACAAACAAACAAACAAAAAAGAAAGATGGCTTTAGGAGGTAGAGATAAGTAAGCAGTACTGTATCACGTTATGTTCCCTAAAATATTCATGGCATTTGTTTATTTTTATTCCCACAGAGATTTGTGCGGAGAGAAGCAAACTATAGGTGCGTTACTTACTAAATATTCTCGTTCTTCGATGCAAAATGGTGTGAAAGTTTATAACTCAAGAAGACTCATCTCATAAAAGAATGGCAACCTTTTTGGGGAGACTACATAGCTTTATAAAGTTCCTGGATGTAATATAAGAAGATTCTCTTGCATATTTTTATCCCTGACTTTTTTAAAGATTAAATTTTACTTATGACTATTGTATATGTACATGATGTGCATGCATGGATACATATGCCACGGCATGCATGTAGAGATCAGAGGACTTCCCTGTAGTCCTTTTTTTCTTCTCCCACCTTCAAGTTCAGGGATCAAACTCAGATTGCCAGGTTTGCTCAGCAAGCACCTTTACCTGCTGAGCCAGCTTGCTGGCCCTATTCTTGGTTTCTAAAACCAACTCTTTGAATACTTTTTCTCCTCTTCAGCATTTTGTAATTGTTACCATTTCTTATTTCTCTAGTGCAATGAGATATTTCCATATCCTTCAGATTACATTTGCACAATGCTCACTAAATACAAGGACAAAATATAAAAGCTGGATGGTGGTGGCACACACCTTTAATCCCAGCACTCAGGAGGCAGAGGCAGGTGAATCTGAGTTCGAGGCTAGCCTGGTCTACAGAGGAAGTCCAGGACAGCCAGGGCTACACTGAGAAACCCTGTCTCAGAAAAAACAAAACAAAACTGTACTTATTATATCTTGAAGTCTGTAAGATTCTATGTGCAGAAAGTTCTGATTTTCACATATAAACTCTGTATCTTTACTTAAGATTTGGTGTCCTAATTAATATACTTAGAAAGTTTTCTAAACTATTAGTAATAGTCTCATACAAAGATTTATTCTGTTAAAAGGTGTTTCTAAATTAAGGGGTATATTATACATTAGTCAGGATGCTCTAGAATATATATATTATAATATAATCTTATATGTTTTATATAATATATAAGTACTAATTTTATATCATAATTATACATAATACATAAAAATGTATATTATAATTATACATATTCATATATAATTATATGTATTTATATATCATAAATATATAGTTACATATAAGTACATATCATATACATAATATGTATATAAATTACATGCTATATAATTTATGTGTATTTATATATATTTATGATATATTATGTCATATTTTGTATTATATACATATAGCATCATATATTATAATATATAATGTAACATTTAGATAACATATAATATTCATATAACATATGATATTTATAATATGTAGCTATATAATTACAATGTATAATATATATATTAGACTGGCTCACAGGTTATAGTTCAGTTAGTCCAATGACGACTGTCTACCAATGAAGTTTAAGATTCCAGTAGTTATCAGACCACGAGGCTGGATGTTGCAGCTGCTCTTTATCCTCCAGAATCTGGAAGAAGTAGGCTCTAATGCCAATGAAGGAATGAACTTGCCAGCGAGAGTGAGAGCAAGCAGGCAAAGAACGAAAGCTTCTTTCTTCCATGCCCTTTATAATGGCTGCTACCAGGTGTGGCCCAGACTAAAGGTATATCTTCCCACCTCAAAAGATCCAGATCAAAGTTGAGTCTTCTGACTTTAAACATTTAATTAAGAAAAGTCTCTTATGGGTATACTTAGATTTTAATTAATTCCAGATGTAGTCAAGTTGACAACCAAGAATAGCCATCACAGTAGGAGCCTTTATATTAGTTGATTACATTGCTGAAGTTGGCTTAACCCTGGCCTCGGGTTACTGTGGGTAAAGTGTGCATAATCCTGCATCCTTTATGAAGAACGCTAGGGAGCAGCAGTACAATCCCCCACACAGGTAAACTCACTAGAGAACTATAAATCACTTCTAGTTTTGGTAATCCCTTCCTTTTGCTCACTGGTTGCCTGACTCTCATCGAGGCACCATGCTCTGCAAAGTCCTGGCACTCTCTGTGTGCTCTGGCTCTGGTTTTCCCCAGTCTGTACATAGAAGCAATCAATGATGACCCACTAGACCCAGTAAAGACCTACCAGATTCAACTATGAGCTACTGTGATGGCTATTCTTTGGTGTCAACTTGACTATATCTGGAATGAAGTATAATCCAGAAATGGAGGGCACACTTGTGACCCAGGTCTGGAGGCTGGAACAAACCTGCCTTTAATCCAGACTTTGAGGCTAGAAGGCACACTTTTAATATGGGCCACACCTTCTGCTGGAAGCCAATATAAGAACAATGGAAGAAGGAAGGGTTGGTTTGTTCTTCACCTGCTTGCCCTCACCTTGTCAGCACATCCATTCCTTCACTGGCATTGGTGTCTACTTCTTCGGGATTCCATCATATACAGAAGACCAGCTGAGGCACCCAGCCTCGTGGGACTGAGCAGCTACTAGATTCTTGGACTTTCCATTCACAACCAGCCATTGTTGGACTGCAGCCTGTAAGTCATTCTAATAAATTCCCATATATACATACATATATATATGTGTATGTATGTATGTATGTATATATATATATATATATATATATATATATATATATATATATATATGGAGAGAAAGAGTCATTCTGTAAGTTCTGTGATTCTCGAGAGCCCTGACTAATACACTTACTATATCCAGTAAGTGAAGGCCTACTAGATTCAACTACTGACCTACTAAACTCAACCAGTGACTGACTAATCAGAAGCAATTGAGGTAGTATTAACTATTGGTCTAGACCAGTGACTCTTGACCCTGTGGGTCATGACCCCTTTGGAGGTTGTATATCAAGTATTTATATTATGATTCATAACAATAGAAAAATTACAGTTACGAAGTAGCAACAAAAATAATTTTATGGTTGGGGTCACCACAACATGAGGAGCTGTATTAAAGGGTCACAGCATTAAGGAAAGTCTAGAGGTTGACACCAACATTGATTCAGCCACTGACCTTGACCAGACCACACACCTTATGTTAACTACATGGACTTTTGTTTCCTGTACTAACATTGAGATGTTGCCTCCAGCTTTCCAAAAGAAGCCAGTGAGCCCACAGATGGTTATATGACTTTCCCGATAGCTTTCTGATTTAAGATTTTCAGCAGAGGTATGGAAAGAAGTGAGTTCACCTCAGTGTATCATTATAAAACATAATAAAAGTTTCCATTATCACTGCACTCCCCTTCACTTTCTGAGGAGACTAACTTGGAACAAGCCTACCACTGCCCTTCTGGGTCTTATACTTATATAACTGTAGAAAATGATGGAAGTCTGAGGATGCTCCCAGCAAACAAAGAATAAGGAAGTGGTCCCGCATGAGAGCGGTTGTCAGGCATTTATGAGCTCTACCTTTACACTGTATGGGTTTAATAAATTAATGTTCATTGGGAACAAATATTTCCTAGTTTTGGAGCGTTTGATAAAGTTATGACTTTATTTTCCTAATTGGTTTCGGTTTAGACCAGCGTTCAAATAATTTAAAATCAGCTAATGAACTTGTCAACAGGACCCTTAGAAATGGTAAGGAAAGTTAAATCTACGAAGGTGGCAAAAGTGTTAATGGACAATCCACAATTAACAGGGAGTTAACAGATACTGGTTTGCCACTTTGACCCCGCAGGAACAGGAAATGCATAATACATCGGCGCCAAAATATCTTTAAAATTTTTCTGTATTTATGGACGTGATTCGATTTATATCTGTAGATGCATAAGAGATGCCGAGGCCTTGGGACAGCGGGGCTTGAGAGTCCCCTGCGGTCTAGTTACACATTTGCAGTTTAAACCACAGGGTGCAAATGGGTCGCGTTGGCTACGGACACAGCGCAACGTCTCGGTTTGGGGACCGTTTCCACCTCCTGGCCCCTCACCTCGGTTATACCTGGCGCCTCGTCCTCCACACTTAACGCCCCCTCCCTTCCTTCCCGCTCTTCTCGTCTCACCCAGTAAAATCGTTCCTCTGTTCTAAATGTTCAGAGACAAACGGGGAAACCAGGAGCCAAACCTGTACATCTCGCTTCGGCCCTCAAGCCCCGCCCACTGACGCCCGGACCAGACTTCCGGGTTCTGCCTCCGCCGGGTCCCACTTCCTCTGACGCAGCGGGTCAGGGGTGACCGGCAAGATGTCGGCCGTCAGCGGCACTGAGCGGCTGTAGCGCGGCTCATCTGAGTGACAGGGGCCGGGCGGAGGCGGCTGAGAGTGGCCGAGGAGGGGAGGCGAGGCCGAGGCCGGGTGGCCGGGCGCCCAGGGTGCACGGGCCGCTGCCGGGAATGCGCCACAGCCCCCCGAGCAGCCGGCAAGGCGAGCCCCGCCGGAGCTCTTCATGCCGCCCACCGGCATAGAGCCCTCCAGGATGAACAGGAAGAAAGGAGACAAGGGCTTCGAAAGCCCACGGCCGTACAAATTATAAGTACCCCGCCTACCCCCATCTCCCTGGTTTTCACCCGTCTCTGATTTTTCTTTTCTTTGTTTGCATGAATGACTTGATGGGTCTGGGGAACGGATGGGGAATTAAGAGTCCACGCCAGTGGACCCGATGTTTGCAGAGTGGAAACGTTTTGAATGACAGCATTGTTCAGCAGATTTAGGCGCCTCCCGCCTCCCGCCTCCCGCCTCCCGCAGGCTCATAAACCCTTTTTAAAAGTACTGCTATAGTTTTGTCAAGATAAACCTTTGCATGGGCTCTCGCTAGATTTAAAATAGGCAGATTACTCATTTAGTACACTTGGAAGATATAAACTTAGCAATTTTGCTGGTGCGGTTTTTGAGCTTCTTAGAACATAGTTCTTATTTGTACTTGGGTACAGCTATGCTTTTATTTAATAATAGTTGTTTTCTTTTCTTTTTTTAATATACAACCCATCAGGTCGTCTGTATCAACAACATAAACTTCCAGAGAAAATCTGTTGTGGTAAGATCATTCCCAGTCACCATAAACAGTATAAGTTGCCTTTCACAGTTCTTTTTTTTTTTTTTTTTTTTGTTTTTCGAGACAGGGTTTCTCTGTGTAGCTTTGCGCCTTTCCTGGAGCTCACTTGGTAGCCCAGGCTGGCCTCGAACTCACAGAGATCCGCCTGGCTCTGCCTCCCGAGTGCTGGGATTAAAGGCGTGCGCCACCACCGCCCGGCGCCTTTCACAGTTCTTAGAGATTCTGTAATCTTCCAGATGATGGATGGTGCCTCAAGAATAAGAAATTAGAATTCAGTCTGTTTGATTGTCGTATACTTTTGCTATATATGTTGCTTCTGTTTTCCCTACCTCTATCTTTTCCTGATTAAAATGTTTAATACATTAAATATGTTGTGGAATAGACAGTCTTTATAGTCAAGCACTTTCACATCATGCATAAGACAAGATAAGCCTGTAGTGAGATTTATCTCGTGAACAAATTAAAATGTACACACATTGATTCATTTGGTTATGCTTGCTGGTTTTCACTTAATCTAAACTCATTTATTTAGAGTGGTCATTGAGTGATTGACAGGGTGATTTAAGACAATTTTGGGCTAGGCATGGTGTCACACAGCTTAAGTCCTAACACTAGAGGCAGAGGCAGACAGATCTCTGAGTTTGAGGTCAACTGAATCTTCATGGAGAGTTCCAGCCCAGCTAAGACTACATGGAGGGAAGGGGTGGGGCGGGTCTATGTATTTTGGGATTTCTGCTACACTGGCTCATGGTTTATACCTTTTCTTTTTCTAGCACAGGATCTTGCTGTATAGGTCAGGCTAGCTTCAAACTTGTGGCCATCCTCCTGTCTCCACTTCTCAAGTCCAAATGTTACAAGCATGTGTTACCACCAGCTCAGTGTGTACTTTTAAATACACTGCTTTTCTTCACAATATTTTTGCCTTTGCTTGTTCTGATGTCAACCATGGATCCATGCTGATGGTCTGATTTAAGAGTGTGTGATTCTTACTTGGGAATTGGGAGCATAGTGACTGTAGAGTTTTTGAAGAGTTGGTCTAAAAGTTATACAGAAAATATTCACGAACTTTATTTAAATTCCTTGTGCCCAGAAGATTATAGAATAGCAGGAACAGATAGGTCTAGATCTAGCTAGCATTTTCTTAGCTTTTTTGATTTATATCTAAAAGTTAACAGTTAAAATACTTTCCAATAGTACATATCTCTTAGGGTGTCTGTGTAAATGTTTCCAGTAGCATTCTTGTCCTCAGAGTTGGTATCAGGATTAGAGAGGACCTCAGAAGGTAATGTGGCACAGATGTGTAGAACTAGCCATTATGTCCAGTCCTCTGTGCCGATGGTTTGATTGCTCCTAGATACTTCTGTTGGAACCTCTAAAATCTTGGTACTCACTACATCTGAAACATTTGATGCCAATCAGGAACATGAAAATCACTGCACATGCATTCCATATTTCACCCATCTTTCCCATTGAGTCAGTGTAGTATGTTGGTAAGAGTGTTCAGCAGTCGGTTGTATCATAGAGAGTTTTTTAGATGGACTGCACACCCCTCAGGTAACATGGCAGAGGTGTGTATCACGTAGGACTGCTTGGCAGTAAATTAATTGGTCAGCATTTGGAAGTACTGCTGCTCCTGCCTGCTTTTGCTTTCTCTGGCAGTACTTGCTGATCCATATTTCCTCATTTAACTCTCATAAGGAGACTCACACTTGTTAGTTTTAGTAGTGTAGTTTTTTTAAGCCCATGGTCTTTGTGCTATCAGATTCTTTTATATCAACCTCCTGGTTGTGACTCCCTCCCCCCCACCCCCCATATTATTTTCTGTTCCTCCAGCCTATTGTGGTTGTAGTCTGCCTAGAAATTCTTGTATTTGAAACTAGTGTGTGTTTCACTTTTCTAGTCAATGACTTATCACAAATTACACAGTTGAAGGAAGCACCAGACTGGTGAAATCTAGATAAATTGTACTCGTTCAGCCACTGGTACAATTAATGATTGAAATTAAGATTCTTGGAAAGCACTCGTGTGTGTAGCTATTTGGAATTTTATCTTTGGAGGTAGCATATATAAGTAGCAATTAAAGAAATATGCTCTAAAACATTCCAGCATTTTTTGTTTTTGTTTTTTGTTTTTTTTTCTTTTGGTTTTTCAAGACAGGGCTTCTCTGTAGCTTTGGAGCCTGTCCTGGAACTCACTCTGTAGACCAGGCTGGCCTCGAACTCACAGAGGTCTGCCTGCCTCTGCCTCCCAAGTGCTGGGATTAAAGGCATGGGCTACCACTGCCCAGCTTCATTCCAATGTTTTTTAATAGCTGTTCTTTATCTTTACAGGGATTCGTGGAGCTGACTATATTTCCTACAGTTGCAAACTTGAATAGAATCAAATTAAACAGTAAACAGTGTAGAATATACCGAGTCAGGATCAATGACCTGGAGGCTGCTTTTATTTATAATGATCCAACCTTAGAAGTTTGTCACAGTGAATCAAAACAGTAAGTTATACACCTTAAGAAGCTTATGTTTATGCGTCATTCCGTCCGTTGTTTCTAATGATTGTCATGTTAATGTTTTTCAACAAGTTTTCCACTATTATTATGTTGTATAATTTCTGTTACTTTTACTGCATTGAAAATTTGACTCAAGGATTTTCCCACTTTTGTCCAATGTAGTAAGTTATTAAATTTCCCTTCCTCATACTACAGCTTTAAAGAAGTATTATCTGGCAAGTTTCAGTACATATTTTTGGTAAATTGTCTTACCCAGTTTTCTGTTTTAATGTTATGTAAGTGTTCACTTCATAAATACCAGAAACTAGTTTGAATGAATTGGATGGTCGCCATCATCTTTAGACCAGAGACACTTTAAAGTAGTCTTTTAGGAGTTGGGAATTTAGCTCAGTGGTAGAGTGCTTGCCTAGCAAGCGCAAGGCCCTGGATTCGGTCTTCAGCTCCAGAAAAAAAAAAAAAATAGTCTTTTAAATGTTTGCGCTTTATTGAGTATCTTAGGTAGTACTGCATCTGCTGTCAGCTGTATTTGCTGGCATTCTTAAAAAGTCTTCATAGCACTGGGTCTTACTATTTCTGTGTTTCTCGGTAGGTTACAGTGGGATGTCAAACTCAGCTTTAAACTCTTTTCAGTCAAGATGGTATTTTAACTGGCCTAGGATAGTGTGTCATATTGCCTTAAAGCAGAGTTCTCAAAGTGTATTCCCAGACAAGCAATATCACCATCACTTAGGAACTTTTTAGATCTGTCAAATCTCAAGTATTAGCCCAAACCTACTGAATCAGAGAGCATGGAGTCTCTCAAGTTGTGCTTTGCAAGCCTTCTAGATGATTCTGATAGAGTCTGAAGCTTGAGAACACTGTAGCCAGGGATTAGAAGACTTGGGGACCCAGGTCTTAGCCTTAGGCATAATTATGATGCCAATAATCATTGGTTTAGAATCTTTCAAGCTCAGGAAGGATATAGGAAAATGGTATTGGAAAAGTCCAGGGACCCTCTGAATTATTCCTGAAAGTTCCCTTTTCATGAAGGTGAGTTGCTAAAACCCCAGTGTTCTTACTACACTAGTAGAACTGACATAAAAAAAAACTTGTTATGAAACTATGTGCATATCCTGTTCTGCTGAAGAGAATAAAATCTACTACAGAGTAGTAAACGGTATTACTGCTAATGAGTGGAAGACAGGCCTATAAAATCCCATTGTTGTGCTAGAGGATAGAATACCTACCGTATTCGCCTTGAACCCTGCATTCATGATAGAGTAAGAGGCTAATCACAAACTACAGTGTGCATCTGTTCTCACCAGTGATTTGTTGGGAGTAGCCAGCACTCAAAGAGAATGGCCTGGGATCTGGGATAGTGTACCTAAGAAACAGCAGGCATCCTAGTCTGTTGAGGAAGTTAGCTTTGCTTCACTCTGTATTTGAAGAGAAACCTCATCTTTTAGTGTATGCACAGGCTAAGCTAGGGCTAAGATAACTCCTAAATGTTTTTTCCAGTGAAGTGGATGATGAATCATCACTTTCATTGTGTGAAGAAAGAAGTTATAAAGGAAAATCTTTTCAAAGGTTAGGCCTTTGGTGGATCCAGAATATACTTTATAATTTCCTTCTGGTTAGTAACCGATCTTAGTAGATAGGTCATTCAGTAAGCGTTTATCTAGTTTTCTTGCTGGCTGTAGAAACTTAGCTGCTCTTTAAGAGAAGGGGTATTTGTTTGCATATTGGTTTGTTTTGAATCATGGTCTCATTATGTACCCCAGGCTGTTCTGGAACTCACTATGTTGACCAGGCTGGCCTTGAACTTGAGGTAATTCCCCTATCTCAACCTCTCAAGTACTAGAATAATAGCTCTGAGCCACCACAGCTGGCCAGTATTTGTTGTTGCTTTTCCTTGTCTTTTTTTCTCTGACTTGTTCAATATGGGACTGCAATGGGCTTTAGAGAACAAAGGCTCTAAAAAGTAACTGAACAGTTAGTGAAAAGGGTAAAGAAATGCAGTTTATACATTGTTACTTAATCACTACCCAGTTCTTAAGAGGACTTGCTCCTGATGTTTCTGGTTGTCATAACAAAGAGGGAAGTGTTCGTTTATATATTGTGGTGTTGAGAAGGATCTTATGTAGCCCAGGATGGCTTCAGACTCACTTTGTAGCTGAGGGTGACTTTGAACTTCTGACCCTCTTACCTACCTAGTGCTGGAGTTACAGCTGTGCCCTAGTTAATACTCCTGTGTGCCTGGCAACACTGTAGTTTGTCGACTCAGAACACACCCAGAAACCTGTTATTAAAAAGAAACTATTTGATTTGTATGAAACATACTTCTTTAGTTTATAAAATACTTTAATAAAGTATAAATATACTTGAAATACATCAGTATTTTTAAAAATTGGTCTTTGATGTTTGCGAATATATGTATACACATGTATGCAGGTGCATACCCTGTGCAGTCTTTACATTTATATTAGAAAGCTGGTATTAAGAAAGTAGTGATTTTGGCATTCCAGAGTTAATGAAGGATGTGAACACAATGATCACTTTAATAGTTCTTTTTAGCTGTTGGGTTTTTGTTTTTTTCTTTTCTTTTCTTTCCTTTCCCTCTGTCCCTCCTTCCGTCACTTTCTTTTTGTTTTAGGCACAGGCTGTCCTTGAACTCACAGAGATCTTCCTGTCTCTGCCTCCAGAGTGCTGGGATCAAAGGTGTGCTCCACCATGTCCGTCACGTTATTAGTTCTTATCATGGGGAACAGCATCAGGAGTAGTTAACTTGGCTAAAAAGAATTCTTAACAGATTGTGTAAGAAGGCATAATCCTTAGAAGTAATTGATGTCCATTGATATTAGAAAGATCTTGGTGAAATGTGTGGCTTCTTATTATTACAAGTTGGCTTTTTATCTCCCCAGGAGAAATCTCAATTATTTTTCCAATGCATATGCAGCTGCTGTTAGTGCTGTGGATCCTGATGCCGGGAATGGAGAACTCTGCATTAAGGTCCCATCAGAGCTCTGGAAGCATGTTGATGGTAAAGCACCAGGAATGTATTACTACACAGTAAAATAAATCCTATTAGATGGAGAGGCCAGAAAGTTAGTGATGCCTGAACTGTACACTAACCACGGTTGGAAAGTGATTGTTAGGGTCACCGATTGATAGGAGTACATTAGCTGTTACAGCTGTTACAAAGTAACTGGTTTCTCTGTTTTCTGAGATGCTAGGAAACCAGGGCTTTGTAGATGCTGGCCTTCTCTGTTACAAGGCTGTCCACCAGCTCCTTTCATTGTTTCTTGTTTTCTTTTTCAATGAAACAGACTTTAAAAGTCATAGGGATAGAGCCTGTGTCAGGTAGTGTCAGAGCCCTTTGGAATTGTATCATTTTTGCAGCACTAATGGTCCTAAAAACCCTCTAGTTCAGTTTCTCCTTGTTGCAGAAGAGCATCCTCATGTCCCACAATCTCAGTTCACTGAGCTCATCTGTGTTAGAGCAGAAGCTAGAACCTGGGCTCCTGCCACATGGCCTGTACACTTGGTGTTCGTCCTCTCTAAAGCCTCATTTCCCTTTCTTTAAAAACGTAGCCATTACAATTATTGTTTAAAAACTCCTTCCTACCTTTATTTAGTCTCACAAAAGTCAAGGAAAGAAGAAAGAAAGCACTTTGTTTTCATTGTGTTTGGGAGCAGGTGAGAAAATAGTGGGATTATTCAGTTTAGGCTCAGGTAGATGCTTATTGCATATTCACAGGGGAGAATTAAAATAACTACATTTAACAAGGCTTTTCCTATCTAGATATAAAATGTCATTTAGAAGCATGATAGATGATGCAATTTCATGAGTAATCCTCCCCATCCTACCTTCTGTCCTGTATGCTCCAAAGTCAAATAGAGGTAACAGTTTGGGAGAAAATACAAAAGGAGAAAAAACTTGAAACGTAGAATTGCAATTGGCTTTGAAAGGCCTTAAAGCATCCACATTAGGGGTTGTGGAATTTTTTCTGAAAACATCACATGTCAAAAACATTGAGAAGAGAATGTGATGCTCCTGGTACTATGCTTGTGAGAAACCGGAAGCAGCACTTAGATTGATTGGAGGCGGGCCATCAGCTAGTGTAAGTGGAAACACTAAAAGCCTACATTGTAGCAAGTGGTATGGCGTGTTTGTGTTTTCGTTTTTTTTTTTTTTTTTTCTCGAGATAGGGTGTCTCTGTGTAGCTTTGTGCCTTTCCTGGAACTCACTTGGTAGCCCAGGCTGGCCTCGAATTTACAGAGATTCGCCTGGCTCTGCCTCCTGAGTGCTGGGATTAAAGGCGTGCGCCGCCACCACCGCCCAGAGGTGTCTTTGTTTTTATGTAGTGGGATTTGATCCCAGGCCTCTAGCATCTAGGCAAGTACCCTACCCCTGGAGCCACATCCCAAGCAGCTCTGTGGTTTCTTAATCTAATGCTCAGGCTATGGTTCTCATTGGTGTATCTTCAGTATATAGGTTACTGTTGCTTATTTGTGTGTCAGTGAATGGATGTATTTATTTGTTGCAGAGTTGAAAGTTCTGAAGATACATATTAATTTTTCTTTGGATCAGCCGAAAGGAGGTCTTCATTTTGTGGTACCCAGTGTAGAGGGGAGTATGGCAGAGAGAGGTGCTCATGTCTTCTCTTGTGGGTATCAGAATTCTACAAGGTAGATTATAAATTCATATATTTCGATTAACTTCATTTTTGTGATTGCATTTTTATGTATTGAATATGCACTGTATTTATTTATTTAGAATGACAAGTGTAAGCTTGATTTTTTATTTTTCTCTAAGCTGCTTCTGAATCATGTTGTACTGCTTATTCCTTTTCAGTCTCATCATTTCTTTCTTCATCTTTTCCTTTACGGACCAATCCAGAAATAATCCATCAGCTTGGTTCTGTAACTTGATGGTGAAGTTCAGCATGCATACAGAAAACTGTCCACATTGAAATGCAGAAACATAGTAACTTTCCACAAATGAACAAACCCATTGACTGAGCTCACACAGAGATCAGCACAAGTAGCATCACCATTTGGCAGGGTCTCTCTGCCTCCATTCAGCATTCCCACTTGGCATTCTGTCTAGTTCCTCTGTTTCTGAAATACCATCCATTGTGCTTGGTTTTGAATTTTAAGTAAAACGCACTCATTCATGCATTGTGCTCTTTGTAGCTAGCTTTTTGTTGTTTAATGTTGATAGGTTTACCTACATCTTTATGTGAAATTGTAATCCGTTCATTCTCGTGTTCTGTAGTTGACTGCATGTTTTTGAAATATTTTATAATGTGAGTACTTTCCTCAGATTATTAATTCTTTTAAGTCAAAGATTATATTTTAGAATTATTTATATTTTGGTGCCTTGTACTAATTCTGTCATATAGTAAGACCTGACCCGAGATTTTAAGTGTAAAGCATTTTCTGTACTGTTAATCTGTTTGTAGATTTTGGTTCCCATGTGTTGATTCATACTCTGAGTTGTGTACATGGAAATTAGAATTTACAGTAGATGCTGCAATGGTAGCCGTGTCCAATGGAGATTTGGTGGAGACAGTATATACCCATGATATGAGGAAGAAGACCTTCCATTATATGCTTACTATTCCGACAGCAGCATCCAATATCTCCTTGGCCATTGGGCCTTTTGAAATACTTGTAGATCCGTATATGCATGAGGTAAGTCATTTCACCTATCTTGTTCTTCTCTGCACTTTTTCTCCTTAGGAAAAGGAGGCACTAATAAAATAGTGTTAGCTTTAACTGTCAGGATTGTCACTAAAAAGAAAAAGTTTCACATCACATTTATTTGGAAAGAAAACCATTTTCTTGAGTTTGTTTACCAGGATTCTAACCCTTCCTCAGTATGCCGACGTGAGATAAATCTTACTACTTTTTTTTTTTTTGAAAGGTCTTTCTCTGCAGCATAGACTGACCTTGAAGTCATGTAGGCCATTGTACTCTGTACTGCAGTTTTTCTAAATTAACTCTAAATTGCAGTTTTTCAGCTTCATGGGGCTGTGACAAAAAGGATATTAGTAATGACAGTTAATTTTAGCAACCAACTTAACATGCTAGCCAGCGTATACTTCATTTTTTTTTTTATAATGGTAAGCACTGAGTTAGAAAACAGATCAAAGTTTTCATATATTTAAAATAGTTTACTTATAATACTTGTATTTCTCTAATCATAACATATTTCCTGTTAGCTTTGACTCCTTTTGAGGTATCTACTTTTTTAATCTTGACCTTTCAGACTTTTAGGTTTATTTTGTTTTGTTTTGATTTTGTTTTTGTTTTTTTCTGAGACAGTCTTCCTTCATAACCAAGTCTTTCCTCAAACTCATGACAGTGTCCCTGCCTCAACTTCCTGAGTACTGAGGCATGCACCACTGCATCTGGCTTTTATCTGTCAAAGTTTTGCCTCCCATGCAATGATTGTCGACAACACCGTCTTCTAGATGAAACCTCCGTAGGTTTCTGTTTGTTTTGAGGCAGTCTCACTCTGTAGCTCTGGCTGGCTTTAAACTTGTGATCCTCTGTTTACTGCGCTGGAGATGATGGACCTGGGAGGATGGAGCTGATAAGTGGTTCTGACTAAAGCCTCTCTCATGCAGTAGCCAAGTTGATTGAGAGCATCAGACAGTCTGTACTCCGATGGTAGAGTCGAGTCACAGGTGTAACGGGTACATTCACAAGGACAAGGTGCAGGTGGCTGACAAGCCATTTGTGGCCACACGTGGCAAAAACATATAAACAATAGCCAGTTGTAATGAATAATCTGAAGTAAACTCACTCCTGTCCGCTGTACTTGGGAGGGCCTTGAAAGCACATTCCAAGAACAGTTTCAAGTTTTTGAAGACACTGAGATCACATGACTCTTGTGTGGGCTTCTTGGCGTTTTCTCACAAGCACTCAGAATTCTCCTCACACAACTCCATTCTCGGAATGTGTACAGACAGTGTCAAGAGCTGAGATTTCAGATTTGTGCCACCGTTCCTGGCTTCCTCATTCATTCGGATAGAATTGTTTCAGGAGACAGTCTATGATACATGTTTTGAATCTAGCTTAGTGTGAGAACCATGACTACTATTTCTCCCGTGGGTCTCTTTAACCTCCTTGCTACCAGTGTGTCTCCCCAGTTTTCTGTGTGTAGCTGACACAGTAGAGGGTGACGAGGGTGATTGTTCTAGGGGTGCAGCTTGTTCTGGTCAGCATTAACTCTATGCTGAGGTCTCACTATGGAGCCCGGGCTGGCTTTAGCCTCCCAAGTTAGATTTGCTCTTCTGAGCCACCACCCAGGGCAACAGAAACTCTTCATTCCCAGATTCAGGGACTGAGATTTAGTGGTACTTGCCTGGCATGTGAAAAGCATTAGATTCAATCTTCAACATTACTAGCAAAAATTACTAAAATATTACTATAAAATATGCAATATTTGCTAGGTTTAGACACATGAGTAAGAGATTATGCTAAGCCTTTAATTTTAATTCTTTCTTGTTTATGAAAAAGAGAAAAAATTCAATTTGGAACCAGTTTTATTTTCATTATGTGTAAGCTTTTAATAAACTTATATAATCCATTTAAAATTTAATTTTTAGTACAATGAGCATTTTGTAAAACTAATCTGAAAAGCCCACTAATTTTACAACAGCTATTTTCAACATTAAGAAATGTATTAAAAGCTAAATCTGTCCTTTCTTTGAGATGATTGTCCTTTTACTTTGCAGGTTACACATTTTTGTTTACCCCAACTTCTTCCATTACTTAAACATACCACATCATACCTTCACGAAGTTTTTGAATTTTATGAAGAAATTTTGACTTGTCGATATCCTTACTCCTGTTTTAAGACTGTCTTCATTGATGAGGCGTACGTTGAAGTGGCTGCTTACGCTTCTATGAGTATTTTTAGGTTAGTGTCTCTTCAAATGGGGAATGCCTAATTAGGGTAATGATAAAAGGAAAAGCTACTGACTGTATGATCAGTTTTAAGATTGGTTTTGAACTTCAGGTGATCGAGTTTATAGTTAACCTGGTGTGTTTAAGAATGTTAGAATGTTGGGGTTGAGGATTTAGCTCAGTGGTTGAGCGCTTGCCTAGCAAGTGTAAGGCCCTGGGTTTGGTCCTCAGCTCTTAAAAAAAAAAAAAAAAAAAAGAATGTTAGAATGTAGCTTCGTGCATAAGGAAGTAACACATCCTAGTGTCTTTTTCCAGAATTATCCTTCACATTTCCATTTCTGGTTTCATTCTTAGTGTTTAATGTTTGTAAATGTTTAATTTCCACATTTATGGGTCATTAGTATGTCTTTTTGTAGCACTATAAAAATGTACTGGTAGGAAAGGCGCACAGCTACACAGAGAAACCCTGTCTCGAAAAACCAAAAAAAAAAAAAAAAAAAAAAAGTACTGGTATCCTCCATTTGTTGTTAAAAAAAAAAGCAGATTCTTTTTCTTTATTTTAGTCCTCCTTTTCTGCACTTTTTTGTCGTTGTGGTTTGTGTGTGGGTATTCTAAATTTATAAGTTTTAGGTGTCAGGGCCTTCCCTAACTCATGTGTCACATGAGATTCTAATACTGTGCATTCTCCAGAACATGGTTAGAAAAACTGAATGGAGCAGTGTATTTGGAAGTAAATAACAGTGCCAGAATGTACTGGACACTCGAAAAATGGTTGTAATTTTGTAATTGGGTTTCTGATTTGGGGAGAAGTGTCTCCATACTATGTATTTCAGGGTGTCTGTGCACCAGGCTGAACACTGGTTTACTGGAACGTGCCTCTACATCCAGCCTTGGTAAAGATTTGTGAAATTAAGTAACTCCATGGTATTGGGATTCATTTCTGATTAACACACTAGTTTCTTCCTCACTCCCCAAAATAGTGATTTATTTTTTTTTTTGTAAAATCAATAGAAAACATTTTCATTGTGTTCCTTGCTTTAGAAAGATTGTGAATTTCAGATAAATTTTGGAAAGATTGGAAAACTCTCAGGTAGACTATTCGTGACTTTTTCCTTCTGCATTGAACTTGAACCTAACACTGAATTGCTTGAGGAGTGCAGCTACTGTATTTTGACTGACCAACTGCTCATCCCTTGGTCCTAAGTGGCTACCGTGTCTTTGGCTTTCAGCACAAACCTCCTGCACAGTGCCATGATTATAGATGAGACGCCGCTGACCAGACGGTGCTTAGCGCAGGCCTTAGCACAGCAGTTCTTCGGATGCTTCATATCCAGAATGTCGTGGTGAGTGACGTCAGAGCTGCAGACTGAGTCTCCCCCACCCCTCTTCTCTTGTTCTCTGACAGTGTCTTGTGGTCCATGTTGTCCCCAAACTTACTATGACACTTGATGCTCCTGCCTCTCCCTCCTGTGTTATATGCTGACTATTGCCCATAATTCATAAATGTTGGGGTTATTTTGAGAGATTGCCTCAAAAAAGACAATTAATAAATTAGCCAATTAGTAAAATTTTATCTGAATTATTTTTGTATCAACTTTATAAATCACTTTATTGTTGGTGGTGGTATTTTACTCTTTTCGGGGGGGCCCACCCCCCAGCTCCCTAATAAATCACACATGGAGGCTTATTTGTACTTATGAATGCCTGGCCTTAGCCCGGCTTCTTTCCTGCCAGCTTTCCTTAACTTACCCCATCAACCTTTTGCCTCTGGGCTTTTCCCATTCTCTAACTTCTGTAAATCTTACTCCGTGGCTTGCTGTGTAGCTGGGTGGCTGCCCCCTGGAGTCCTCCGCCTTCTCTGGCTCTTTCTCCTCTTTATAATTAGTGGGGCATGGTGGCACACACCTTTAACTTCAGCACTCAAAAAGCAGAGAGGCAGGTGCATCTTTGTGTGTTTGAGGCCAGTGTGATCTACGTAGAAAGTTCAGAGAAGCACCCACTGTATGGTGAGACCCTGTTTCAAAAAAACAAACAAAAAAAGTAGAGTTACTTATATAATTTACCATAAAATAAGAGCTCTGAAAAATAATATCTTAGCTGTATAGAATGGAGATTTTAATATATAGAAAACTAATTAAAATTCGAATGTCAGTGTTCAAATCAGGTGGAAAAATTTTTGAGATGATTCTTAAAGCAAAGTAGTTATCTTCAACAGTAGTGATAATGGGAGAGAATTTGCCTTTTAGTTTTTAAATTTTTGCTAGTTTTCTTGAGAGAAGGGAAGGAGAAGCGTATTTGGGGCTGGAGTGCGGCTCAGAGGTACAGTGCTTTCCTGTAGGTGCTAGCCCCTCGGTTTGAGCCCCAACTCTGAAAACAGAGATAGTCTTTATTTTCTTTAACTTGAGGTGAATTTTGTATTGATTTTAGTCTGTTTTGGGAGAAGGGGGTCTTAACACCGTGGCTCTGGCTGGCTTACAGTATAGACCAGGTTGGCCTCAAACTCTGTCTACTGAGTGAGTGCTAGGATTACAGATGGAAGTCACCACACTTGGCTACTTATAGTTAATTTAAAGCACTGTACAAAAATTCCTTGAGATTATAATTTCTTTTATATTTTAATAATGTAGGACTCACTTTTATCTTTTTTTTGTTTTGTTTTGTTTTGTTTTTCGAGACAGGGTTTTTCTGTGTAGCTTTGCGCCTTTCCTGGGACTCACTTGGTAGCTCAGGCTGGCCTTGAACTCTCAGAGATCTGCCTGGCTTTGCCTCCCGAGTGCTGGGATTAAAGGCGTGTGCCACCACCGCCCGGCTAGGACTCTTTTATCTTACTTTTTACAGATTTAATGTTGTTGTGTGTGTAAGATGGATATATGTGAGTAGATAAGTGGTTGGTGCCAGTTGCCTTTTCTCTAGAGAAAGTACAAATATTAAACAGTTTTGCTTAAGGATATTGTAAAACCTAGGTTGTGAAAGTTGTGTCTATATGTTACAGTAAAGAATGTGGGATTGGAGTTTCCTGTATGAGGATTTAAACTCAGGGTGTTGTACATGCTAGGCAAGCATTCTGTCACTGAGATATATTCTCAGTCCAAGAATGTGGATTTTGTTTTGATCTTTTGAGATAGCATCTTACCTAGCTTAAGATGTCCTTGAATTCAACTATGTAGCTGAGGGTAACCTTGAACTCTTGACCATTTTGCCTCATCCTCCAAGTGTGGAGAATGCCAGCACACCTTGCAAATGTGAACTTTTGAATTAAGCAGTCCTGATTACGGGCAAGTACTTCTTTCGTGGCAGACAGTCTGAACAGTGGCGTTGAGAGAAAGTAGCGCTATCAGAGTGAATACATTGCTAAATTCAACTTCCGAGGAGACAGTAAAGCATTGTGGACTTCTGACTTTTTCTGTACCATAGATCAAACCCAGAACTGCAAGAATGCTGGGAAACCACTACTACTGAGCTACACTATTCCAGCCTATACAGACAGACACAAAGTCTGTACAAAAAAATTTCTGTTACAGGATTCATACCCTTAGCACTAGTGGAGCCCATTCCTGATTTCCAAAGAAGACATCTGCCCACTTACAGTGTGTCAGGCCTTGTAATGAGCATTTGATTTTAAGCGGTTTTAAGATTAAAGATCCAGTCAGATGTGGAGAAGGGTGGGTGGACACTTACTCTGTTACACTGTTTGACCCTGCTTGGACAGGTTTTAATGATTAAAAGCTTTATTGACTTTTCCTTAGGTCTGATGAATGGGTGCTGAAGGGAATTTCCGGCTATATTTACGGACTCTGGATGAAAAAAACTTTTGGCGTTAATGAGTACCGCCATTGGATTAAAGAGGTATACAAGAGCTAGCTTTGTCTCCCACTTGTACGTCAGTAATGTATGCTAGTGTTTTCCTGATTTCCAGGTCCCCTGTCCTTCACTTTCTGTTTGTTTATTTTGTGTGTTGGGGGCAGTGCACAGCTAGGGTGTGTATGTGGACAGAAGACAGTTTACTGCAACTGTTTCTCTTGCACTGACTGTGAGTCCTGGAGTCAGGCTCAGTTTCTCAGGCTTTTTGGCCAAGTCTTTAACCATTGAGCCATCTTGCTAGCCCTCTTGTCCTCTAGTGATTGTGAAACAGCTCTTTTCAAATACAGTGAAAATTACATCACAAGAAAAGATTTAACTCTGCTTCCTACGTTTGTTTCCCAGTCTTAGCTGGGTAAGGATGGCAGAGTGGCGGTGTCCACTTCACTCGGAGGGAGAGTGACACCTTACTCGTACAGTGGGAATGGTGCAAAGCACACAGCCGCCACCTGTGTATCAGCGAGCCTTCAATACCTACCTACCTGTTCTCTGTCATTGCCACGTCTTTCTCTGTTATTTAAAGATGAAGGCAAAAAATAAAAAGAGTATTTTGGATATCTATTTCTTATGCACATAGATACTTTATTGATTTCTTTAGATTTGATTAGATCCTTAAATTTATTGTTTTCAAGTAGAAAAATCCCCACCTTAATATCATTATTAAATTAACATTCTATCCAAAGAATTGTTAGAGGGGTCATACACTTAGCACTGGTAGAGCCCATTCTTGCTTTTAGAAGAAGGAAATAACTGACCGTTTAACAGTGTGTAATGAAATAGTATTGTAATAAAAATAGTACTTGTAATAAAAAGAGTACTATCAATTCTTTTACTCTCCCTGCTTTACATATGAAGAAACTAAGGCACATAGATGTGGTGATGTATTGTGTAGCCTAATAAAGTTTGCCTGAAGATCAGAGAACAGAATAAGCTACTAGAGTAAACATAGATGCCAGGCAGTGGTGGCACACACCTTTAATCCCAGGACTAGGAAGGAAGTGACATGTCTGGGCAGAGAAAGATACAGAAGGCGTGAGGAGACAGGAAACTAGGCCTTTTTCGGCTGGATCCCTTTCGGCTGAGGATTCGTGGAGTCGGTGAAGTGAGAAGTAGCTGTGGCTTGTTCTTTTGTCTCTGTGATCTTTCAGCATTTACTCCAGTATCTGGTTCTAGGTTTTTTACTATAAGACCATTTAGATTTCATGTTACACATAGAGTTTAAATTGTTTAGTAAAGTATAGGCTAATCAACTGTATTGCCAGGATCCAGTTGGCTTTTAACCATCTTACGATGCTGTTTACCGCTTTTCTCTGCTGTCTATATTATTAACCCGTTCATGAATTCCAGCATAGTTATGATGTTGTCTTTTTTTTAAAAACATTTATTACTTGACTGTATTTTCCTCTTCTTTTTTTTTTTTAAAGATTTATTTATTAGTTATGCACATACATCTGCATGCCAGGAGAGGGCACTAGATCTCATAGATGGTTGTGAGCCACCATGTAGTTGCTGGGATTTGAACTCAGGATGTCTGGAAGAGCAGCCATGTTCTTAATTTCTGAGCCATCTCTCAAGTCCTGATGTTGTCTTTTTTAAACTTTTCTTTTTTAAAAACTGGCTACTATATGTTAGAGAAGAACAGAGGAGTTTTAAATTGATAGATTATTACATAATTCAATCTCCCTTCTTCTTAACTGCCTTAGTCCTCAGATGTAAAATACTGAGGACTAAGTCAGTTTAGAAGACAATTCTGAGAGGCAGAGAAGAGCCATAAGGAAAAGTTGCTGACCTGCTATCGAGCCCTGCAGTCACAAACACAGAGACATTTTTGGATTTTGCCCTTGAGTCAGCTTGTGTAGCTTGCTCTGTTTAAAAAATAGGAACTATTCTCCAGATATAGTTTGCTATCTTATATTTACATCTGATTCCACCAAAGAAAATTTGTGCTCTAGTATTAAAGACTGCTGTATGAAGAAGTTTTCACTGACTCTTACTTTTGTATCTTTTTTAGGAGCTAGATAAAATAGTGGCGTATGAATTGAAAACCGGGGGAGTTTTATTACATCCCATATTTGGTGGTGGAAAAGAAAAGGATAAGTATGTTATCGTTCTGAGATGATGTTATGAACCTCGTTTAATAGACGACCTCTTAGAGGATCGCTTGTGTGTTTCTTGAGAACCATAATGGTAGTGTGACGCCCCAGACTGACAGTTTGTCAGTGCCCCTCACTGCTGTTGGGTCACTCGGTGCCTGCCGGTGAATGAAACTTAGTGCTAAGTTTTCTAACCCAACTTCCTCATACTGTTGTTAAAGCTTAAAATCTTTGGAAGTAGTGATTTTGCTTGTTGTGATGGTTAATCTTAATTGTCAACCTGATTCAATTGAGAAATGCCCAGAAGATTAGTAAAGCACACTTCTAAGTGTGTGTGAAGATGTTTCCAGGGAGGATTGAGCAGACAAGAAGCTACTTTACTGGGGGTGCACTACCCTGTGCACTAGCCTTAGGAGGCACAGGGCTGCTTTATGGGGGTACACTATCCTGTGCACTAGCCTTAGGAGGCATGAGGCTAGTTGAAATGAAAGAGGTCAAGGAAGAACCCCACAAGCATTTTCTCCCTGCTTCCTGGCTTCCAGGAGACAGTATCTGTGCTCTGCCATGTCCTTCCCACCAAGTAGATTAAAACTGAGCTATAATTGAATAGGACATGGTGACACACACCTATAATCCCAGCACTCAGGAGGCAAAGTCTCAAATCAGCCAAATCTACATAGCAGCGTGATCCTATCACAAAACATTATATATAATATATTCTATAATTCCAGCACTTGGCTGAGGCAAGAGGAATGATGATATGACTATAACAAAACCTCAAGACCATCCTGGAGCTGGGCACAGTGGTGCATGTCATTAATCCCAGCATTCAGAAGGCAGAGGCAGCCAGCCTGGTCTACATAGTGAGTTCCAGGACAGCCAGGACACAGAAAGACCCTGTCTCAAAAATAAATAAATGAAATAAAAGATCCTAGATCAGTTCCAGGCCAGTACTATGTTTAAAACAAAACAAAACAAAAAAACAAAAAGTGAGCTGTAGTACATCCTTCCATTTTTCAGTCATTTTGATCAGGTTTTGATACAGACAAAAAGTTTAGCACAGAAAATGTGCACTGTCTCTAAAGTTAACTATGGTTCTTAATCCTTTGGAGCTGAGTTTTGAAAGGAATTTGGAACAGTTTGGAGATGTGGGCTTTGGTATCTCTAAGAGTATGTACAACAGTATGTTTAGTGGGCAGTTCTGTTTAGAGCTCAGGAGACCAAATGCCAAGAGAAATGTGGACAGTAAAGACCGACTCAGGAAGTTTATGATACAACTGAGAACTCTACCAGGAGTTGGGCTAGAGGCCATGCATGTCAAATTATAGCAAAGAACAGGTCTCCACTTTTCTACCCTGAGATTTCAAGGTAGCTTTTGTGTAAATTTTGTTGGCTGCTTTGAGACAGGTTTACAGTGAAAATTGTGAGCAGAAAACTTTTAAGTTTGCCCAGAAAAGAAATAAAGTCAGGGCCATGGGAGCTGACAGCCGAAGAGATTAAGAGCATTAAAAGAAGCAAAGGAATTTGCACTGGGACAATAGGAAAGGCTCCTTGAGGCCATCTCAGGAACTGCCTGAACCTCACCTGTCATGGGTATAAGGGAAAAGATGAGAAGAAAGCTCTAGAGCTCCCTGATTGTGCCTGGATCTCCAGGGACAGGTTTTCCTGAGTTCAGCCATATGGATACTACAGGCCATGCAGCTGAAGTCCGAGAAGGTCTGGCTACTGATTGAGCAGGTAGCTGACCTTGGTATCAGCTGTGTGATGGCTTTGCAGGTATGTGGTGTGCAAGTTACGAGGTCATAGAGGCCTGAACCCAGATTTCAGTGGAAGACCTGGGAGGCTAAGCAGTGTGTGGCGAGGTCGGGACCCCTTGGGTAGCCTCTGAGTGCATAAGGGTATGAGAATGAAGCCAGAGATGGAGTCAGACCCCAGGAAGTCAGAGTGGTGAGAAACCTGCAAGGAAAAGCTTCAGGCAGCCAGTGCAGCCCAAGACAGACTGTGTGTACTATCAAAGCGAAGCAGCAAGTGCCAGGCTGCAGAAGAACTTGGGACCCACACCTGGCTCCTACAGTAAGTCCTGGATGCTGGACAAGGAACTGTGGTGTCTTAAGTTTTACTCTGCTGTGCTTTGGTTTGCATTGGACCTATCCTTCTGTTCTCCTCTGCTTAGGAATAAGAATGTTTACTCAGCCATTGTATCATGAGAGTGTTGGCACAAAAACACAAGGCTGACCTCAAAGGGGAGTATAAGAGATAGTTTATTCCAGAGCTAGGTAAGGGTGACCATGGCCCATGGACACAGGTAGGTGCAGGTTTCCCCAAACCCCATATTCCTGTGTGGCAGCAGTTTTGTGTTAACAGAACAAAGTCATAAATCAGCAAACTTTTCAAATACATCGTTGGTACTCAGTGTCAGTCCCAGGGATTCTCAAATGCATTAGCAGCGGAGCTGCACTGCAGCCTTGTCCTTGGATTTTTCTTGTTTTTACAGTTATATTGTTTCTATTTTATGTATATGGGTAAAGCTGAATTTGGAGGGAACACCACACAGGCATTGATTGTGAGAGTATAATTTGATACACTTTTGAAAGGTAATTAGTTAGAACCAATCAGTTTTAGGATGCTTGTGTTACGGTAACAGCGTTTCTGCTATATGTATAGGATCATAAAAAAATTCTGCTTTTAGGTATTTGCTGTGCAAAAGTATTTGTGTAAAATTTACTGTAGCATTTTGGAAGAGTGGAAAATTATGAAAAGCTTAAATTGTTTACATTAAATGTAAAGTCCATCTTCTACTTATTTTTTTCTTTAATAGTCATATTTGTTTTATTGAGTGAATTTGTTTTTTTCCAGCCCTGCATCTCATCTTCACTTTTCAATAAAGCATCCACACACACTGTCCTGGGAATACTACACTATGTTTCAGTGTAAGGCTCACCTTGTGATGAGACTGATTGAGAACAGAATCAGCATGGAGTTTATGCTACAGGTAAGTACTAGCATTAAGAACTTAGCAACCGGGAGGCAGAGCCAGGCGGATCTCTGTGAGTTCGAGGCCAGCCTGGGCTACCAAGTGAGCTCCAGGAAAGGCTCAAAGCTACACAGAGAAACCCTGTCTCGAAAAACCAAAAAAAAAAAAAAAAAAAAAAAAAAAAAAGAACTTAGCAACATTAAAGAAATAACTGTATGTCTGTATGTGTTAGTTACTTTTTTATTGCTGAGATAAAACACCATGACCAAAGCAACTTATTATTTATTTGTTATTTATTTTTTGAGATAGAGTTTCTCTTTGTAGCCTTGACTGTCCTGGAACTCAACTCTGTAGACCAGGCTGGCCTTGAACTCAGAGCTCCACCTGCCTTTGCCTTCCAAGTACTGGAATTAAAGGTGTGTGTCACCACCACCTGGCGACTAAGGCAGCTTATTTCTTATTTATTTATTTATTTATTTATTTATTTATTTATTTATTTATTTATTTATTTATTTATTTTAGCTGAGGACCGAACCCTAGGCAAGCGCTCTACCACTGATCTAAATCCCCAACCCAAATCTTTTTTTTTTTTTTTTTTTGGCTTTTCGAGACAGGGTTTCTCTGTGTAGCTTTGCGCCTTTCCTGGAACTTACTTTGTAGACCAGGCTGGCCTTGAAATCACAGAGATCCGCCTGCCTCTGCCTCCTGAGTGCTGGGATTAAAGGCGTGCACCACCACCACCACCACCACCACCACCACCACCACCACCACCCGGCTTAAGGCAGCTTATTAAAGTGTTTATTTGAGCTTAAAGTTCCGGGGCTAGAGTCTGTGGTGTGGAGCAAAGGCAGGGTGATGGGCAGCTGAGACAGCAGGGAAGACGCATATTTTGGTCCACAAACAGGAGTCAGAACACATTGAGAATGGAGACTTTGAAACCCTAAAGCCTGCCCCTGTGACACACCTCCTCTAGAAAGGCCACCCTTCCTAGTTCTCAAACAGCTGCCAACTGGTGACCAAGTATTCAAATGCCCGAGACTCATGGGGCACAGTTCATTTAAGTCAGCACATTCTCCTCCCTGTCTCTCATAGTCTTATGGCCATATCATCATGCAAAATACATCTAGTCCAGCT
The DNA here is from genome assembly GCF_004664715.2 of Peromyscus leucopus. Classification (NCBI taxonomy): domain Eukaryota; kingdom Metazoa; phylum Chordata; class Mammalia; order Rodentia; family Cricetidae; genus Peromyscus; species Peromyscus leucopus. Next base: position 61,238,359 of record NC_051080.1, on the reverse strand, counting down.
TCAAAAGTCCCCACAGTCTTTACAGTTAAAACACTGTTTCAAAGTCCAAAATTTCTTCTGAGAATCCAGGCAATCCTTTAATTATAATTATCTGTAAAAGGAAAAACAAATTACACCGGGCAGTGGTGGTGCACACCTTTGATCTCAGCATTGGAGAGGCAGAGGCAGGGGGATCTCTGAGTTTGAGGCCAACCTGGTCTACAGAGCAAATTCCAGGATAGCCACAGCTACACAGAGAAACACAGTCTAGAACAAAAAAGAAAAAAAATGCATAATTCTAACAGAGAATGGTGTATAAATATATTACCATTCCGAAAGGGAGGAATTGAGGCAGAGTGAAGAAAAGCTGGACCAAAGCAAGACTGAAACACAGTGGGACAGACTCTGATTTCCTTAGCTCTCTATCCAGTGTTAAAGGGTTTAGATGGCTCTGCCCTTCCTGCTTTCCTGCCTGCAGCACACTTGTGTCTCCTGAGCTCATTCCCCTCCCTGTGTGTAGCTCTCCTTGACAGATGTCCATGGCTCTAGCACCCCCAACCTCTTGGGGTCTCCAACACAGCTAAGGTTTCACCAAGTGGCCTCTGAAGGCCTCCATACAGGGACTTATCTGCCACACATCTGGCCTCAGCTGCTCTCCTTAACACCAGAGGAAGATTCCACAGCAGTTACTTTGTTGCTATCATTAAATTTTGCCATAGTCTAAAGTTTTAGTACAAGTAGTTGCAATATAGGAGATGAAATAGTAGAAACAAGGTAGATGGATTGCTTGTATAAATATATATGCTTTTTTTTGACCCGCTCTCTCTCCTTCCCCATTCCATTCTATTCTTCTTTTGTCTTTTTCTTTATTGCTCTTTTTCTCCTTGAAATGCTGGGGATCAAATATATGGTCTTATACTTATTAGGCAAATGCTGTTCTCAAACAGATAGATGCGTTAAAGAATAACAGCTAAATTTTCCCCATTGATAACATTCTTAAAGGCAGTTTGAAAGAAAAACTTGTAAAAAATCATTTTTGCTGAGGATGTAGTGTAGTGGAGTGCTTGCTTAATGTGACTGGGGCCCTGGGTTTAATTCCTGGTGTTATAAAAATGAAAACATACAATTTTTTCTAAAGATCGAAAAACAGAAATATTAAATAAGAAAAGTGTGCCATAAAAAAGGGCATTTATACTTTTCAGAATGGAATGGATTTAAAAAAAAAATTTTTTTTTTAATATTTATTTATTATCTATACACAGTGTTCTGCTTGCTTGCATGTACCTGAACACCAGAAGAGGGCACCAGACCTCATTACAGATGGTTGTGAGCCACCATGTGGTTGCTGGGAGTTGAACTCATGACCTCTGGAAGAACAGCCAGTGCTCTTAACCTCTGAGCCACCTCTCCAGCCCCCTGGATTTTAATTAGTATTCTCATATATGAATTTTCTTTTGTAATGCTAGGTCGCTGTGATACCCTCACATGTGCTAGGTAAATACCATCTCACTAACCACAGCTCCATTCCTTTCATATTTCCTTTTTTAAAAGTAAAAAACACATGAAATTTATGGCATGCTTAACATGAGAGTATTAGGCTCCTAATAAATATTCCTAGTTTTGAATTCCTGTGTAAAATTTGGTAGGTATTATATATTGTGCTTCTAATCCTTAATAAATGATATTTTGTGTGTGCATCGTTAGCATTCAGTGATGTTTCTATGAACAATGTTCTTTTTTTTTTTTTTTTTTTTTTTTTTTTGGTTTTTCGAGACAGGGTTTCTCTGTGTAGCTTTGCGCCTTTCCTGGAGCTCACTTGGTAGCCCAGGCTGGCCTCGAACTCACAGAGATCCGCCTGGCTCTGCCTCCCGAGTGCTGGGATTAAAGGCGTGCGCCACCAACGCCCGGCCAATGTTCTTATATTCTGTTTAAATATTTGTTTTTCTTGTTTTTAGTAGTTAACTCAAAAAATCTATATGTTATATAATTGCTGTCTTCTGTAAATGTTCACATAAAGATCCAGTGCAACCGAGGTGCAGTGTCCCATTGGAAACGGTGTTATGTGGGCTTCTGTCCTTGCAGGTCTTCAATAAACTACTAAGTCTGGCTAGCACCGCCTCGTCTCAGAAGTTCCAGTCACACATGTGGAGCCAGATGCTGGTTTCCACCTATGGGTTTTTGAAATCCATTTCCAACGTCTCCGGCAAAGACATCCAGCCCTTAATAAAGCAGTGGGTGTATCCTTTTCAGTAGCAGCTCAGCAAAGTCAGGAAGAGAATAAGCTATGGGAAATATGGGAAAGAGGGAGGCGATCCATTGATATTTCTTTAAAATTAGAAATAACTGACCTGTGACTTGTGTCTTCTAAAGCTCCTTCCAAAAACTGAGTTGGAATCATATGTAAACATGATGTTTATATTTATAAAATTTGACATAGTTTGTGCTGTTTCATATGAACAGGAAGGTAGGTTCCATGGAGATAAGGTAAGTACTCTAGCAGACAGGCTTATAGTATTACTTGTAAGATGAAATGGTCTGGTGACTTTTAAATGTGCTCGGAGCTTGGCACGACTTGAATGGTATCTTGGAACTTGGCAATTTTTGCATTTTTCATTTGAAAGTACTATTAATAATCCAGTGGAGTGGTGTTACTTTAAAAACATGAGCTTCTCAATGTTTCAGAAATTTTGTTTAATCTGGGTAACATTTTTCACAAGAATTTTGACTATTTTGCCACCTGGGATATAATGAAGTGTACTTTGATCTAGTGGGAATACATTTGAAAATTGTTAATATAATAAACTTTTTTAAAAAGCACATTTTCATTTTAGTATATAAAATTTCCTTTACAATTCTTCAGAGACCAGAGTGGAGTAGTAAAATTTTACGGAAGTTTTGCGTTTAATAGAAAACGAAACGTTTTAGAACTAGAAATAAAACAAGATTACACATCTCCGGGAACTCAGAAGTATGTGGTAAGTGTTTTTCTAGAAGAGTGTGTTGCTCTGTCACGCCCGTTCCAGTAGAGGAAGGGCTTTCAGGCTGGGGTGACTGATGACTTTGCAGCGAGTTCTTGAAGGGAAGAGGCTACAGAGAGAGATTTCAGAGCATGCATCCTTTTGCTCCCCTGTGCTTGGCACCAGCTGCGGTCTCACCCTGTCACTGTGTATACTTTGATATTGTGACTTACCTGCCTTTAAATGTAAGGCTATGCATTGGCCATTTTCTAGAAGTCTGAATGGTATGTTGTTGCTGTTCTTTCTTTTAAGGGACCACTTAAAGTGACAGTGCAAGAGTTAGACGGATCCTTCAACCATACCTTGCAAATTGAAGAAAACAGCCTTAAACATGATATACCCTGCCACTCCAAAAGCAGAAGGTAGGCAATGAGTCCTAACTCTAAACCGGAGCTGAAACTACAAATCTGACCTGGAAAAAGGGCTAACTTAAACTCCAGTTGTACAGCCAATGTGTGCAGGAAGAGCATCTTACCTGCTGGCTTTTTCTCCTATTGTACATCGTGTTAGCATTACCACACATACTTTGCATCTGATGTCGTTAACGTTTTTGAGACAGGAACTCATGTAGCCCTACTAGCCTTGATCTTATTTCCACCTCCTGAATATTAGAATCACAGGCATGCATCCCTACACACCCAGCTCTTGCTTTCTGTTGTTGAAACACCTCTGTCTTTGGAATTATTTTTTTTTATATTTATTTAAATTAATTAGGACATATTATCACTCTATAGTCCAGGCTGGCTTAGAATTCACTATTTATACTATACTAAATGCAATCTGTGTGCCTCTGCTGCCCAAGTGCTGGGATTATAGGGATTATAGGCTTCTGCTATCATGTCTGGCTTTAAATAAATTTTTTATTTGCTTTTTTTTTTTTTTTTTTTTGAGGGGGGGCAGGTCTCATGTATTCCAGGCTGATTTGCTTTCAATACTCACTTTCTCTAGCTTCAAGCTAGATTTTGTTGTTCTTAAATTCCATTTCATTGTATAGTCACTCTTCTTTGGCATATCTTTTAATGTTTCATGAAACCCTGTATTTGAACTTTGACTTCTTAGTAGCTCCATTCTAATTTGGAAATCCCACAGTTTTCAATTTTACTTTTCTTTAAATATAGGAATAAGAAGAAAAAAATCCCACTGATGAATGGGGAAGAAGTTGACATGGATCTTTCTGCAATGGAGTAAGTTACTTAAAAGTATGTAATTATCTTTGAAATGCATGTTTTTAAAACCAGTTAAAGTCAAGCAAAACTGTTAGGAAACAATTGACTCATTGAGGACAAGACATATTCAGACTGGCTGAAAAGAAGAAATGCAGTAGTGTAGGCCCGGGCCCAGCCTCAGCTACACAGCCTTCTTGTTCTCTTGGTGGTTCCTTGAGTAGTAGTTCTCAAACTGATATGCATGGGACTCACTTGAGAAACCTTAAAATGCCATTTCTGATTCATTGTGTTACTTGTGGGCCTGAAGTTTCGATTTCAAGTGAATCCAGGGTGACAGTCATTGTGTTTGGGACAGTGCTCCGGAGCACGGTGAGACAACTTCAGTGGTTGTGCTGTTTGAATACCACGCTTCTAAGTTTTCCTGTTTAGTTTTGGTTCCTTGAGACAAGGTCTCTTGTAGCCCAGGTGGTTTTTGTTAAGCCTGGCCTTTTGCTTTTGTTTTAACTTTATTTTACATGCATGAATGTGTTGTGCTTGCATGTAAGTCTGTGTTTGACATGCATGCCTGGTGCCTGTGGAGGTCAAAAGAGAACGCACCAGATCTGCTGGCACTGGAGTTGCAGACAGTTGTGAGTTGCCGTGTGCGTGCTGGGAATTAATTGAACCTGGGTCCTCTTAACCGCTGAGCCATCTCTCCAGCCTCTGGACTTGAATTCTTGATGCTCCTGCTTCTACAGCTGATTGTGATACTGTTTGATATTTCTTAATTATATATATATATTTTTTTGGTTTTTCGAGACAGGGTTTCTCTTGTGTAGCTTTGCGCCTTTCCTGGAGCTCACTTGGTAGCCCAGGCTGGCCTCGAACTCACAGAGATCCGCCTGCCTCTGCCTCCCGAGTGCTGGGATTAAAGGCGTGCGCCACCACCGCCCGGCTCTCTTAAGTATATTTTTATACTGAGTATGTCGCAAGCACCCAGGATTGAACTGAACTGGTATTGCAAAGTGGTATTCTTCTGATCAAATATTGACACAGACTTAATTTTCACTTTGTGTGTTACTTGAGAAATACATGAGAATAAATTGATGGGCCTTCAAAATATGATTTGAACTTTTTTGAGAAATGTAGTCATGATCTCTTTTTTGTTTTGAAGCAGGGTTTCTCTTTGTAACAGCTCTGGCTGTCCTGGAACTCGTTTTGTAAACCAGGCTGGCTTCAGACTCAGAGATCCACTTGCCTCTGCCTCCTGAGTGCTAGGATCAAAGGCATGTGCCACTACCACCCAGTGAGTCTAGCATTTTAAAAGATACTGTATGTTAACTAGAATTAATTCAGTAAAACAAACGCTTTCCTTTTTTTTTTTTATATTTCTAATAAGGGGTAATGTTTATAGCTATCATCAGTTATAGGAAGTTAAAGAAAGTTTTATCATTTACATTTTTTTTTAAAGATTTATTTGTTATGTATACAGTGTTCTATTTGCATGTATCCCTGCAGGCCAGAAGAGGGCACCAGATCTCATTACAGATGATTGTGAGCCACCATGTGGGTGCTGGGAATTGAACTCAGGACCTCTGGAAGAACAACCAGTGTTCTTAACCTCTGAGTCATCTCTCCAGCCCCTATCATTTACATTTTGATATCTCATAATTGCAGTAAAACTTCCCAGAGTAATATTTTCAGTGGAAAATTTGGAATTTGGTATTCTGTGTGGTAACTCTTCATTATGTGGCAACTCTTCATACCTTTAAAGATCTTTAGTAAGATTGTGAGAAAGTTAGCATAACACAGTGAAAAGCTGGTTGAAGTTTTAAAGTATGACTATGATAAAACTCAACAGCAGGCAAAGCCTGTGCCTAGAGGAGAGACTGAGTAGTGACTGCTTTGTTTTTGTTTTCCATAGGTAAGTTTAAAGTTCTAAAATTTTATTTTCTCTTAGCGCTGATTCCCCTTTGCTGTGGATAAGGATAGACCCAGACATGTCAGTCCTGAGGAAGGTGGAATTTGAGCAGGCTGATTTCATGTGGCAGTATGAACTCCGCTACGAGAGAGATGTTGTTGCTCAGCAGGAATCCATCCTGGCCTTGGAAAAATTCCCCACGCCAGCATCTCGTCTTGCACTCACTGATATTCTCGAGCAGGAGCAGTGTTTCTACCGAGTTCGAATGTCGGCGTGCTTCTGTCTTGCAAAGGTGAGGTGACACAGGAGAAAGGAGATTGCCCGACGGCTGCTGTGCACTTTACACAAACGCTCTGGGAGTGAATTCAGACTCACCAGAGTCTGTAAGTTTTCCTTGGTCACTGGACCTTGGAAAGCTTGTACCAGATGCTTCTGACAGCACTGATTTAAAAAAAAAAAAACAACTTTGATATAAAAATAGGCATATATGCCGGGCTGTGGTGGCACATGCCTTTAATCCCAGCACTCGGGAGGCAGAGCCAAGCGGATCTATGTGAGTTCAAGGCCAGCCTGGTCTACAGAGCAAGATCCAGGACAGGCACCAAAACTACACGGAGAAACCTTGTCTCGAAACAAAACAAAGCCGGGTGGTGGCACACGCCTTTAATCCCAGCACTCAGGAGGCAGAGGCAGGCGGATCTTTGTGAGTTCGAGGCCAGCCTGGGCTACCAAGTGAGTTCCAGGAAAGGCGCAAAGCTACACAGAGAAACCCTGTCTCGAAAAACCAAAAAAGAAAAAAAAGAAAAAAAGAAGCAAAACAAAACAAAATCCATTTTTAAATTGCCAACCATATATATATGTTGTTGTTGTTGTTTTGTTTTTTTGAGACAGGGTTTCTCTGTGTAACTACAGCCTTGGCTATCCTAGAACTCACTTGGTAGCCCATGCTGGCCTCAAACCCACAGAGATCCTCCTGCCTCTGCCTCCCGAGTGCTGGGATTAAAAATGGGCACCACCACTACCCAGCTACCAACCATATTTTTAAGGGTAAGAATAATTTTGGTTAGAAATTGTGTGACTGGGGACTGGAGTGTGGCTCAGCAGTTAAGAGAACTAGCTGCTCTTCCAGAGGACCTCAGTTCAGTTTCCAGCACCCACATGGTGTCTTACAGCTATCAGTAATGGGATCTGGTGCCCTCTTCCAGCATGCAGGTGTGCATGCAGACAGAACATTCATGATCATAAATAAATCAATCTTTAAAAAATAGAAAAGAAATTCTATTATTGTAGTAATTTATGTTTTTATGTGAGAATACATAAAATTAACACATTTTAATTGTTCCATTGTGGTAGTTATTTTATTTTGGTTTAGGAATTAAAATTAGTGGTAAATAATCTACAGTAATTATCTCTATGATTTAACATTCTAAAAAAAGTTACTTTATCAATAAACAGTCTTTAGATTAAAGAAAAGTCTGAACAGAAGGATGCAGACAGAAAGCTGAACAAACGTGCTGTGTACCGAGCACTTAAAGCATCTGCATGGCAGACTTGCTCTCGTTTCAGTGGGTTCTGATGCTCTGTAGTTGTTTTGTCTGGCTTTGTGGGCTCAGATAGTACAGAGAATAGCATTATTTGCTAGGGATGCATTTCATTGGCACTTTGAAGTCTTGTGATTTTTGTTAAAATTATAGCAGAGCCATAAAACTACAAGATAAAATATTTAATCATAATTTCCTTTATTTCAGATACTTTTTATAGGCTCTAAAAATTTCAATACTAAGAATTTTTTTTTCCTTGAACTCACTGAGATCTGCCTGCCTCTGCCTCCCCAGTGCTGGAATTAAAAGTGTTAGCTACCACTGCCTGGAAAGAATTAAATAGTTAAAGAAAGGAAATGCTTTAAAGTTTTGAACTTTGAACTTTGAGCTTTGCTGAAAGTCCTTTTCCTGGGGTCTCTTATACATTAATTTGTTTTTATAGCGTATTAATTTATGAATTTGTTGTTTTGCATCAAGTAATCCAGGACTAGCCTTGCTTACTTAAATAGCATTTGCTTGGTACATAAAGTTCAGTGTCTCTTTTACTTTAAATTAAAAAAAAAAATTTTATAATTTTTTTTATTGTGCTTAAATTTGAGGTATTTAGGTATTCCTTATCTGTGAAGCATGAGTTTCTTTTCATGTGCCAGATCAATTTTAAGTGGCTGGAACCCCAGTGGCACTGCTTTCGGGCAGCCGCTTCAGCGTGGTGGGCTTGCAGTACGCCTGCAGCCTCGTCAGCCTTGGAGTGAGAGACCCTGCAGACTCTAGCCTCTGCACTAGCTTGCTCGGAGTTAGCAGTCACCAGCAGAGTGTCAGTGATTTTTTTTTTTACCAGCAAGAGTAGGGCACATGACTTGCATAAGAGAGAACAGCCATTCACTCAGCATTGGCTTCTGCTCTTGAGTAGGGGACAGATACCAGCATGGGAGCTCTTAAAGGCCTTGTACATGACCTGGGCTAGGGGCAAAGAAATAGAGTCTGTTGTGTACCCTAGGCTGGCCTGGAACTTACATTCATCATGTCTTAACCTTGCCTCACTATTCTTCTCCAAATAAATAATATATCACATTTGGCTTCATTTTCACTTGAGTAGACTGAAAAACATTTAAAACTCACAGTAATGTTTTTAGTCTTAAAAGCTTAAAATTACATCTACTGAGGGGACAGGGACAAACCCAGTCAGAGGTCTTTGCAAGCACATTTTCCTTAAACACAAGAGGATGCTGGCATTAGAAATTAACTTGTGCAGAATGACTGTAAGTCACATAGCAGTGGGCTTTTGGTTTATCTTGGGTTTGTTCGTTTGTTTGTTTGGTTGGATTTTTTGGTGAGTGAGTTTGTATACTTTCTTGGAAATGGGTCATAAATGACCAAGTTGCATTAATTTCCACGAGCCGTCCCTAGTGCTGGCTTTTAGAATTCCGTCTTCAAAGTGTATTTATCATGGCGATGCACAGTGCTTTATCTTCTGATTGTTCACAGATTGCAAACTCAATGGTGAGCACATGGACAGGACCACCAGCTATGAAGTCTCTCTTCACTAGAATGTTCTGCTGTAAAACATGTCCAAACATCGTGAAAACAAACAACTTCATGAGCTTTCAGAGCTATTTTCTACAGAAGGTACTCCTTACTTCTCTTTGTTCTTAATGACGTCTTTATACTAACCAAACTTTACTGATGCTCACCTAGTAGGATTTTTTTTATCCACAAACTCTTGAGTATCTGTTTAACTTGGAAACTGTCCATCTGATGGGTGTGTATTTCTTACAAATCTGCCTCTGCTCTGAAGTTTTTCTAAAGTTTTAAGTGGTTACTCAGGTTTATCATTTTATACAGATCATATCTACATTACTTGTAATGTGAAAAAAAAAAATGAGTGGCCTTTGATTGGTAAAAGGGAACCGAGGTTTGGAATCTGTGCACGCCTTTCTGATAGCAGGCCTCTTAGAATGGAGACAGTACATTCTGACTCAGAAGCAGCCCAGCTCAGAGTGCCAAGGCTTTGCTTGCTTGTTTGGAGACAGATGTCATGTAGCCTCGGCTGCCTGCAAGGTGCTGCACAGGGAGGGCAGTGCCTGTCACTGTTCTGCTAGATGCCACATTCACATTTTCAGAAAGAAGAAATTAGACGAAGTCTGTAGAGTGTGTTTAATGCTAAACTTACAGGAAGCTTTCTGTAAATAAGTTAGAGGGAGACTGGAAGTGTGGCTACATGGAAGTATGGGAAGGTGACTAATTGTTGAGTGGTTTGGAAATCATTTGCAGTCAAAAGAATGAAGGCCAAGATTAGATGAACTGGATGAACTAGTGATATGTGTGGAGTTAGAAGAGAAAAGAGATGAAAGGGATGCCTTGATCTTAGTTGAAGAAGAGGTCAGCTGTGAGAACAAGGCACAGTAGAGAGAAGAATCACTGCGGTTTGTTTTCTTCCATGTGGAAGATTAGGAGCCTCCAGGCCTGTTTGATAGAAAGGGAAGCCAGAGGAGAAAGTTAATATAAAACGCAGGTCAGCCTTTGAACAGAAAGACAAGAGAGGCAAGTGGAAGAAAAGGTATGAACACTGTTTTTCTCAAACATGTAGAAAGGAAATTTTCTTTAAAGTGAAACTCCTTCTGTAGCTCCGAAGATTGTGGAAGAGGGCCCGAAGCAATAATAGAGCGCAGAGAATGTGGTGCGACACCTTCTTTAGGGCAGGGCATGGCTGTTGGTTACACTTTGGACCCCTTAGCAGAGTGATTATCAGCGCAAGACCTACTCAAGATAGCCTTCAGTGTTCTGTCGGGAGGCGGGGCACTCCCTAGGCCCCGCCCTCCCTTCGGGTATAAAGGCCGTTAATGACTGAGTGGGAGAGTTGCTTTCTTCAGTGGTCTAGCAATGGGTAAGAGGCCCTTGTTCCCATACACAACCATAATGCAACTCAATGGGTCACCCAAAAATGAAACAGTAAAGAAAGAGAGAAGACATGACAGTGGAGGGTCCTGATTGGAGAGAGGAAGAGGATTAGCAGGAGCTGGTAGTGGGGCTTGGTTATAGGGCACAAAGGAAGGTAATATGAACGGGAGAGATTTTGCTTGATTTTTTGTTTGTTTGTTTTTGTTTTTGAGAGACGGGTTTCCCTGTGTAGCCATAGGTGTCCTTGAACTAGCTCTGTAGCCCAGGCTGACCTTAAACTCACAGAGATCGCCTGCCTCTGCTTCTCTAGTGCTGGGATTGAAGGCGTGCGCCACCATCACCACTGGCTGGGCTTTTTTTCTTTTTTCTTTTTTTTCTAGTAAAAGGAAATAGACTGGACAGGATGAGAACATATGTGTGTCATAAAGATAATTATAAGGCCTTTTTTGTTTGTTTGTTTTATTTTGTTGTTTGTATGTATTGCTTCCAAAATGTGTTTGTGTGCATATTAGGTTGCCGGTTAAAGTTCATTTCTTACTGTGGGTTGAAGTAAAAGAACTTGGAGAGATAATGCTTTTAGTCCAGTTGACTTTTACATAACACTTGTAGTTGGCAGAAGAGAAAACTTAATGTCTGTGTCAAACACTTAAATTTCCCACGCCAAGGTGCAGAATGGGCAGAGAACAGATACATTCCTGTGGGGAAAGGAGCTTCCCCTGAGTTTCTCTTTCAGAACCAACACTGACGGCATCAGTTCCTGTTCTCATTGCTGTGCCCGAGGCAGCGAAAGGAAGGCAGGCTTTGGTTCGGCTCACAGCTGGAGAGGATGTAGTCCATCCAGAGAGAAGCATGGGGCAGTGTGCTTGGTCACATTGCGTCTACAGTCAGGAAGCATTGAATGTGAATGCTGGCTCTCAGCTCACTTGTTCCCCAGTCTGTGGGATAGTGCCACCCATAGGCTGGATCTTCCCACCCTCCAGCTAAAGCTCCGAAAATGCCCTCAGAGACATGCCCAGAAGTCTGTCTCCTAGGTGACTCCAGATCTAGTCACGCTGGCAATGAAGATTCACTGTCACACTACCGTTGATTCTATTTATTGCCTCTGATTAGTGCCCCTTTTTACTTGAGACAGGTTTTCTTGCTGTGTAGCTCAGGCTGGCCTGGAATTCCTCATCTTCCTTCCTCTGCCTCCAGGGTGCTGGGATTAGCAAGAATGTACCACCATTCTCACTGCTTCTGCTCTTTTAAGCAAGAAAATGAGCCTTTTTTTTTTTTTTTTTTTTGGTTTTTTCGAGACAGGGTTTCTCTGTGTAGCTTTGCGCCTTTCCTGGAGCTCACTTGGTAGCCCAGGCTGGCCTCGAACTCACAGAGATCCACCTGGCTCTGCCTCCAGAGTGCTGGGATTAAAGGCGTGCGCCACCACCGCCCGGCGAGCCTTTTTTTTTTTTTAATTGTCTAGTTTACAAGGGAAATCTTGATCTCTTCCATGTCCTAAGTTGGACCAAGTTTCTGTGCAGCTACTCTTCTGTCTAGGGCTTAATTAGCTTTATTTCACTACCAGAATTTACTGTTGTGTGTCTGTCAGATTGCCGTTAGCAGAAAGTTGCTTATGAAATTTAAGAAAGAAGAAAGGTACCCTGAATTTCTTATTATTATCTGTCCTTGGTCCACGGGCTAGTTAGCTGTAGTTTGTTTAATGCCTTTCACCGGTATATCATTAAGCCCTAAAAATGACTCTGGGGCAGCAACTAGCCAGAGATATGCAGAGTAGTGGATAGTGAAGGTGGGAGTCAGAATGAACCAGTGCTGAAATTGTATACTGGTTCCACTGTATCATTTAGAAATGGGTTGGTACAATTTATGTTATATGTGAACCAGTGCTGAAATTGTATACTGGTTCCAGTGTATCACTGAGAAATGGATTGATACAATTTACATTATATATACTTCCTTCCAGCAAGGGAGGGCTAAGGCACATAGCCTGTAGAATATGTCCAGTCATGAAAATAGTCCCTGGATTTCTTACCCATTTCAGCAGTGATGCTTTTAGATGTGTCTGTAGTGTTGGGAGATGGGGTATTAGGCTCCATCTGGATATCTGTGTTAATCCCAGTGTAATTCTCTTTATAGCCCAAATTGGTATAATAATGATTAAGTTGGAATATATGCTTAAAACTCTTTTTTTTTTTTTGTAGACTATGCCGGTTGCCATGGCTTTGTTAAGAGATGTACATAATCTTTGTCCCAAAGAAGTTTTGACATTTATTTTAGATTTAATCAAGTATAATGACAACAGGAAAAATAAGGTACAGCGTTTTTCTCAATGAATATTACAAAGTACCCAATGATACTTGTTTTAGGATAATTTATGGGGGCCTCAGTCTCCAGAACTGCAGTAAAAGAAAGGAAGAAATACTTATTTGTAGAGTCATTTGTGAGCCTCCAATACCTTTCTAGAGTTAGAGGAACAGGACATGATTTATTGGAATAACCAGTGGGTACCTGCCTCTCTCTCTCTCTCTCTCTCTCTCTCTCTCTCTCTCTCTCTGTGTGTGTGTGTGTGTGTGTGTGTGTTTCAAAAAGCTTCTGAAGGAGGTTAGAATATTGAGGCAGCTACAGTTTGAAGAACAGAAGAGAAAGAATGTATAGTAAATGTATAGCAACTGTCATTATTCTGTGCATGTAGACTGTACTGTAATGTTTCTTTTTAAAATAGTGTTGTTTTAAGGAATATGGTGTTACTGATAGCTTTGAATTTTTGTGTTTTGATTCTCTTCTGGGATTTTCTGTTCTTTGAAATACATGGTTCTTCCAAGTTGCTTTTCTTTAAGCTGAGTTAATTTCTTTCTTTCATTCTTTTTTTTTTTTTTTTTTTGACTGTAATCTGTAGATGATCTGGTATCTGGTTAGGAGACTGTAGGGGTCATCTTACACATAGTGAGTGCTTAATATACTAATAGATCACTGATGTTTGCAGCATTTTCACATTTTTCCAAATCACAAGTCTGTAGAAGTTGATACTTACTAGAAAACTTGCTGGTAAATACAAGTTTTCACTGTGTGTGTGTGTGTGTGTGTGTGTTGCTAGTGATGAACTCAGGGCTTTGTGCATACTAGAGATGTGCTCTACGTCTAAATTGAAATGACTTAAAGTTGTATGTGTTGTATTAATGTCTCATGAAAAGGCTTAATTGTATCTGTTCTTAATTGTTCTTTGGCTTAGTTTTCAGATAACTATTATCGTGCAGAAATGATCGATGCCCTTGCTAATTCTGTTACACCTGCTGTCAGTGTGAATAATGAAGTCAGAACTTTGGATAACTTGAATCCTGATGTTCGACTAATTCTTGAAGAAATAACCCGGTTTTTGAATATGGAGAAACTTCTCCCAAGTTACAGACACACTATCACTGTCAGGTGCTGCTCGGCCCTTTGCTGCTTCTTTAGATGTATTTTATTTCCATGACTGTGCCCTTATTAGTCCATTAGATTAACTTGGGGAAAATTAAAGTAAAAATGAGAAATTTGAACTTTCTGATACTATCCTCTCCAGATAAATGGATACTATTTGGAAAATATTCTTTAAAGTTTTTCACTTTGTAATGGAATTTTAAATTTATAATACTATATGTATAGTTTTATAAACAGTTTCCATCGTCTGTATCCTCTAATTTTCTAAAAATATATATTGTTTTGTCCTTTCATGCATGTGCACATACACACATACAAGCACATGGTTTGTGAGGCATCTGTGCTGGTCAGAGAACAACTTTGTGGATTTGATTCTCTCTTTCCACCTTTGTGTGGACTCACGATGGAACTCAGGTTCCCAAGCTTACACTGTCAAGTGCCTTCACCTGCTGGGCTGTCTCACCAGCCTAGAAATTCTTCATAAGAAAATATTTTGTCACGATCATTTTTTATACCATCATTAGTGTGTGAAGAACCCCATTTGTCTTTGAGACAGGTCTCATGTAGCCCAGCCGCTGTAGCCATGATAACCTTGGTAACTAACTCCTGATCCTCTTGCCTTCCCTTCTAAGTGCTGACATGTACCACACCTAGCTTGTTAGCCTTCTTTTCAGAACTGCACTTCTCTGTCAGCTTCTGTCTGAGTTTGCTAAAAGTTGATTACTAATTAAAAAAGAAATTAGCTCCCTTATTCCATTCATTATTATTTATTTTTTTCTTTTTTTGAGACAGGATCTCACTATGCCTTTCTTGCTGTCCTGTCTACCAGGCTGGCCTCGAACTCAGAGTTCTGCCTGTCTCTGCCCCTCCAACTGATTCCACCCCCAGCCCCCACTTGTACAAGTGCTGGGATTAAAGCGTGCATCACCACACCCAGCTAACCTTCCATTTTTATGGTGAATGAATAAGATTTCTGAAGAAATTATCTAAATTATATTTTTATTGCTAAGTACTTTATTCTGGAGTGTAGTTTTGTTGACATGTATATGGCTCTAAGATTCTAAACATAATTGAAATTTGTTTTTATGCTATTTAGATATTATTGAAATTTTATCATACAAATTGAACATTACAGAATTGAATGTGCATTCAAATCATAAGATTTTTTTGTTTATTTGTTTCGTTTTTGAGACAGGTTTTTTGTTTTGTTTTGTTTTTTGTTTGTTTGTTTTTTAAATAGCCCTGGCTGTCCTGGAACTTTGAGATGAGGCTAGACTCAAACTCAGATATCTGCCTGCCTTTGCCTTCTGAGTGCCAGGATTAAAGGTGTGCATCACCACTGCCCAGCTCAGTATATTTTCAACAACCACTGCCCAGCAAATCATGAGTCTTTTTAAAAATTGTTTCTGTTTGATTTTACGTGTGTGAGTGTTTTGCCTGCACGAACATCTGTGGGCATCAGATCTCCTAGAGACAGGTATGAACTGCCATGTGGATACTGGCTGGGAATCCAATCTGAGTCCTCTGGAAGAGCAGCCAGTGCTCCTAACTGCTGAGCCATGTGTCCAGCCCCCCATAAATAAGGATTTTAATTAACTGACAAATGAATCTCTAATACTTAAGTAATAAATTTAGTTCATGATACTTCACAGGAAGTAATTTACTTTTTTCTCACTAGTTGCTTAAGAGCCATAAGGGTGCTTCAGAAGAATGGACATGTGCCAAGTGATTCATCTCTTTTCAAATCCTATGCGGAGTACGGCCATTTTGTGGACATCAGGATCGCGGCTCTGGAAGCTGTTGTTGATTACACAAAAGGTAATACCATCCTTTGTATTGTTCCAGCTTAGAGAGAAACTGTTGCAAACTCATAGCACATGCAGTGCAGACTTTTCATTGTTGTTGTGACTTTTGACTTAGTGTACATAGTGGATTGCACTGTGATATTTTCACACATATCCATTATTGTTAAATTCTTGGCTAACTGACTTAGTTTGGTGATGATAGGAAAAAATAAAATACAGATATCTTCAATGGGAGAAGCCAGCATATTATATAAATTCAATTTATATTTTTAAAATAAGAGATTTGGGGAAAATATCTAAGGATTCAATGAAATAGTGTACAAGTGTGTAAAAATTTGTAACTATGCAAACAAAGCAAGAGAGTAAGTAACTTTGGCAGGAAAATTAGGTTAGGTCTCAAGTTGAGAGAAATAAAGAGTGTGACAGTCAAAGCAACAGTACATATTTAAAACATTTTCAGAAAATGGGATGATTAAAAAAATAGTAGAAATATTTCACAAAAATAGAGGCTGGAAAAAATAATGCAGGAAACAATGGAATTCTCTGAGAAGTGAAAATTAAAGTGACATAAGCTAGCCTCTACTGCATTTTTTTTTTCCTTTTATTTTATTTTACAATACCATTCAGTTCTACATATCAGCCACGGGTTCCCCTGTTCTCCCCCCTCCCACCCCTTCCCCAAGCCCATGCCCCATTCCCACCTCCTCCAGGGCAAAGCCTCCCCCGAGGACTGCGATCAACCTGCTAGACTCAGTCCAGGCAGGTCCAGTCCCCTCTACTGCAGTTTTAATTGTAAGTTCCTAGACATAATCAGAAGCAAGGTATTGTATAGAGTATAGAGGTCGCATATGGGACTCTATTGAAGCCTACACCTGTTTCTGATTTTCTCCTATGCTGAAATCTCTTCCTAATTCTACTTTCTTCGTGATTCAGTCTGCAAAAACATAGTCTAGTCTCCAGCTTCAGATTAGGGAGTCAGAAGACAGTAAACCACACAGCTGTGTGAGTTTTAGATTCTCTACTATATGTTGCCAAATTGTCATTTACATTGGGGAATTGAATATACATACAGTTCATGTGTCACTTTTTTTTTTTTTCCCCAAGATTTTATTTTGGGCCAGGAATAGTTGCACATGCTTTTAGTCCTCATGCTTGGGAGGTAGAGATTGGAGGATCTCTGGGAGTTAGAGACCAGCCTGGTCTGCATAGCAAGTTCCAGGCCAACTAGGGTTATATAGTGAGGTCCTATCTCAAAAAAAAAAAAGAAGTTTCATTCTTTTGGTTTTGGTGTTTGGTTTTTGGTTTATGTATGTGTGTGTGTGTCTGTCTGTCTGTGTGGTGTACACACACACACACACACACATTCCCACTAGGGCCAGAAGACGTATTCAGATGTATATATGATCTCCATCTAAAAGTCAAGCTTGTAACGGAAATATTGGGAGAATAAAGAAGCTGAAGTGTACTGAGCTCTGATTAGAATAAAAGGAAACAGGAAGTTCCAAAGGGAGTTTGTGAACTAGAAACATGTATGATTAATTCTTTCAGTTTTATAAATTTCAACAGAAATGCCTAAAGACAGAGAGCAGAGAGAGTGGTAACTATATTGTGTTTATATGTTTGCCTTGATTCAGAAAGAGCTGTCATTGAATACCCGTTCGTTAAGAGATGATATAAGTATGATTGGCTGTTGTTGTTAAGTGAGTTATTTGACAAGCAATAAACATATATAATTCTGTGTCTCTATATATGTTATGATATTCTGCCAGCTTAAAATCTAGACTTGTTGAAATCATGTAATTTGTAGCCTAACCTTCTTTCTTAAAATAGATGAAGGATATATGTCTCAGAAATATAAAGAATTCATGAGTTAATACTACCAAAAATGAAATAGGATACTAATGTCTCCAAAAGAGTACAAAACTAATAAGTATAATTTAAAAATTTGAATGGTACTTAGGTATGAACCATGAATTCTACAGCTTAAAATATTAGAAGATGAAAGAAGGAAAACTATTATGCCTACAAATTTATAAATAGAGCTTTTCAGTCTTAAAAATTTGTTGAAAAGGTGATTGGCAATAGTAGTATGTCATTTTATGTCAGTTACAGTCATAATATGTAGCATGAATCTTAAAGAGTCTTAATAAAGTCAAACCCAAAGCCAGGTATTGGGGTGAATGCTGGAAAATCAGAAAAGCAGAACAAGTCACAGCTACCTCACTTGCCGATTCCTCAGCTGATCCTGTTTTCTCAGACTGGATGCCTCTCAGCTGAACTGTGCTGCTCAAAAGCCTAAAAACTTAACCAGCCTAGTTGCTGGTTTTCATGCCTTATATACCTTTCTGCTTTCTGCCCTCACTTCCTGGGATTAAAGGCTCACTTCTTGGCATTAAAGGCATGAGTCACCATGCCTGGCTGTTTCCAGTGTGGTTTTAAACTCACAGAGATCCGGATGGATCTTTGCCTCCCAAGTGATAGGATTAAAGGCGTGTGCGCCACCATTTTCTGGCCTCTATATCTAGTGGCTGTTCTGTTCTCTGACCCCAGATAAGTTTATTAGGGTACACAATATTTTGGGGAACACAATATCACCACAATAACACATAATTGTAATTGCCTTTCTGACTGGCTTGGGTCTTAGTGGAAGGAACCATGTGATCAGAAACGTTATATTTATGATGCTATTGTATGTCAAGCTCTCAGGGACTTAAGCATCTAAAAAGTTAGGCATATTTTGTCCAGCTAATTGTGTCTAGTTGATGGCTTTTAGTGAGTTAAAATTTGTGTTGGTGTTTGGTTGAATTTTATTATGAACTGCATACTGGGCACTTTTTTGGGTACTATTTTGTATTGGTCTTTGGCTGAATACATACTAGGTACTATTTTTGTTCTTGGTTACACATGGCATGGTGCTCATGAAAGTTACTGGCCTAGTGCATACAGTTAAAAATAAGAAAAGGAGTGCTAATTGCTTCCTTGGACCCTTCAGCTGCATGACAGTCCAGCTAAGAAGCCTCGTTATTTAATGTCCCTGCTTACTATCACTTGCTCTTTGATTTGTTATAATTAACCCTACATATATTTACTCATTTTTACTTTCAGTGGACCGGAGTTATGAAGAACTTCAGTGGCTACTCAATATGATTCAGACTGATCCTGTACCTTATGTAAGGTTAGTTTATGTATTGTAATATCTTGGTTATGAATCCTGAAGTGGGTTGAATCATTTCTAAAGATTGTACCTGGAAAGATATTTATGTTTATGATTTTTAAAAATATGGAAATGGGTTCTGTAGCGATATCCACAGCAGGGTTCTGTATTTTTAAAGCCTTTTTCTTTTTAAAGAGAGGGTTTCCCTGTAGACCAGGCTGTAGACTCAGAGATCTGACTGCCTCTGCCTCCCAAGTGCTGGGATTAAAGGCAAGCACCACCACCGCCTGCCCCCCCCCCTTTAACTAAATTTATTTATTTATTTTACATCTCTTCCACAGTTTTCCCCAAATCCTTTTCTTCCATTCCCTCTGCCTACCTCCCCTCCCCTCAATCCACTCTTCCTCTGTTTCTGTTCAGAAAGGGGCAGGCCTCCCAAACCTATCAATAAAGCATGGCATATCAAGTTTAAAGCCTTTTTCTTATTTGATTTTAGAAAAACATTTTCAAAATACATTGTTAATAGTTTGTAATGCATAGGGGATGATGCCTTGTGTGTCCCAACTTATAATTGATTTCACTATTTATGTCATTTTGGGAGCTTATTTCAAGGCATCCTGATTTTTGCTCATTTAACATTTTTTTTTATTACATTTATTTATTTTGTCCATGTGCATGCATGTGTATCACAGCAGCATGTGGAGGTCAGAGGGCAAGTCTTTACTCCTGGAGCTGCATCACCGCCTCCTATATCTTTGTTTCATTTCATTCAAAGCCTTCATTTTTATTCCAGTTGACATTTTTTAAAATCTTAAGAAACTAAAAGAACTGCAGACTTGATGTGGCACTGCCCTTGTATTTGTGCTTACCTCTAGTAGCTGCGTTTATTCCTGCTGTTTTCTTTTACACAATGGGGTTTTTATGTAAGAATTCAATTTAACCATTTCTGTCTTCCTTTTTTGCACATACTAGACACAGGTTTTATTTGATTTCATGTTATGACTTCATAGAACAGAATTTTAGAGCTGAAGAACAACTCACAGCTATTCGAGCTAGAGACAAAAGACTTTGGGAGACCTTAAATGGTTTGTTCAACTTTCTGCATCACGTGGCTCACAGTGTTCTTTTAGAATGACATAAACTCTGCTTTTTCATATCTGAAATGCCTCTGGGTGTGAGTAGTCTGCTCAAGAGCCTGGGCATTTTATAGCAGTGACTTCTTGGTTAGTAATGGTATATTTCAGTGTTTTAAGTAATGCATTTTACACAAAATTTCATATGAAATTTTGTTAAGATTTTAATGTTCTTGATTTGTGATCTATATTTTGAATAATCTGTTCTTGTGAGTGATACAAAGTTGAAATGCAGAGAAAAAAAGTTTAATAGCTTCCCATTTTGAAGTATAGAGCACAGAGTACAGCCTCATTCCTTTATCTAAAATGGTGCATGTACTTAAGTCTATGATAGCAACAGGAAACAGATGCTATAAATGCAGTATAGACAAAGCTTACCATGAATCCATTTGTTTTCAATTTGCATACTTAAAAAATTTACATCTGTGTTTCTGAGAACTTGTTTTAAAGACTAAATATTTAAGAACTGTTTCAGAGAGCACTTCGGGCAGATTGTCATGGGTTTGTGATATCTGAAGTTACTGTATTACACATTGTATCTGCACTGAGTGCTTTTGAACTGTAGTTTTGAGTTGCTTTGGTTCATTCAAATGTCAAGAGCACTATTTGCAGTCCGGACTGAAAATCCATTTAGAGGTGTGCTTCATAGTTATGTTTAGCATGTTTTCTTCTTACTTTACATACTTATGCCCCATTAGAGAAACTTCTCCTTTAACGTCACCCTCCATATAGATTATATTAAATCACACACAGTTGCACGAGTTTGCAGTTAAGGGCAGGCGAAATGACTCCGCTGTGCTAGAGACGAGAACTGACTCCTGCCAGTTGTCTGCTGATGTCTGCACACGTGCCATGGCGCACACACACCCTCACTACCACACAAAAAGATAGCAAAGGTTCTTATTTTTCAAGTCTCGTTTTTAGAAAGTCATTATGGCAATGAATGGTCACAGGATAAAAGTGTTTCCACACAGTGATGGCTCTCTCAGTGGTGTTTTCTATTTTGTTTTAGATAGGGTCTTAATATAACCTTGGCTGTCCCAGATTTTACCATGTAGACCAGACTGGCCTTGAACTCACAGATCTACCTGGCTCGACCTTCCGAATACACTACCATGCTTTGTGTTTTTAATGAACTTCATTCATTTATTTTTATTTTGTTTTACTTTGCTTGAGGCAGTCTTACTATGTAGTCCGGACTGGCCTCTGTCTCTGCCTCATGAGTGCTGGGACTGCAGGTGTGTACCATGATGCCCTGCAAGTATTGCTTTTCGTTTCTTAGCATTTTGTTTGTAGTTTGTTTTTGTTTGTTTTTATAGTATGTCTTCTCTTTCATTCTCATTGCTGTCACACTTGTGAAAACTTACTTGAGTAAACATCATGTGACTGCCTGCACCGTAGAACTAGTGGTAAGACCTAGATACTCAGGTGTCTAACTCTGTTTATGTCATTGGCATTTTCCTGTCCTGTTCCAAACGGAAGCATTCTGTTCTTATGGGCTTTGTGGGTTTTAAAACTTGTGTTAAAATGGCCCTCGATGAGAATGAAAACTTTTGAAGTGTATAGATTTTCCATTCCTGTTTTCGTCACAGGATACTTCAGAATTCGCTTGTGTAAAGGTGTGAGGTTGCCCAGAAGTCAGAAGCAGGGGAAACTCCCATGAATTGCAGTTCCTCTTCCACTTTAGAATTAAATGTGGTGTCAGAGATACTCCGTGATTCCCTGGACTGGTGCACTTCCCTCAAGTCATATTCTCCCGTAAAATCCCACAGTCCTATTGTGCTTAAGTACATAAATAGTTACATATGTAAACTTCATTGTCCTAGTTTGATGACATGGTCATTTTTGTTCCCTCTCCTGCTGAGTAGTTCTGAATAGTCCGGGATCCTATCTTTGCCATATCTTGGCACATAAGATAAAGTTAGCTAAATGCAGGTTAGACAAATGGCTGAGTGTATGTTTCCCTTTTCCTCCGTCATATGTATGTGTAGATATTTAATGTAATTCATGGATTAAAGAGATTTTATTTCTCCTGTAACAACTGTAGGTAGAGAAAGTCTTCCAAGATGTAATTGAAATGTTTGGGAAGCTTTGAGTCTTCTGAGCTCAATGTCTTGTGTCTTGATAGGGACTTCCTTTTTCTTGTGTTGTCTTCTCTCGGTAGAGCATTTTCAGGCCGAAGTCTGTTCTTCATTAAGATAGTTTATGAACTAAAACTAAGCAAATTCATTTTGAGTAACTTATGTATCTCTTGACATACTGAGATCTTTTTTGCTCTAAAGTTTGCTGTCAATTTTATGCGTCTGTTAGAATAAAAAAGAATTATTTGCATAGGCCAAATTAAATATTTTAATTTATATGTGTTGTTTTAATACTAAAATTAAATTTTCAAAATTGAAGTTTCCTTTCAGTAAAAATGACCTTTGCCAGGAGTAGTCACACGTGCCTTTAATTCTCTAACTCAGGAGACAGAGGCTAGTGGATCTATGTGAGTTCAAGGATAGTCTGGTCTATGTAGTAAGTCCTAGTCTGTCCAAGGCTACATAGTAAAATTCAGTTTCAAAAAAAGGGTGTGGGTGGCTAAACTACTCATACAATTGCCAGGCTGGTACATGCTTATAATCCTAGTGTTAGAAAGCTGAAATAGGAGAATTGCAGGTTCAAGGCCAGCCTGGGCTACATAATGCAACCTTGTTGCAATAAAATAAAATAGTCATACAAATTTTGGAAAATAACAAAACCCCACCAAGAGAAAAATATGCACTGTACTTATAGTTAGTGTAACCAGAAATGATAGTCCTTAGCTATTTTGATTTGTTGATTCATAGTTGTTTTATGTATGTGTATCGTTATGTTTGGTTTAGATTATATAAGCTTAATATAAAGGTAGCAGGAAGCACTCCTGTTTTGGAAGTAAAATGATCATGACCCGACTATACCTCTTCTTTGAGGTGATGCATTTATGGTCACTGCTTTTTGTCTTGACAGATTTTCAGTTTTTATTTGTTTTACTGGTTGGTTGGTTTGCTGTTTTTTGGTTTGGTCTGTGGTAGTTTTGGCTTATTGCTTTTTTTTTTTTTTTTAAATAGTGATAGGGTTTTAGGAGTAGACTGCCTCATGAAGAAAATTATGGCAGGCAAATAGAGTGATGCTTTTGCTGTTGTGGTTCCATGAACTTGTGACTTTGAGATTGGCTTTAAGTCTGTTTCAGATGTCTGAAGTATACACTTGTAACACTTTGATATTTAATCTTTGATAAATTAAGCGTGGAATACTTGTCTTCTCTTATTTCCTTTGAACATTTTGTGTATTTAGTCACTTATATTTTCCTGTTTAAAAAACATTTCTAGCAAGTAAACTTTATTATTATTATTATTATTATTATTATTATTATTTTAATTAGGTGTGTGCTTGGGTGTGTGCATGTGTGTTTTGTTGTTTTTATCCTTGGAGTTGAGTTTTTTGCTTCTTAAGTGTATATTGGTGTTCATGTTATCTGTTGTGTGCACCATGAGCATTGAGGCACCAGAGGAGGTCAGACAGAAGAGGGCAACCGATCCTCTGGAACTGGAGTCACAGGCAGTTGTGAGCCAGCTGACTGATGGGTTCTGGGAGCCAGACTCCCATCTTCTGTAAGAACAAGCCCTCTTATTCATCGAACCATGGTCTCCAGTTCCTAACATGTGAATTTTAAATGCCAAAAAAATGTTAAAGAAACATTTAAATTTGCTACAAGTTATATATGTATTCATTAATCATCATTGCTATTTTAGTGGTAATTTCAAAGATGTCCTCAGAGTGTCCTTTACAGATCATAGACATGTGCCGGGAGGTGGTGGCGCACGCCTTTAATCCCAGCACTCGGGAGGCAGAGGCAGGTGAATCTCTGAGTTCGAGGCTAGCCTGGTCTCCAAAGCGAGTTCCAGGAAAGGCACAAAGCTACACAGAGAAACCCTGTCTCGAAAAAACCAAAAACAACAACAACAACAGATCATAGACATGTTAGAATGTGTTTGTAGTGTTGTAATACCAAAAGCCTTAATGGTTGGTCTCTACGTTTTATTTTGGATATGTAGAAGTAGCTGGACAGAAACTTTACTTTTCAACTTACTGCAGATTAAAAGCTTGACAACATTAATATGCTCTAAAGAACAAAATTCCTAACATTCAGGAGGCTGAGGCAGGAGGATCACTTAAGTTTAGGAGTTTAAGACTTGCTTGGGCAACACAGTGAGACCTCCTCAAAACTCAAAGAAACTCATCCATATTTTTAAAGATGACATTTACCCATAATCCTGATCTACTCATAGAGGAAGATTTTGAAAGACAAGGATTGTGTTTATTCATAAATGTGAAAGTGGGTATATGAATATATCACTTTTTGTATATCTATTTTCAGTTGTATCTAAAGCTACATATTGCCCCCTTTCTTTTGTAGTCTTTGTTTTGTGTGGTCTTTAATCTCACATCTAAAAGGGTGCCAATAAAGTTCACACCTTCCACTTTCACATACAGGAAATGGCAGGGCCGAGAGTCTAGTATCTTAACCTACACCCAGCCCATCAGCTTTCCTTTCACTTCCTCCCGTTGAAAATCCAGCTGGATTTCTTACCTCTAGTAGTGAAGTGTAAAAACAAAGTTTGGAGCCGGACGGTGGTGCCGCACACCTTTATTCCCTGCACTCGGGAGGCAGAGCCAGCGGATCTCTCTGAGTTCAAGGCCAGCCTGGGCTACAGAGCAAGATCCAGGACAGGCACCAAAACTACACAGAAAAACCCTGTCTCAAAAACAAAACCATACAAAAAACAAACCAACCAACCAACAAACAAAAATTTGGCTGTCTTCCGTGAGTTCCACCCCATTTCTTTTCCTCCTCGTTTATATCCAAGAGTCCAATTAAGACTTTGTTTTCTTTGTTGTGCCTTATCTCCAGTAAAAACTAGATTAAAAACTTCAGCCATGGAGTTTACAGTTACTCCTGAAAACACTTTTCTTACTTGCCTCTTTCCATACAGGTTTTGTGTTTGCTTGTTCATGGTAGTGTCTTGCTATATAACATAGCCTGGCCTTGAACTTGCCACTGTACTTCTGCCTCAGCTTCCAGCCTGGTAGGACTGTATGTGCCACCATGATTTACTCAATTGCAGCTTATTTTGAAGATACTTTCCCCTTTTTTTCTGTGTTCCATCTTTAAAATTGATCTACACATTTCCATGTTTTCTAAAGGTGCTAAGATAGGAAGTTTATGTTACTATTAATTTGAACTTTTGGCCCATCTTGGAAGTGTTTTGTCCTGTTGTCCTATTTTAAGGATTTTCATACTTAACCACCAGGTTGTTGGTTGGTTTGCTTGCTTTTGTTTTCAATACTCCTAAAAAGAATGAGATTGTTAAGATTATGTAAGTCAGATTGTAGAAGACGTTGTTTACACAGTTCAGATAATCATAAAGCAAACCCACAAGATAGTTTAGTGAGAAAACATGTGATAAATATTTAGGATTTGACATAAAGCATATAGAAATGGAACCAAATACATAATTAAACCTAATGGGAAAGGAGAAAAATAGTTTTCCTATCTTCTATAGTGTTTCTTATTCATAGCACCAGTCCCCAAATGGTCATTTAGACATTCATTTATTTATTTTTCATTCTTGCAGGCATAAGATTCTAAACATGTTGACAAAGAATCCACCATTTACAAAGAACATGGAGTCTCCCTTATGCAATGAAGCCCTAGTAGATCAGCTCTGGAAACTGATGAATTCTGGTAAGAGAGCAGTAACTTTGAAAGTCCCTTGTTTTCATTTTACATCAGATTTTCAAGGACGAGAGAGAGAGAGAGAGAGAGAGAGAGAGAGAGAGAGAGAGAGAGAGAGAGAGAGAGAGTTTGTGTGTGTGTGTGTGTGTGTGTGTGTGTGTGTGTGTGTGTGTAACCTTTAGCTGATGGGCCAGGCTTTTGTTCCCACCTCGCTAGTACAGGACTTACAGGGGCATGTCACCATGCCTGACTTACATGGGTGCTGAGGATCAAACCCAAGTCCTCGTGCTTAAGTTGCGTGTACTTTACTGTGTGACCCACTCTCTATCTCCTCCTCTCATCACCCATTTCAAATAGGATACCACATTTTTACATTAAATTATAACATGTGTTAGGATATGTTCACTTTGTTTCATACTGTGGTTGCAGAAATGAAAAAATGTGAATTTTACAAGTTTTTAAGTAGTTAAAGGGCTATAAACCTTAGTCTTTCTACCTCTTTTGGTTTTTCGAGACAGGATTTCTCTATGTAACAGTCCTGGCTGTCCTGCAATTTACTTTGTAGCCCAGGCTGACCTCAAACTCACTGAGATCCACCTGCCTCTGCCTCCTGAGTGCTGGGATTAAAGGAGTACGCCACCACTGCCCAGCTCCACCTCTTTTCTATAGCTTCCCAGTTGCCTCATTCAGAGATAACTAATTTCGTTCTTATTTTTCCAGGACAGTGAGTGAATGTAGAATAAGAGACAACCTGTAGTTTTAAAGACTGCATGCTACTGTTCTACATCTCAGAGAGCATGCATCTTACTGTAGTGTGAGTTTCCATCCTTTTGAGTGAGATCAGGGAATGGAAGGACATAGTGCATAGGAGCACTAGCCCTGGGATGGGTTTGCTGAGGTTAAATCTCATCTCAGTTGTTACTCTTCACATAACTAGTTTAAAAATACAGATAGTAAAACTGGTTTCTGCAAACTGAGACATGGACAACTTGGCGTTTGTAAAGCACAATGTCTACCTCACATTAAACACTCAGTGTTATACTTCTCTTGTATTTGAGCTTTGTGTTTCTATCCTTCTCTGTTGGGGAATCAAATTCAGGATCTTGATTAGTTGGCTATATTTTCAGTAGCCTGGGTAGTCAAGAATATTTGTAAGTCACTTTTATTTAATTAGGTTATTAAATCTGTGACTTTATAAATGTCATATATTTAACGACAGTTTTTGGTATATCTCTTAATAGATTGAAATTGTAATACTGCTTTTGATTGAAAGGTTTAGTCAAGAACTAGGCTGAAATTATTTTGTTTAAATGGTTTTTGCAAGTAGAAAGATACCTGTGGGTATTTATTCTAATACTTAATTATTTATTTTCTAATACTTAAAATTTTTGAGTATGATACTTTTTCTCCTCTCTAGAATATGTAAAATTGCTTACCATGCTAGCCCATTGGTAACTTGCTGAATCAAATACTGAATTCTAATATTTCAGTTCTTTAATTTAGTTTACTAGTACTGAAATACTAAGAGCTGTATAACATTTATCCCCTCGTACAGTGCAGTAGCCATGGGAAATATACCAGTAAAGCTAGTTTGAAGAAATCTGGTAAAATGAAAGTGGATGGACTTTGTTTTTAAAAAAGAAAACAAATACCAGAAAATAGCGTGTAATCTAGTCTGAACTAAGATGCTGTTAGTTGGTTTTGGTTAGCTTTCCCTCCTCACGGAAGATTGTTAGGTGTGCACAGAGTTTAATACTTTACTTGTTACTTTGATCCAGGGGATGAGCACGAACCTCAGAAACTTTTAACTAATTATTTAGCAGTAAATCTTTGGTACAAAATGTGCCATGTCAACTATTAATATGTGACTGACCATAGTAGCTCAAAATATTGAGGGAGGCATAATCAGTTATAAAGAATTGTTTTATTATCCCTTGAGAAGAATTTTTGGACAAAAGGAATGGTATTTAAGATTAATGGGACAGTCTCTGAACATTTGATCTCATCACAAAGTTACAGTTAGACAAATTCAGTGTCCAACTGATATCTTATGTTTGTGATAATATCTAATGTAAAGTATAGTTGCTGCTTTATTTAGAAATTCTATGTCGCCACAAATTTACACTGAACAGGGAGATCAGTGAGGCCGTGGTCCTTAACAAGTTCCTGGTCAACTTTAAAATTTGCAAGTGACTGGAAGCAGTGTGAACAAGGGAAGTGACAGGAGAAGTTTGTATTTACAAAGTGATTTTGGGGAAACACTGAACATTTGATTGCGAAGCTGGACTGAAGATGATTTAAACTTCTAGATAGAATGAATCTTTTATAAGAAGTCATTTTCATATTTAATTTTCAAAGATTTTTCATGATCATGATTACATAATCATGTTAGGAAAAGTAATACATAATTGTATTATATCAATATAGATTTGAGTGTATTTGGCCTTTGGAGAAAAAAATGTGTGTGTGTGTGTGTGTGTGTGTGTGTGTGTGTGTCTGTGTCTGTGTCTGTGTCTGTGTCTGTGTCTGTGTCTGTGTCTGTGTGATGTGTTGGGGATCAAACCTAGGACCTTGCCGGTGATATGTAAAACTGTATAATAGCTATATCCTAGGCTCAAACATTTTAAAGCAACATCAGGGGTTTTCCTACTGTATGTACCATCACCTTAATAGTTGTTCTTTTAAGAATGCGGGTATATTATAAGCAAAGAAGTTAAATCATTTTTTAAGTCACTAAGTCTTGCTGGATCCTGTGTGCCTTGTTGAGTCTCTTGGGTTATCTGGTGAGCAACATATAAATTTATATCAAGAACAAAGACACTGGATTAGAAATGTGACTCAGTTGATAGAGTGCTTGCCCAGTATACACACAGCCCTAGTTTTTAATCCCTGACACCATATAAACCTGGTACCTTTCTAATCCTAGGACTCAGGAGCTGTATCAAAATCAAGATAATCCCTCACTGCTTAGTGAGCTCAGACCAGCCTGGGCAGCATGAGGCTCTGTCAAAACATACCAGTTGGCAGCCAGGTGTGGTGACACATGCCTGTAATTCCAGTACTCGGGATCTCTGAGTTCAAGGCCAGTCTGGTCTACAAAGTGAGTGCCAGGTCATCTAGGGCTGTTACACAGAGAAACCTTGTCTTGAAAAACCAAAAACAAATAAAAAACCAGCTGGCAATGGTTTGAAAGTGGAGACTTTAAAAACTGGTTTCATTTAAAGTATATAGAAGAGAACATTATAGCCATTGAGGAAAAAATACATAAGCGATAACTATAGGAAGATTTGCTTAAATGATTTCAGAAACTTTAATTAACAATGTGAAGATGTTTAGCAAAGTATTTTCTTCCTCTATAATAAACTGCATTTAGAATTATATCAAGAAGTTGTACATTTTCATATTGTGCTTAAGTTTTTGTACTACATTTAATTTGTGATTTTGTATATGTGTGTGGTGTGCACATATGTGCAGGTGTGGAAGTCATAGGCCTACTTGTGGGAGTCGGTTTCTCCTCTTCCACTCTGTGGGTCCCACAGATCAACCTCCAGTGGTCAGGCTTGGTGGTAGTGCCTTTACCTGCTTAACTACCTTCCCAGCTCATTTTCTTAGCGAATTTAAAACCTCAAATTAGGACATTTCCAGTAGTATCTGTATTAGTAATTGACTCCTGTTGTCCTAACAAGTGGGCAGAGAATGAGTGCGTGTGGAGTGATTGCGAAGCGGAAGGATGGAAAGAAATATTTAAAGCCGGAACAATTTGTTGTTTACACAGCAGGTTTTCACTTGTGCTGGCAAGATGGCCTGGCAGGGGAGGGCACTTGCCACCAAGCCTGGCGGTGTGAGTCTGGCCTGGAGTCCGTGTGGTGGAAAGAAAGAACTGACTCCTGCAGATTGTACCGACTTCCACACGTCACCACAGCACCTCTGCACATGCATGCTCAACACACGCTCTCACTCAGTTAACCAGTTGATTTGTATTTGATTTCTGAAATCGGTTTCGTAAGATTAATGATGTGGTAATAAAGTTTTCTGTGTCTGCCTCTTAGGGACTGCACATGACTGGAGGTTACGGTGTGGTGCTGTGGACCTGTACTTCACCCTGTTTGGCCTCAGTAGACCTTCCTGTTTACCCTTGCCAGAGCTCGGGCTTGTTCTTAATCTAAAGGAGAAAAAAGCTGTCTTGAATCCTACCATAATTCCAGAAGCTGGAGCAAGCAACCAGGAATCTTTGAGTAACCCAGGCTGTCATGCACAGCTAGCTGGATTTCAGAACCCTGTGAGTGTCTCGTTAGCACAGGAGACAGAGTCTCACTATGTAGCACCACCTGGGGAGGACAATGTCTTCTTTGAACCGGTCAGCTCTCTAGCCTCAGGTCACTGCCTTTTTAACCCCCCAGCTTGTGTTTGCTTAGCATTTTACAATTCATAAAATATCACAGTCATCACATGACTAAACTGAACAAATGTGCTCCAGTCTGCTTGTGTGGTGATGTAAGATTCTTTGGGACCCTCGGATTTCTTCTCTGCACACACAGTGCAGGACAAAACTGCAGACAGACTCAGTTCCGAGAGCCTGTTCCACATCAGCCTGTCTTGTACCAGACTGTTGAACTAGAGACCTGCCTGTAAGTCGTTGATTGCTGCACAGTTAGAATTGTTGGGCAGTTCTAAACAGAGTGAGCACCTGGCAAATGGTTTTGAAAAGAAAATAATGAATGAACGGATAATATGATGACTTGGGAGGAGAGGGTAGGTTACATTTGATAATTTTTAAAATTTGTGTTTTTTGCCTTTAGAAAACCCCAACTCTGCATTGTAAATTGTCAGGCTCTATAAAAAGAATGTGTGTGAATCATTTCACCCTAAAAGGCTTTTTCCAGAAATGATTTTCATACTGATGACACAGTGTCTGCCATACTCCAGCCTTCCGTTTTCAGCAGGACTCAGGCCAGACTGTTCTCGTGGCCATTCCCTGCTGGTGTCTTGACACTTGACTAAGTTATCTGGAATATAATCACGTTTCTTGTAAATGTGAAGTGTGTCCTAAGGTTTGGGTTGGGGAGAATACACATCATAATGTGTACATGGAAGAAGGCAGTCCCTTGTAAAGAGCTCTCTTGGGGGGGAACCAGTGTCCTCCTCCCACCCCACCCCCCACACTGATGTTCCCACATACGCACTTCAGGTAACAGAGAAAGCGACATCAGGAGATGCGGCCCTTTAGGGCTGGACCCATGGCTAAGCCATCAAGAGCATTCATTTGTTTACTGCTCTTCCAGATGTCCTGAGTTCCCTTTCCAGTTGCTCACAACTGCCTCTAACTCCAGCTCCCCAGGATCCGGTACCCTCTTCTGGCCTCCTGTCACTGCACACTTGTGACTCTTTCCCCTAAACACACAGACACATACACATAATTGTAATTTAAAATGATAAAAGTAAATCTTAAACAAAAACACATAAAGGGGCTGGAGAGATGGCTGTGGTTGGGAGCACTGGCCGGCTGCTCTTCCATAGGACCCATGTTCAATTCCCAGCATGCACATGGCAACTCATAATTGTCTGTAACTCCAGTTTCAGGGGATCCGACACTTTCATAGACATATATGCAGGCAAAACGCGAGTGCACATGAAATAAAAATAAATAAATAAAATTAAAAAACCCATAAGGTCCTTATGGGTGAGAGAAATCTCCAAAAGTTGACCAACACTTCTGCCCCCATAAAAGACAGGAAAGGGCTGCACATTTTACATTGACTCCTGTTAACTTTGGTCACTGGGCATGCTCTAATCTGTGTGGTTGTTACAGCTGTTTAGTTTTTGGCTCTACTACCAGCTGCTTGTATCCAGAAATCTAATTTTGGTCTTAAGTATTGCCATAGGATCATAGTGTGATAAGTGTACAAGATTGTGAGCAGGAGTAAAGAGAAGGCTGGACCCCTGGGGGCCCCACTAGAGCCTGGTCAGATACTGGAGAAGAGGAGGGAGGCTAGCAGTGAGCTCAAACTCATCATCTACGTAAGAGGTTACTGTGTTAGCTGTGTAGGACTGGTCTTAGGGTTTCCTTAGCAGGAACACGTCGGAAATAGCGAATCACAAAAGAACCCGAGTCTCCTACAACATTCCATCCAGTTTTCTAACCGACTGCATATTTCTTAACGTTTGGGAAAGTGCATCCCACCATAGCTCACTAGTTCTCCCACATGACAGCCATGGGTTTAGTTGCCATTCACAGTAATTTCCTATCGGCTGCTTCGGGGACTGATTCACCCAGTTTTTGTTTAAGTGCCTTTTTTGAAGAAAAGAGACTTGTTTTTCTTTTTAAAATCACAATGGGTCTATTCTTTGGCCTTTTTCCTCCGATTGTGCTGAAAGATAATATCGGAACATGAAGTGATACCGTGGCTCTTTCTTCTTTTGTTGTGTGTGCTCTAGTTTTCAAGTTCTCAAGACGAGGAGGAGGTGGATATGGACACTGTTCATGATAGTCAGGCCTTCATTTCCCATCATCTGAACATGCTCGAAAGGCCGTCTACTCCAGGTAAGGACAGTGTACCACGGTCTCAGGGGAGGTGGAGACTGTTGATATAGATCCGTTCTAAGGTCTGTTGTTATTTAAATAAGTGTAAAATTGAGAAGACAATATAAAACTCTTAGGCTGTATCAGTGTAATTTACACTCACAAACAGTAAATTGTAGAGAGCACGTTTTGGAGGTCTGGCCAGATGGCACAGTGGGTAAAGGCTCTTGCTGTGCAAGCCTGGTGCCCTGAGTTCAAATCCCTAGGGGGGCCCTGTGAAGGTTGAAGGCGAGACCTGACCTCATAAAGTTTTCTGAATTCCATCTGTGTA
Organism: Peromyscus leucopus; assembly: GCF_004664715.2. Taxonomy (NCBI): domain Eukaryota; kingdom Metazoa; phylum Chordata; class Mammalia; order Rodentia; family Cricetidae; genus Peromyscus; species Peromyscus leucopus. The sequence continues at coordinate 61,205,746 of NC_051080.1, read as the reverse complement.
TTATGGCATGCATTTGTGCTTACATGTGTGAACGCATGTGCACACATATGCACACACAATAATACAATTAACAAGTGCTGTTTCTTTTAGTTTGTTGTATTATATCAGTCCTCTACCTCATGAGCTCCAGACCAGTCAGAGCTACATGGTGAGGCTTTGTCTCCCCCTCCCCCTAGAAGATTTGGTATACTTCTGGATTTGTGTAGTAGTCATCATAACAAAGTATCTTGTTATAATATGACTATAGTTACCTTTACAATATTTTTATTTATTTATTTTTTACTAAAGGCAGGCAGTGTGTTTCATAATGCTCCTTTTTTTTTTTTTTTTGTCTGCCCATTCCATATAATTTGATACCATAGACTTGGGTGTATTTTTCAAATACCATATTTTTGTTGCTTATGCTATCTTTGTAATAGCTACAAAATGACAACTTTAGGTCTGTTTCATCCTGTGTGTGTTCACGTGTGGGTACACACGTGTATGAGATCACAACTCTGGGTGGCATGCTGCAGTCACCATCTATCTGCCTTTTGTTGATGCAGTGAGCTTCCAGGGATCTCCCTGCCTTCACCTCCCATCTAGTCATTGCTAGAATAAAAGAATGTACCAGTGGGCCCACTTTTTCTTTTTAAACGTGGGTTTTGGTGATCCAAACTCAGGTCCTCATGCCTCTGAAGCTACTATCTTACTGATTGAGTCATCTCCTCAGCTTAGATTTATTTTTTAACATTTCTTTTCTTATTATGAGTGATTTTTCTTCCTATCCCACCCCACCCCTTTGAGTATTTTTGCTCTATTTTTTTTCTGATTATTTGAAAATCCTATGCCAGTTGGTAGCGGCAGAAGCCTTTAATCCCAGCACTCAGGAGACAGATGTATGCATGAGTTCAACACCAGCCTGGTCTACACAGTGAGTTCCAAGGCTGCACAGCGAAACCCTGTCTTGAGAACAACAAACACACAACAATAAAAAAAAAGTCGTAACCCTGGTCTGTACTTTTAAATGGTCTTTGTGTTCCCTTTACTAGCATGTGAGCCTGGCCCCTGTGTCTCAGTGCATTTAGTGGGAGCCTGCGTCATCAGATGTCCCAGAGCTATAGCAGCTTGTTTACAGCCTGTTGGCTTGATAGGTTGACGTCCACACTGTGACTCTTGGTCTGTGAGTGTCCGGCCGTGAGCTGTCTTTCCTGGAGACAGTTGTTGGCTCTGACTTTTCTAGTCTGGTCCTCTAGTCTTCCCCTCTTTCAAATGATTTGACATTTTCTCATGTATTGTGATTGTGTTCACCCCTTTGCCTTTTGGCATCCCCTCTCCTTGCCCTCTGAATCTTTTATTTTTCCTACCTAGTTTTCCAGTGGCTGTACCGCTACCTAATGATAGCCCTCCTCGAGCAGTCATTAGCAGTAATTAACACAGGAAGAAATGGGGCTTTACCGATACCTCTGTCCATGATAGGAAATGTGCAGATGTGTGTAACTGCTGTGTGTTCATGGTTAACAACGGCAGTGATTCATAACACTCTTGATCTTAAGTCCTTTCTTCCCTCTTTGCTATGATATGCCCTGGGTCTCGGGAATGAAGGGATAGAGATACTCTATTTTAAACTGAACATTTATTCTTAGCACTTTGGCCAGGTATAAATCTACATTTACCATCATCCTCTCCAAAAAGAGCTTCTTTGCGCTGACTGAGGGCCACAGTAGTCTTTGACTAAACATAAATGTTTTGAAGACAGTTTGACATGTTCAGCAGTGGTGCTGTGTTCCCCACGTGGGCCCACGTTCTCCTCGTCATGACCAGGTTTATAGTATCAGGTGTCTGTCACCACAGAACAGTTGGGTACCCCACAGATAGCCATGCCACTGTTGCCCAGTAGACGTAATTCCCTGGCAGGTCAGTTTTGTAGCACACGTGGTCTACAGCTGGGTGAGACTAAGGATGAGTTTCCTTCCCAGCAGCCTACGTTGCACCTTCCTACACTATAAACATTAGTAAGCAGGGAGGGAGTTTCCAATTCAGTCCTTTCCTCATTTCTTTGTCTCCTGAAACCAAAGTATATGATATCTTCAGTAAAAAGGCTTTTAACATCTGATTCTGGTAGGCAACCTAGAACAATGACAATAGCCTGAATATTTTTTCAGGTTTATTTTTATTTGTGTGTGTGTGTGTGTGTGTGTGTGTGTGTGTGTGTGTGTGTGTTTAAAAGTACCTTCTGAAGCCAGAAGAGCATGTCAGATTCCCTTGAGTTGGATTTACAGAAGTTGTCAGTCTCTTGACACGGATGCTTGGACCTGAACTCATGTCCCTCAGAAGCACAGCAAATGCTTTTAACTGCTGGGCCATCCTGCATTCCCATAGCCTTTACTTTTGGGGGATATCTGCAACCTCTTGGCAAACAACTCCTGGGGAGGTATACTGCACCTGGCATTGGGGTTCTTGTTTAAGCCCATGACGTGTAGGAGAGCATTACTTATCCATGAAACTCATCTGTATATGGTAGTCCTCTAAGTATCTTTTGCAGTGGTTGTTTGGTCATCATGAGTTGTCTTAGTTTGCCATGTTGTGAAATGTCTATTTCTCTTACCAATTAAAAACTATCTGTGTTGACTTTAGCAGTTGTGGTTAGCAGCTGTTTACTTTCAGGGCTTTAGTGTATCTTTCCATGTTTTTCTGGCTCTTAGGGTTGCTGATGAGAGGTCAGTTGTTATTCTGATGTGTTTGTCTTTGTAAATGTGTGGCTATATTTCCCTTGTAACTTTTAATATATATAAAAGTTGTAATTTAATATATAGTAGTATATGTTAAGATCTAGAAATACTAATTTTTTAATGCTAGATCTTACATATCACAGGCTAGCCTTGAACTTGCTGTGTAACCAGTGGTGAATTTCTTATCCTTCTGCTTCTACCTGTTGTAGAATATTGTTTTAAGGTGTGTTACATTTGTTTATGCTCTGGAACATTTGTTTAATAATGCAAAAATATGTTGCATTTGTTTCACTCTATGAAGCTGTGTTATTTGCCTGTCTGAAACACCAGATGGTCTAATAAAGAGCTGAAAGGCCAATAGCAAGGCAGGAGAAATGATAGGTGGGGCTGGCAGGCAGAGAGAATAAGTAGAAGGAGAAATCTGGGAGGAAGAAGAAGAAAGACCAGAGAACAAGGAGAGGAGGATGCTAGGGGCCAGCCACCCAGCCAGCCATTGAGTAAGAGTGAAAGTAAGATATACACAAGTAAGAAAAAGAAAAGCCAGAGTCAAAAGGTAGATGGGATAATTTAAGTTAAGGAAAGCTGGCAAGAAACGAGCCAAGCTAATGCTGGACATTTACAATTAAGAGTAAGCTTCTGTTTGTATGATTTATTTCTGACCTGGGTGGTGGGCCCAAAAGAACAAAAACAACCAACAACATCTACCTCCTAAGCACTGGGATTGTAGATGTTGAGTACCTGTGTCTGGTTTTTTTGTTGTTCTTCAAGACAGGGTTTCTCTGTGTAACAGCCCCGCCTGTTCTGAAATTCACTCTGTAGACCAGGCTGGCCTCAAATTCACAGAGATCCACTTGCCTCTGCCTCCCGAGTGCTGGGATTAAAAGGCATGCGCCACCGCCAAGCACCGCCACCATGCCCAGCTTTTACATCTGGTTTTATACTAGGTGGGAACTGAATTGAGGTCTTTATACATATTAAACTAGCATGCTGCCAGCTGACCTACATCTCCAGTCTTTTTGCAACTTTCAATGTTCTTTCAAATTTTCACTGTTACATACCATGGAGAGATTTCTTCTCCGCCCATGTCTAGTTGGGGTTCTAAATACCTCTTGTGTTTGAATGTCTATTTCTCTAGATTTGAGGTATTTTCTGTTGTATTTTCATTGAATTGTTTCTGTCTTTAGTGTTTAATCTCAGTTCTTCCTTTTAGCCTGTGGATAGATGTTCTTCTTAGGTTTCATCTCTTAATCATATGCAGAGTACTTAGACATTGTGGTTATGTTGTTTTTCTCTTCCTTATTTATTGGTATTTGAATTCAGTATTTCTTTTCTTTTGGTGTGTGTGTGTGTGTGTGTGTGTGTGTGTGTGTGTGTGTGTGTGTGTGTGTTCATTCCACTGTACACATGTGGAAGTTATAGAAAAATGTGTAGAAGTCAGTTCTTTCTATCACATGGGTCTCGGGAACTAGAGTCAGGTTTGTAGGCTCTGCAGTAGGACCTTTTCCTCCACCAGCCTAGTCTTCATCCTGATACTCAGTCTCCTGCTTAGTTGAGTCTATTCTTAGTGGCTTCAGTGTAGTTTGTACTTAATTTATTTTTTCCCCAGAGTTAATTTAGCAATTAAAAAACACACAGTTTCTCTGTGTTCCCTGACTGTCCTGGAACTCACTTTGTAGACCAGGCTGGCTTTGAACTCACAGAGATCTGCTTGTCTCTGCCTCCCAAGTGCTGGGGTTAAAGGCATGTATCACCACTCCTGTCTTAGAACCCATTTTTTATTATTATGACTTTCCTTTCTCAGGTCATGCCTAGGCATGTTTTTAGTTTTCATCTTATGTAAGAGTCCCAGGGTCCCTTGTAGAACACATTCTGGTTTTTTAATAAGTTTGGGACCAGAATTTGACCTGGATTCTGTTATAATCCTGTTTCATGTTATACCACTAAACTAATTCTTACTTTAAATGCATTTGTAATCCCTACATTATTTTGATGTGTTCAGTAAATTTGATAGTTGAAATGTTTTTAGAAATTTTTACAAACTATATGCAAATGCCAAATAAATAATAAAATATGTGAATGGCTTCTGCAGCAGAATATAAGGTCTAATTTGTGTATTCAGCAAGTCTTTCAAGTTTATTGCTACTCCAATATGAATTTCCTCAGATTGAGGCAATTTAACAAAGGATTAAATTACTTGTGATCTTTAGTAGTAGCCTTAATATTTCTCGTATTCATTTATGATTAGAGTTTTACTAGGATTAAACTATTTCTGGTTTTAAAGCTTACATGTGAAACCCGTCAAGCTTTTTTTCTGCTAAATATATCATATTTTCCCTTTCGTTTGATCTTTTAGGGCTTTCTAAATATCGACCATCAAGCTCCAGATCTTCCTTGATGCCCCAGCATTCATTAGGCTGTGACATCATACCAACCACAAAACCCCAGTGGAGTATGGAACTGTCCCGAAAGGGAACAGGTGCAGTTTCCTGGTTTTTTGTTTTGTGTTGTTTTATCTCAAGCAAATCTAAATTCAGAGTTAATTTTTTTGTTATTTTTTTGTTTTTGTTTTTATTTTTCAAGACAGGATTTCTCTGTGTAGCTTTGGAGTCTGTCCTTCAGAACTCGCTCTGTAGACCAGGCTGGCCTCGAACTCACAGAGATCCGCTGGGCTCCGCCTCCCTAGTGTTGGGATTAAAACCATGTGCTACCACTGCCCAGCTTTGTTTTTCTTTTTCTTTTTTTTTTTTTTTTTAAACTTTTTTCTTTTTTTTTCAGTGTTAATTTATCAATTAAAAATACTGTAAAGATAGAGAACTTAGTTTTCTTGTAATATATTAGTTTTATATTTTGTAAGTCTAAAGAGTGTTTCAGGTTAGTGTTTATCTGTTTCAAAAATTTGTGTTTCTGTCATAGAAAATTTATAAATAACAAGAAGAAAAATAGATGAGAAAAAAATCACCCTTCATTATGCTGTTGCATACCCATTGTAATAACTATAACTGCTTGCTTTTGCCTTACAGTCAGATGTTAACTTCTATACAAACCTCAGAATCGGTATCATTGTACCTTTATATAATCCACGAATTAACCACTTACTTCTCACCCATTGCTCAGGATTGCTATTTCAGTCATGAAAACTTAGTGCTAGACATACACAACTTTTATTTAAAGTATTCCATTCAGGGCTGGCAAGATGGCTCCATGGTAAAGGTGGGTTCTGCCAAGCCTGACGACCTGAGTTTGATGGAAGGAGAGAAATGAAGTTGTTCTCTGAGCTACACACACACACACACACACACACACACACACACACACACACACTTAAATTATTTAGGCTTTCCTAAGAAAGGTTGATCAGCTCAGTCATACTTACTATGTATTCACTCATTTACATGGTCTTCTGCTTACTGTGTTCTTTGTTGCTTCTTAAGTGAAGAATATAATCCAAATGAATAGCAACTGTCGGATGCTATCAACTACCAGGACACAAAGATTAATTTTCGAGTGTTGAAGGAAAAGGAATAGAAAAAAACACCCCATTAAGCAAAGTCACTTCTGACGAGTGGTTCTCCAAAAGTTATTAGGAAACCTTAAACACCTATGGATTTCTGCTTATGTTTCAGTGGGTGGATTTTGCTTGTTTTATATATGGTTTTGTATGATATGAACAGAAGAGTAATGTTTATTGATTTGAGAAAGGAACTTGGGGGCCAACTGTGATTAATAGTAGACTTCAGCCAAAAGCAACAGCTCAAAATGCTTTAGTGTTAAGACCATACATAGACCCAGAGCCTTTGTGAGGTGTGTACATTTAGGTAATAGAGTCAGTCACACACTATGTTTCAGAAGGAATCTAGCTGGGACTTTGGCTTGTGTTTCCAGGAATGAAGGGATTGGAAGATTCTTCCCTTGGCTCCTCCCCTCATTCCTCCTTCCTCACTCCTCTTGCCTCTTTTCTTGTTCTTTTCCTTCTCTCTCCTTCTCAGGTGTGTTATGTGTGTGTGTGTGTGTGTGTGTGTGTGTGTGTGTGTGTGTGTGTGTTCATTCTAAACTCTGTGTGTGTGTTCATTTTAAACTGTGTGTGTTCATTCTAAACTTTGTGTGTGTGTGTGTGTGTGTGTTCATTCTAAACTCTGTGTGTGTGTTCATTTTAAACTGTGTGTGTTCATTCTAAACTGTGTGTGTGTATATTCATTCTAAACTGTGTGTTCATTCTAAACTTGTGTGTGTGTGTGTCGCTGGAGATTGAACACAGAACCTTCTACATGTTCTAAACTACATCCCTAACTTCTGTGCTCTTGGCTTTTGTTTGGTACAATTTTGCTAATTCATCATACCTATTACATGTTTACTACACACGGGGAGTTTTCTGCTCATCTAAAGTTTTGGCTTATGGAGTTTCAGACTTATTGACATTAGTTTGGAAATGACTCTTTGACCTTCTCCTCAGCTGTGTCAAAGTCAGCTCTGCATTTCCTAGAGTCAAGTCGGTTCCTGTTCCAAAAAGAGTTTGAATACATTTGTTTAACTTTTCTTAGTGATGTGATGTGGCACATGAGCTGTGTAAAAAGCAGATCTTTAACACTTAACGTGTATGGTTTGTATCATTGTTCTAGTACTACTTCTAAGAATACATTTTCACTTTTATTTTCTAGTTTCTTTGTGGTATTGTCCAGTCTCATCATTTTGGAAGATCAGAGAAAGCTAAATGTAGGACTAGGTGTGGAGGCTTGGGGACATCTTGGAGGCGATGGGTTCCAGGGATGGAACTCCGGTTGTTAGGCATGAGGCACCTGACCCACTGAGCCATCTTTCTGGTCCTTAAGCTGTGGTTTATAATGTTCTTAGTGTTCCTTAAGTATATTGGTGCTGCTAGCTCCTGAAGGCTGTTGATAGCACATGGTAAAAATTCACTGGCAATATTACTTAGAAGATTTTGTTTACAAAGGGTAGTATTCTAAAGGTGTGTGTGTGTGTGTGTGTGTGTGTGTGTATGCATGTGTGTATTTTGAATTTCAAATACAGCTTTTTGCTAGCACATCATTACACTGGATAAAGTAGCTTTTCTAAACACAACAAATAAGCAATAGGAGTATCAACCTACTTCCTTTCTCATTTGTACATTTATTTGTGTGAGTGTGGATGCACTTTTGTTACAGTACGCCTGTAGAGGAGTTTGCAGGAGTCTGTTCTCTCCTTCTGCCACTTGGGGTCCGGGATCAAACTCGGGTTGTCAGGCTTGGTGGTAAATATCTTTAGCTGCTGAGCCATTCCGCTCTCCTGGAAGACTAGAAGGGGCCTGCCTGGCTGGTATAACCATCTTTCTGTGGGATCAATATTTACAGATCCGTCTTTTGGGATGTCAGAGATTCAGTGTTAGTCTAAACTAAGAAATACCAAGTAAGTTGGTCCTAAAGGGCAGTTCCTCTCTTCCTGCCTCCTATTGGAGCTGGGAATATGTGGGAGCAAGATTAGTCTGTGGCTGAGTTAGGTTCCTGAAAGAGCACAGTGGTAAGAGAAGGTCTAGCCTCCCTTCAGTCTCCAGACTGGATTAAAGAGCACGTGTGGGCTTTGTGGGCCAGGTCTAGCTGAGCTCTCTTTTATTCGTGGTAGCTAAAACTCACAGAAAGTTTTGCCCTGGTTGCCTAAACATGGAGAGACAGCATATACAAATCTGGCCGAGCTACACTTGTCTGTCATGAACTATTTAAGGAACGCTCCTTTGAGCAGTGTGCCTTTCCTCGTTTATGTTGTCCCCTCGGTTTCAGAGCTGTTGAGTGGGGGTCCCTTGCTTCCTTTATTCACAAGGTGAGGTGACTTGTCATGTCTCAAGGACTTAGAGCCAAGGAGCAGGATGATATTCACCAACGGAAATGTGTTACAGACCTCATCTAGGAGGGTAGAAACAAAACAAAACACGATGCTTTAAGTAAGATGGAGAAGACATGCATATTTTGTTGGTAGAGGACAGTGATGATGTGCTTTTACCACCACTACCCCCCTCTCTCTCCCCCTCCCTCTCCCCCTCCCTCTCTCCCTTCCTCCCTCCCTCCCTCCCTCCCTCCCTCCCTCCCTCCCTCCTCCCTCCCCTGTGTATGAGGGTAAAGAAGATATTTCAGAGTATGATTTTGTGGAGGCAATGGGTCAAACTGGGGGATAACAGAGGAGAGGTGTAAGAGTGTTTCCCTTCATAAACTGACCCCGTCCCCTTTTTCCGGAGGGAAGGAGAACAGGCAGGAAAGGCTGTGTGGTTCTGTGACTGACAGATTGGTCACGTGGAACCTCTCCCTCCCAACACTGAGCTCTCTGTGTTCGCTTCGAGGTTGGGGCCCACAGGACTGTCTCCCAGGTTCATTGAGTGATGGCAGGCATGGAGAGCAGAGGGAAGGGGGGACGTGGAGCAGCAGGAGTTCCCTAGTGCTTTCTGTGTGAAGAGGAGAGTCCTGCAGCTGCCTCCTCAGACTGCTGCATTATGTAATGCCTTCTTGCATAATTCAGAAAGCACAATTCTAGCACTTGAAATCTTACTTTGAAATTAAAATAATTTGTTTTAAAAGGCTTGGACGCTTTCCCTAGAGATCTTTCTTTTGGAACTCAACATGAAAAACAGACTTTTTTTTTTTTTCAAACTTTAAATTACAATGATGTGTTTCAACATCTTATTTTTTTTTAATTTGATCTAAAGAATCAAAGAATAGACTTCTTATCTTTCCTAATAGAAACTACTACAGGCTTTGTCTTAAATATGAACATATACCTCCCCAATGTAAAAGAAGTCAATAAAAATAGTAGATTGTCCACTGTTTCTTAAGCATTCTTATCAGATGGACTGCAAAGCTTGCACGTTGGGCTTTTATTAAGTACTTTTGTTTGTTTTACATATGTTAAGTTGCCTACAGCTTGTTTGTTTGTTTGTTCAAATTTGGTCTTAGGGAAACTTTTACATTTGACAGATATCTTTTGTATCACAAAATGGACAAATTACAGTAGTTTGAATTATAGTTATCTCTTCCACTGCTATATCCGCTATCTAAAATAGAAAAGGCGTTTCACATCACTGAGGGGGCTTTGCCAGCTTAAAAGTGAATCCTACTGAGCCATGCTGAACCATCCCTATGGCTCTTTTTTATTTTTAGAGTGTATTTGTTTAAATCAGTGCCCACAGAAAGTCCACATTGCAATCCTTTTATCATTTATCTTTTTAAATTTATATTCTAGTCCATATCTTTCTCTCTCCACCATGCAATGTATTTGTTAAAGAAATCATATTTTTGTCTATAGTTTTCAGGTGTATAATTTTTCTGTTTATTTGTGGTAAAGTTAGCACAATGGAGTTCTTTGTAATTTCTGTAATTACAGTCCTATCTAGACATGTAATTGGATTTAGGTTTGTCAGTAGTGTGTATTTCCATTTGGAAATACCCAATATCTGGTTGACTCTTATATGAGGTTAACTATTGTGTACATTTAGGATCTAAATGTATTAACTCATTAAGGATTACAAAGTAATGTTATTCTAATTAATCTTTCCATTTTTATTTATAGGATGACTTATTTCTATAAAGCTAAATTCCTCATCATTATTACTCAGTGGTAGGAGCCATATGGGAAAGTCTAGATAAACGTCTAATTTTCTCTGTACATTCAATAGTTTTTAAAACAGTGAGTGCATTGACCAGCATCCTTTAATGTTGATCTCTTTCAGTTCATAATACTTATTATCCAGGATTAGTATTGAACTTGATATATCTTTAGACAGCTTTTGAGGTTGACTCTGAGTCAGTTGGGCAGAACTTTAAGTTTCTTGCTGTTATATCTGGGGCCTCAGGCTCATCTTATAAATATTCTGATTCAGACTGGAACCGGTGCTTTGTCACAGGAACCGTTGATCCTGTCACCCAGATTCTTGAAGTCAAGCACAGTTCAAGCTTTGTAGTCCAGATAGCTTAATGTGAGCTATGAGGCCTGCAGGTAAAGATGAAGTCACCTTTGAAGTGGTTGTAGGTATTCCCTAGAACAGAGTAAACCACAGACATCCATGTGGCCTTTGCCTCTGCTGGGCAGCACAACTTCGAGGATAACCGCTGGCTTCTCTGAATTCCCAGCAGGTTGGCCAGTGTGTAGGAGATGATGAAACCTGTGCAGCACAGGCCCTGAGGCTCCGAGAAGCGCAGACAGTCAGCTTAGGCAGTCACCGCGCGTGGTTGATGGAAATGGCAAACAGTCAGCAGGGAGCTCAGCTGTGTGTGGGCCTCGAACACTGCTCCCTTGCCCTGCTGCCTGGCTCTGCTTTGTGAGACAGGAGTCTGTTTTCTGTACGTGTAGCCTGAGGAGCATACTTAATTCATTTAAGATTGAAATGAAGATCATATGATAGCACAGTTTCATGACTGTTAGAGTTTCCTCAGTCAGCAGATTACTAGAACTGAAGGGGGTGTTTGAGGACATTGAGTTGCTTTTTCAATGAGATTCAGTACATCCTAAGGCTAAGCAGACAGACTCATCTAGAACACGGTCTTCTCGTTTTCAGTTCCTGTCTTTTTACTGACATGAGTCTAGTCTTTAGGAACATTTCCCTTCACAGCCTCCACTCTCCTGGGTCTCTACCATGTGTACTGGATCTTCAGAAGAGTTTCCCTTTATCTATATATTCCCAGAAATCACCTAAGCAACTAAAGGAGTATTTCATTTTCACCAAGATACCGTTATCAGTAACTAAGATAGTGTATTTGTGTTTTAATAATTTTCTAAGTCTAAGTGACTCAATAAAGTACTGCCCTCCCCCATAATAGTTTAGGGCAGAGCAATATTTGAAGGAGTTATATTTTCATTGGCCAGTATAGATTTTAGTATATAGCACTCAGGTAGTCATTATTGTTTAATCATAGTACTTAGAAAATACTAACCTTCAAAGGATGATTTGCTAATACACTAGCATCTGTTATAATTTTTTATAGGCTGGATGGACCTGAGTTAGTTGACTTCTGGCCAAGTGGCAGTTCTGTTGAACTGGTTAAAATTGTGTTTCAGTACTTCAGGAGACTGTCGCCGGCTTCCTCCTAGGATAGCCGTCCTCCGTACTATCAACAGACATTCATTGGTGTTTTCCTCTTGAAGGTAAAGAGCAGCCTTTGGAGATGGGTGTGCACTCCATGGTAGCAGCTCCACTCTCAGTGTTTGCTAAGGAGTCGACGTCCTCTCGGCACAGCGAGCACCATCACCACCATCACCACGAGCACAAGAAGAAGAAGAAGAAGCACAAGCACAAGCACAAGCATAAGCACAAGCACGACAGCAAGGACAAGGACAAGGAGCCCTTTGCCTTCTCCAGCCCCGCCAGCGGCCGGTCTGTGCGCTCCCCGTCCCTCTCGGACTGAAGCCGAGCGGAGCCCTTCCAGAGTCCAGCCCAGAAGGCGCTTCTAACGCCCGGTCCTCTGTGGATATAGAGAAACCCAGAGTGTGCTTGAGGTCTGGGCATTCGGTTTCTGTTCTCTGTATAACTGGGATCTAAGTAGGAACTGGTTTTCTGGTTCTGGGTGAACTGTCCCACCCCTTGTTTCTTCCTGGAAACACAGAGTGACTTCTTTTTAACAAGAGCCCTCATATCCACCGCAGATCCATTCACATAGTGATCTCCTGTGGACTGCCAAGGTCAGGTGTGCTTGAAAGCCTTGGATGGGTGTCATGGGCAGAAGGACATTTCAGCAGAAGTAACTGCCAGATCTGGGATACCCAGTGTTTCCGTGAAGTGCTGAATAACACCACTTGGAATTGCTGGAAAGACGGACTTTTCTGTAGGACTCATCCTTCTTGGCTGCTTTCTGTGTTAGCCATAGAAAATAGTACCATCATTTATGAGCAAAGAATCTTGTATTTCCTTTTACCCTAAAGTACAAAAGGTTTGGAAAGAAATTATTTTTAAAAACATTTGATGTAACTATCTTTTGATAGTACATTTGGTGATTTTGAGCTTGCAATTTATCAAAACAGTCAGATCCACTATTATTCTCAAATCAAGATGTTTAAATTACATTTTGTTTTGTCTTCCATTAAGTACAAGTGATGTGTTTATATGTAAAATATGTGTTGCTTAATGTGGACAGTTTACACACATGATTCGTATTCTTTCTAAAATTACTGTGTATATAAGCCAGGCATGGTGCTGCATCCCTGTAATCTCAGTATTTGAGAGGTCAAGGTAGGATCGTTCAAGACCAGCCTGAGATACATGAGAATCTGTATCAAGAAAGCAAAGTAACAAAAGTTACTATTGATAACAAAATAGGATAATTTAAGATGGTGTGTTTATTTGTTATTTATTGGCTTGGACATAATTCGGCCCACCTTGGAGTATAACAACAACAGTTCAAAAATACGTGTGCAGTGTTTGGGTTTTATATTTTTAACAGTTTGTATGGTTGTATGTTTTGTCTTTGTTATTTTGTTTTTTTGGGATTTACCAGGTTCTCTGTTAAATTTTTTTTCATATCCAATTTTTGTCATTTCCCTTGTTATTAAAATATTGGACTAAAATCTTATTCTCAGAATAAATATTTCAAAAGGGATCCAATAATGCTGACTTTTAAATAATAGATAACTTTTTAAGTTGAATATTCTGCTTTTGTATCACTATCATTTTTGTGACCTTCCTGAGTGTATGTGAATAATGTGCCAGTGCACATTTGGGAAGAGCTCTGAACTGAGTGGGATTTGAACTGTCCACAGTAGCAGGGTAATTTCTGTGGACTGAGATGAGGGTAAGGTCTCAGCAGAAGAAACAGTATTTAAGATACTGCAAGGATGTGTGCAGGAACTAGAAAGCAGTGAACTTGACCTGGACTGTGAGCACACAGGAAGTGTGGCCAAGTGGTGTGTGTTTGCGTGAGTTGAGATCTCTCTCTGCAGTTCTGGCTCTGTGGAACTCACTGGAGAGCAGACTAGGCTTGAACTTACAGAGATCCATCTGTGCCTTCCAACAGCTGGGATTAAAGGCATGTGCCATCACAGTTAGGCCTTCAACAGTTAGGTGTTGAAGGGCCTAAATGATCCTTACTGATTCAGATTAATTACATGTTGGTCAATTCCAATTAGTTTGAAAAATGGAAATTTTTATATTATGGTGTGCAATAACATGGCAGACAGAACTTGGAACTTTGACATTTCAAAAGAATTTTTTGTGTCCTGGGCTGAAGAAAGTAATATTAGCCAGCCGCTGTATACATAAGGCACAGGACAGGGGCTTGGATTCATCTGTGTAATTATACGCCAGATACTCAGAACAGAAACTTCCCCGAAAGAACATTTTATGGTGACTCCAAGTTACTTATGCTGCTGGTTCATAGTAGACAATAAAAAAATTGTCTCTGGATTTGAGAATTGCTGATCATACCTGGTCAACATAAACATGAGTGTGTCTCAGTCTCCTTCCCCAGAGGCAGTTTTTAACAGTATTTTGTTATTTGGGGCTCATCATATACATTTACCTACATGTATACATAGAGTAGCTCTTTAAACTCATGACAGCAGATGATACACTCTTGCAGAAGTTGGTTATTTTTATATTTATTTTATGGTTTCAAAATGATGTCATAGTAAAAAGGTTTATAATTCTGATTCTAGAAGAATTCTCATTTTGTTGTTTAGAATATTTTTTTAAATGTTTTTGACTTTTCTTTCATCCAGAGAGAATTCACCTTGAACTTACTAGTGAAAGATACATAGCAATCCAGTTTCTCTTTGCTTCCCAAATGATACTCAACACAGTGTATTCAACACTAAAGTTCTCTGGATTTCAAATATTGCATACTGAATTTCTTTATAAATCTCGTCTACTTTATGGATGTGTCTACTGTGATAGGTCTTGATATGCTAGAGCTGATCTTTTATTACTTTTCAGAATTGTCTCATAGGTTATATCTTTTTCTTTTTAGCTTGTAATTAACGTATGTAAAGTAAATTTGTTGTAGTTTGTACTCCTTACCTTTTTTTTTTTTTTTTTTTTTTTTTTGGTTTGGTTTTGGTTTTGGTTTTTCAAGACAGGGTTTCTCTGTGTAGCCCTGGCTGTCCTGGATCTCACCCTGTAGACCGGGCTGGCCTTGAACTCACAGAGACCCGCCTGTCTCTGCCTCCCGAGTGTTGGGATTAAAGGCATGCGCCACCACCATCTGGCATGTACTCCTTAGCTTTAACAGATACTTAGATGACATTCCACCCTCACAGTCCCACCACCCTCCGAATACCCTTCACCCTGCCAGGTGTGGTGGTGCCCGTGATTCTCATCCTTCCTAACGCTGCGGCCCTTTAATACAGCTCCTCATGTTGTGGTGACCCCCAGCCATAACATTGTTTTCATTGCTACTTCATAACTGTAATTTTGCTGCTGTTATGAATCATAATGTAAATATCTGTGTTTTCTGATGGTCTTAGGCAACCTCTGTGAGAGGGTCTTTTGACCCTCAAAGGGGTTGTGACCCACAGGTTGAGAACCACTGTACTACAACCTGGACTGGCCTGGTAGTCACATAGCTCTACCTGCCTGTGGCTTCTACATGTAGCCTTTGCTCAAAATTGTTTTTTGTAGCTGATGTTCAACTAATTATAATACCTTAATGTGGTTATTCTTATTAGAGATGTTGTTATTACTATTAATACAGTTATTTAAGATTCATGGTAGGGTAATTTATCATTTACAGTCCTGCTGTGGTTGCACATGTCTTGAACCTAGCACTTACGAAGTTGGGCAGGAAGGTCAGAGCTCAAGGATAATCTTGGCTGTCGACCAAGTTTGAGGGTATTTTAGACCACGGAGCCGAAGAGATTTCTAATGGCACTCATTTATATTGTGTAAGTCATCTTTCCGTTGTGTGACTATTCTTACCTCTATATTGGTTTTGTGCTTGGCTACTGTACTGAGTGCTCATTTGCAACATTTAGAGGCGTTCTTCTATAAATAATGGTAGTTCTATAGCTTTTTATACGTTGAATTTTCTATTTCCTCCTCTTATGTGACAGCTTTCTCTTGCTGAATGAGAGCAGCCGGGCTGGCCGTCCACTCAGCTTTGTGCTCCATTTACCTTCTCTGTCCTTGGCAGCCCTGTCTTGTGTGTTGTGAGTTAGAGTTTCACATTTTTGTTTCTGGGAAATGGACATTTACAGCTTTGTCTCTTGTTCTTATGCGGATGATTCTTAAAAAGCGCAGAAAGGCTGGTTGTTGCCATCAAAGCTTCCCAGTCTACCTAAAAGGGTGATTCTGATCCAAATGCAGTGAAATCCTTCCTGGGGAAAAGTAGCCAGCTGTTTGTTTTCCACTGCCTACTGCTCGTCTCTTCTCTCTTCAGTATTTATTGTCCGTGAAATTTCTTGAGATCAAATGTACACTAGCACGGACCTGATTTTCAGCGTTCTCAACTGCTGGCACCATTGGCTTTTGGTGTAGCCTAGCCTTAGTGACTTGCTTCCAAAGAATAATATATATGTTTGTACAGAATGCTGACAGATACTGCCTCACCTGTCCATGGTAACCAGCAGTGATAAGCTGTGTTGATGCGCCTTTCATGGGGCCAGAGAAATGGCTCAGAGGACCTTTGTGCAGTTCCCACTACCCACATGGGAACTCACACCTATCTGTAACTCCAGTTCTGGCCTCCTGAGGCACTGCACACATGTGGAGCACATACATGCATACAGGCAAAGTATCCAGACACATAAAAATATATAAATCTCTAGGGAAAAAGTTTGTGTCTTCCATAATGTGATATTGGAGAAAGGCACTGTGTCTGGGACGAGAACTCGTGTTCTCAGTGTCTGGAGTCTATAATCATGAGGAAAACAGAAACCTAAGTAGATGAAGTTAATTCTCAAAGCGTTTACAGTTGTAGGGAGCAAGAGGAAAAAGGAGATTCAGGTCACAGGCGAGTAAGAACAATGCACTGTTTCTGGTGTGGGTCCTGCAATAGGAAAAAGATTTCGGTGGGGAAACAGTTGAAATTCAAGTATGTTGAGGAATTTCTTTGACGTACCAGTGTGGCTGCTATGGTCCCAGTGTTGGGGTCCCTTAGGGAGGCGGGAGGACAGGGGAATCCGTGGCGGATGTATAAAATTAAATTAATTATAAAATTTTAAAAAATCTGTATATTAAAATCTTCCCCGTCCCAGATGATGATTTTTTTAAAAGTAGGAACTTTGAGATGTGATTAGGGCATGAGAATTGAGTCCCCATGAGATTAGCCTTTTTTTTCCTCCAGTTTTAAAATTTTTTTATTTATTTAATTTATTACTTACTTTACATTCTGACTACAGTTTCCCTTCCTACCCTCCCATCTCCACCCTCCCACCTTCTTCCACCACTACCCCACCCCCCATCCACTCCTCTGTTTCTGTTCAGAAAGGGACAGGCCTCCTGTGGGTATCAACAAAGCATGGCATGTGGTAAGACTAAACACTCCCCTTGTATTTAGATGGGGCAGGGTGGGATTAGCCCTTTATTTTCTTTCTTTTCTTTTTTTTTTTTAAAGATGTATTTATTTATTATACAGTGTAATGTCTGCATGTATCCTTGCAGGCCAGAAGAGGGCACCAGATCTCCTTACAGATGGTTGTGAGCCACCATGTGGTTGCTGGGAATTGAACTCAGGACCTTTGGAAGAGCAGTCGGTGCTCTTAACCTTTAAGCCATTTCTCCAGCCGGGATTAGCCCTTCCTAAGAGAACCAGAAAGCTAGCTTGCTTCTTTGATTATGGAGGCCCAGGAAGAAGGCCCACCCATTAGCCAGGAAGTAGGCCCTTTTTGGATGCAGAACTTGCCTGGCATCTTGAACTTGAATCTCTCAGTTTCCACAATGGGAAATAGTTTAGTTTAGTTTAGTTGTTTTTTATAAGTTACCCAGCTCGTTGTATTAGCTGTAGCTACCTGTGTGGACTAAGTCATTTTTTTTCTTAGATTTGATAAATGTGCTGTTATAAGATGGCTAATAATGAGGAAAATAGATAAAGGTTATATAGAAATTCTTGTGTGGTGGCTCATGTCTTTAATCCCAGCACTCTGGAGACAGAAGCAGGTGGATCTCTGAGTTCAAGGCCAATCTGGTCTACAGAGAGTTCTAGGACAGCCAGGCCTACACAGAGAAACCTTATCTCAGAAAAAAAAAGTGTGTGTGTGTGTGTGTGTGTGTGTGTGTGTGTGTGTGTGTGTGTGTGTATGCCCATGCCCTGTGGCACTTAGAGAATGACTCACAGCTTCTCCCTAGGGATTGAAGACTTAATGGCATGGATCTTTAGCCACGGTGCCATGTAACCTAATGTGTCTTTGGACTGCCAGCTCTGAACCACCAGCTCCCAAATAATGACATGGAGACTTCTTATTAATTATGAAAGCTTGGCCTCAGCTTAGGCTTGTTCCCAACTAGCTATTGAACTAAACAATTTATATTAATCTATGTTCTACCACATGGGTTGTTACCTCTCTGTACCCTATGTCCAACTTCCTCCACATCTCACCAGCAAAATTCCCCATCTCAGATTCTTCCCAGAGTTCCTATCTCTGCCCAGAAGTCTCACCTATCCTCTCCTGCCTAGCCATTGGCCATTCAGCTCTTTATTAAACCAATCAGAAGGTGCCTTAGGCAGGTGAGGAAGGACAGAGACACATCCTCACACAGTGTGATCAAATATCCCGCAACAGAGCTATCTTGCCAGTCCAATTATTTACTACTTGAAGTAATAACAATTTATATTCCTCACATCAGGACTTTGTGGAAAATATTTACATTTAGCAGAATATTTGGAGAGAAATCAAAGATAGCATTGATCCTAACCTAAAGCTCAGAAACTGTGAGGAGAAAATCAAAAGAACTTTTAAAGAAGAAATACAGTAGTTGAGGAGTTTGTGGTTAGCTTTTGTCAACCTGACACAAACTTGAGCCCTCTGGGAAGAGGGAACATTAATTGAGAAAATCCCTTCATCAGATTGGCCTGTAAGCAAGCCTGTGGGGCTAATGATTCATGTGTGTGTGGGGGCCAGCTCATTGTAGGCAATGCTACCCCTGGGCAGGTGGTTATATAAAAGAGCAGGCTGAACAAGCTGTGGAAGGCAAGGCAGTATGCAGTGCTCCTTCATGGTCTCTACTTCAGTTCCTGCCTCCATGCTCCTGCTTGAGATCCTGTCCTGACTTCTCTCAAAGGCAGACTGTAAACTGTAAGCTGAAATAGATCTTTTCTCTCCAACTTACTGCTGGTCAGAACATTTACCATAGCAACAGAAATCTACATAGAGCAAGAGTTAGTGATCCTTAAAACTTTATTGTGGGCCAGTGAGATAGATGGCTGAACATAGAGGGCAGTGTATGTGTGTGCTTGTGTGTTTGGGCACTTTGGCCAATGCAGTCACATGTGGAGGTCAAAGGTCGAAACTGGCCCTCTATTGCTCTCCACCTTACCTTTTTAAAATGGGATCTCTTGCTGAACATGGTGCTCACTGTTCTATTAGACTGGCTGAGCAGTGAGAACCAAAACCTGCCTGTCTCCATCCATCCACACTGGTGTTGCAGATGCCTGCAGCCATGATGGCGCTTTTATGTGAGTCCTGGGGATCCGGGCTCTGTTCCTCATGTATGCAGTGAGCACTTTACCCAGTAGGTCATTTCCCTGGCTTCTCTCTACTCCACATTCTTTTTTTTTTTTTTTTTTTTTTTTAAGATTTATTTATTTATTATGTATACAGAAGAGGGTGCCAGATCTCATTACAGATGGTTGTGAGCCACCATGTGGGTGCTGGGAATTGAGCTCAGGACCTCTGGAAGAGCAGTCGGTGCTCTTAACCTCTGAGCCACCTCTCCAGCCCCTCTACTTCACATTCTTACCAGCACTGTCTTTGTCCTTTTGAGAACAAGACATCCTAACGGGTGTGAGATGATGTCTTACTGTGATTTTGATTGGCATTTCCTTAATGCTTAGCGACAGTAATTTTTTTCATATATCTTTTGACCATTTGTATATCTTATACATTGACAAATGTCTATTTAGGTCCTTCACCTGTTCTGAAATTGTGGGGGGTTTGTGTTCGTTTGTTTCCTTGCTATTATTGTTTGAGTTCTTTATATATTTTGTGTATTTCCTCTGAACTGGATATCTGGCTTAAAAATATTTTCTGCCAGTCCATAGACTCTTTCTTTGAATTTTCTTTTCTGTGAAGAAACTTTTAAGTTTTATATAATACTGCTTGTCTATTTGGATTTGAGTTTGTTTTGTTTTTGTTCTTTACTCTTCTTTTGTTTCTTGTACTCTATTGGTTAAAAAAACAAATCATGGCCCACACCAGCCAGCATCATGTGAGTTTTCCTACTCTGCTTCCTGATAGTTTATGGTTTCTGATCTAAGTCTTTAATTCATTTTGACTTGAGTTGAATTTTATATATGATGTGAGATATCGATCTTTTTTTTTTTTTTTAATTCTTCTACATGTAGATACCCAGTTTTCACTACCATGTATTGAAGAGCCCGTCATTATATGTTCTTGGCATCTTTGTTGGAAATCTATTGACCACATATGCATGCGTTTATTTCCAGGCTCTCTGTCCGCTTCCATTGGTTGGTGTGTCAAATTTGTGTGCTAACTATGCATAGCTTTGCAGTATAGTTTAAAGAGTAATGTGATGCCCCAATATTGTGGGTTTTTTTTTCTCCTTATGATTGCCTTGACTGGTGGGTTCCTTTTGTAGTTGGTTCCATATGAAGTTTAAGGACTGGGGAGTATTTTTTGAAAAGTGATTTTAGAATTTTGATGGGCATTGTACTAAATTTGTAGATCAATTTTAGTAGCGTGGACATTTGAACTATTAATTCTTTTTATCTGTGAACATGAAATATCACCATTTTTTTGTGTCTTTGGTTTCTTTCATCAGTGGTTTATAGTTTGCTATGTGTAGGTCATTTGTCTCCTTGGGTAAATTTATTGCTGAGCATTTTATTTTTGTAATAATTATACATGATAAATTTCTCATAAATCAAATTTCTTTTGTTTTCATTTTGAATAATTTATGGCTAGTGTATAGAAACAATGCTAATAGTTGATGTGTAACCTCCACTTTTACTATGTTCATTTATTAGTTCTAATTATGCATGTATGTACACATATGTGTGTGTGTGCAGGCATGTGTCCACGCATGCATGTGCACATAAATGTGTATTTAAAGCTACCTAGGCTTTAGTGAGTAGCAGAGACATTTCACTTCTGTCTTTCCTACTTGGTGCCTTCTTTCCCTTTCTCGGTTTCTCCAGCATGGACTGTGAATTCTTGTCCTGTTCTAGTCCTTAGAAGAACGTTTTTTAGAATTTCACCATTAGCTGTGGGCTTCTTCTTTCTGTTCCATAGCCTTTAGAGAACAGAGTATAGTCTTTGTATATGTAATGTTCTTGCTTAGAGTTTTGTGTTTTTTGGGGTTTTTTTGTTTTTGTTTTTCGAGACAGGGTTTCTCTGTGTAGCTTTGCACCTTTCCTGGGACTCACTTGGTAGCCCAGACTGGCCTCGAACTCACAGAGATCCTCCTGCCTCTGCCTCCCGAGTGCTGGGATTAAAGGCGTGCGCCACCACCGCCCAGCGAGTTTTGTGTTTTTATTGTGTGTGTCTATGCCATGCATGTGCACTGTAGAGGCCAGAAGATAGTGTGTGTGTGTGTGTGTGTGTGTGTGTGTGTGTGTGTGTGTCTATGCCATGCATGTGCACTGTAGAGGCCAGAAGTATGCCATGTATGTGCACTGTGGAGGCCAGAAGATGGCAAAAGATTCCCTTGAACTGGAGTTAACAGTCTTTTTTCAGCTACCCAACATGGGTTCTGGGAACTGAATTTGGATCCTCTGGAAGAGCAGGAAATGCTCTTAACCACTGATCCAGCTCTCCAGCCCCTAGAGGGGTTTTGTTGTTTGTTTTTAAATCTTGAAAAGATGGCAGTTTTGTGAAATTTCTTTTCTGTCTGTTGAGATGATTGATGATTTCTGTCTTTCATTCTGTCGATGTGGTGCATCACAAATACTCACTGAGCTGTCCCCTCCAGGCCCTGTTTTGGTATTTTAATTGACCATTTTGTAATATGGTGGAACCTGGTATTTATTTTTCCATGTACTTGTGACCAAAAAAAAAAGTGGAAGTAAATGAAATTTCATTTGCAATGATTTTCAAATAGCTTTGCTGTTGTGGGTACAGTATCTTAAAGCATACTTAAAGAATAAGGTACCTGTCTTAGTTAGGGTTTCTATTGCTGTGAAGAGACACCATGGCCATGACAACTCTTATAAAGGAAAACATTTCATTGAGGCTGGCTTACGACTCAGAGGTTTAGTCCATTATTATCATGGTGGGATATGGAGGTGTGTAGGCAGACATGGCACTGGAGAGGTCACTGAGAGTTCTACATCTTGATTTGCAGGCAACAGGAAGTGAAGTATCACACTGGGCATGGCTTGAGCATATATGAGACCTCAAAGCCTACCTCCATAGTGATACACTTCCTCCAAGAAGACCACATCTACTTCAACAAAGTCACACCTCCTAATAGTGCCACTCCCTATGAGCCAAGCATTCAAACACATGAGTCTATGGGGACCATACCTATTCAAACCACCACAGAATGTTGTAGAATATTATTTTCGGGTGTGTTACTTTTGTTTATGTTGCATTTGTTTAACTCTGTAAAGCTGTGATCCTTTGCCGGTCTAAAACACCTGATGGTCTAATAAAGAACTGAATGGCCAATAGCAAGGCAGGAGAGAGAAATAGGTGGGGCTGGCAGGCAGAGAGAATATATAGAAGGAGAATCTGGGAGGAGAAAACAAGGAGAGAGAGAAGAGGGATGACATCAGGGGCCAGCCACCCAACTACACAACCAGCAATGGAGTAAGAAAGAAAGGTATAAAAAAATAGAGAAAGGTAAAATCCCAGAGGCAAATGACAGATGGGTTCATTTAAAGTTAAGAAAAGCTGGCAAGAAACAAGCCAAGCTAAGGCTGGGCATTTATAATTAAGAATAAGCCTCCATGTGTGATTAATTTGGGAGCTAGTTGGTGGGCCCCCCCAAAAGAGCAAAAGCACAACAACATTTTGGCATCTAATGTGGGGCTCAGATTTCCATAATGCCCGAGAAAGCTTAAAAACAAACAAACAAACAAACAAAAACACACAAAAACCAAAAAACTATATGGCTCCTTTAAGAGTTTCTGCCTGCTGGCAAGCCCTTGAGCAGCTAGTATGTTAAGTAGCAACAACAACAAAAAAAAAAAAAAAAAAAAAAAAAAACTAAGTAAAAATGCCTGCCACAGTGCAAGCATCAGCATTTTAGAACTCTAGGAATGTTGAATGTTGTCCTGGTCAGACAAACCTCCAACTGGTCGTGAGTTTCACGCTTAGTTTTCATGACCCGAGAAGAAGGCATAGCCACCTAGGAGCTGCATGCTAAGGATCCAGTGTAGGTTAGCAGTTTAAAGGTTTGCTCACCTGGTCAAAAAAGACTGAAGAGACACAATACAAGAGGTCCAGATGGAAAAAACCTCTGAACAGGTTACAGTGTGTTTAACTACGTGTGTAAGCTTATGAAAAGAAAAAAGGGTATAGCATAGAAAGAAATGAAAAGTTTAAAAACATAATAAAGTATTTAAAGAGAGGGTAAAGGTAATATGAAAGAAAAAGCCACATAAGGTGGGAAACACACGGGGAGTTTGAATCCTGTATAGTATTGTGTTGATTTTTTTGAATTTTTTTGATTGTTGAAAAGGAAAGGACAGCTGCAAAGAGCCCTGGAATTGAAAGAGGGACTGTTGAAATAAATCAGCCTGTATACTTTAGGAATGCCTTAACTTTTAAAAAGTCAAAAAATGTATTTGTCAAATGGAAATAAAAAAAATGCTTTGGAGTTTTGTTCCCATGGAAGATGAGGGGTTGTGGATTCCTTCAGGGTTAATGTGGGTCAGGTTTCATCAGGCAAGATCTCCTGAAACTTGACAGGTGATATCTATCAGCAAAAATTATTGCTGGTTTTCTCAGGACTTGGTCATTATCTGAAATTTTCTCTCTGCAACCCTAACGACGCCTTTGTCCACAGACAGCAGGAAGCAGTTTAGAGAAAACTATTTGCCCACATTTCCAAGAGTGGGGGTTGTGTATCCATCTTTGAGTCTTTGGTTATTTGATGAGTTATGGATGTTTGCTATCATTTAGGAGAATATAGAATATTGATACAAGTTTAAAGTTATTTTTGATACACTGTACATATATTTCTACTCTTGTTTAAAGGGTTTTTGTATATTCATAAAAATTTAATGTTATTTTTGTTACAACATATTGTATATACATTTCTGCTCTTGTTTAAGGTATTGTACCTATGCAGTTCATTTAAAAATGTAAGATAAAGTTCTAGTTTTTGAAAGCAACTGTTATTTATTATATAGGACAATCAAGAAACACAGTCAGTAGTTGTTTATAACAATTAAATTTGTAGATATGTTAGGTATGTTTTCTAGGTTAAATAGATACATTTTAGTCTTCGAATGCTTCAAAATCCTATAAAATATGGCACTTAAAATGTTTTATTAATTTAAAGTTTTTTTATGACAATGAGACACATCTGCTCCTAGCAGCACCAATTTACTACAAAGATTATGGGTATTGAAGAAACTCCTTGTGTAGTTTGCTTTCATTGTGGCAAGGTTAGCCACTGGGCAAAGAAACTGTTTTTGCCTTTGACTGCTGACAATGTGCTGTGCAGACTGGACATGCAGGACAGAGAGGAAAAAGACTGTTGAACTTTCCCAAAACAAGGCAGAACCGTCCTTCAAAATTCCTGCTTCACAGAAGAGTTTGCCAGATATTTTGCAGGACAGAGAAAAGTGACTGATGAACTTTGCCAATAGAAGGCAAGATAGTCCTTCAAATTTCCTGTTTCACTGAGAAGTCTGCCTGATACTCTAGGCCTGTAGGGTGAAGATGAATGCCCCAATGTTGCAAGAGGAACTTTGGCTGACTTTCCAGGCAGTCGGATGTTTCTGTCGTTGCTGGAGTTTTGGAAATTGTTTGCAATGCACTTTTTGTTTACTCAAAAAATATTATCCTTCTGGGGCCTTTCATGGAGTTGAAGACTAGATAGTTATAGTTGTGGTTTTCCTTAGTTATGATAGAGAGTAAATTAGGTATAAAACTTTAGATTCATTAAGATAGGATAGATAATGGAGTATTTTATTTTAATTTACCAAACACAAATGAACTGGAATTCATTACACTGTGAATATAATCTTTACTTGATAATTGTTCTTATTGTGTACAATCTTATTATGTTAAAGTTAAAAACCTCTCTTTTTTTTTGTTTAGACAAAAAGGAGCATGTTGTAAAATATTTTTTTAAGGTGTGTTACTTTTGTTTATGCTCTGGAACATTTGTTTAATGATGCAAAGATGTGTTTGATTAAATAAAATTCACCTGCTCAGGAAGCTGAGTCAGCAACTAGCTGACAGGAAGTTATAGGGAGGAGCCAGATGGAGAAGGATTTTTAAGTAGGGGTGAGGAGAGGCACGAGGGCTCTTTGGAGGCTCGAGCAAGGAGGGGAGGGGAGCGACTTGCTATTCAGCATCTCTGAGGAGCAGAATTCTACCTTAACCTTTGAATCTTGAGTTCTTTAGAGGGACAGAGATTTGGTTAAGTTCCCTTGTGTCCTAACCACTTGCTGGAAGTGGCGAAGTTGCAGTTGCTGATTCGGACAGCAGTAGCTTAAAAGGCAGCAGCCATTTTTAAAAAGGACAACAACAGTACAGTAGACAGCCCCTTAAAGACTGCTCCGCTCCTCAGTGAGAGCAGCTTGGGACATGCTGTGCATTTGGTTTCGGAACCCCCAACATTGACTATTTCTGATGTTTGCCCATTGGATGCTACGCAAGTCTTTGCAACAAATGCAAGCTCTCTACCTGTCTGAAACATCCCTGTCCCTGCAATGGGCTCACAAACATTGAATGTGATTAGTGTCTCATTTTTGTCCTTATGAGACAACCTACTCACATTTTATTACTTAAATTGACAGAAGATTTTCATTCCCAAAACAAACAAGTCTCCCAATCTCTCCTTTCCTCCTTCTCTCTCTTCCTTCCTACTTACCTCATTCCATTCTTTGTTTTATTTTGTTTTTCTTTTTGAGACATGGTCTCATTATGTAGTCTTGGCTAGTCTTGAACTATCTATATAACCCAGACTGGCCTCAAATGTGGTGATCCTCCTGTGTCTACCTTCCAAGGACTAAGATTCTGCATGTGCCCTACCTAGCCTTATCACGCCTGGTCATTAACCCTCGTGTGCCTGGCTCTCTGTTACACGCCTTTTGTGGGCATTTTCTTGTTGTGTCAGGTGAACTCTGTGAGAGTGACTTCATTTTATAGACGATGAACAAGTGAGTGTAAAATATGGGGTTAAAATCCATGCGGTATTTATCAGTTACATTCTATGCGTAGGTACTGAGATAAATTCATGAACGAGACAAATATATATTTTTTTTCTTCAAGGAACTTGAGGTTGCATAGCTAAAGAAGTAGAGAGGTCAGAACTTGAACCCAGTGACTGTGGGCTCAGTGAAAGCGTTTACTGGGCAAGCCTGATGACCCCAGTTCAACCCCTAGAATCCACAGAAAGGTAGGAGAAGGAAACCGACTCCCAGAAGTTGTCCTCTGACTTCCACACACAACAACTGTGGGCCTTAAATTCTCTCTCTGACTCTGTACACACATATTTTCAAAAATCAAATATTTTAAATGATGTTTAACACAAATATTTCTGTAACAGCACACTGCCCCCGACTTCTGCTTAGATTATAATCTGGAAGGCAACTTTAGTCAGCCAAATCAATCCTGGTTTACAAACTGTAGGAGCAAAGTTCAGAAGGCATCCATACTATGCGCTCACTTTTCCAGTCTTTCTCCTCCTCGGGGCTGCTGGAGCCCACGCTCACAGCACCCTCTAGTCACTCCAGATGGCATCGTCAGCACTAGTGCACAGCCTGCCTGGCCCGAACTGAGCAGGAGCCCGGGCTCTTCCTGGGCTGCCTTCTTCCTCTTGCTAGCACTTCGCCTGGAGTGCAGACTCCATCAGACGACTGCTTTGATGTGGCTGTTTCCGCTTCCCGCAGACCATTACCCCTTCCTTGTTCCTCTCCCTTTCTTCCTTCTGTCTCTTCCTCCCTCCTTCCACTTGTTTGTCCCTTACACTCGCTCATACAGTGTCTTTCAGAAGGTTTTATTTTTAAGTGTATGAGTGTTTTGCCTGCGTGTAGTCTTGTGGACCACATGTGTGCAGTGCCCAGAAAGGCCAGAAGAGCATGTTGGAATCCTTAGAACTGAATAAAACTAAAACTCAAGCCACCCCTAGGAGTGAGGGATTTTGCTGGTCGGATTATTGGAAGCAGGAAGACCAGCTGCTGGTGTGGGCAGCACCACCCAGTGGCAGCCAGGATGGAAGGACGTGGAAGAAGGAAGGTTGCCTCTTCGCCTAATTGGCCTCACCCTCGCTGCAAGTCCTTCTATCCTGCAGTATTGTTCTATTGTTACTTCTCTCAGCTTCCAGTGTAGATCGAGACCAGCATTTTTCCAGGGATCTTCCAAGTCTTCAGGGCCAGGTTGAGACTGCTAGGACATCTAGCTTCATGTCCAGCCTCACTGAGCAACTACTAGATTCTCGGCCTCTGCAGTGGGAGAAAGCTCTTATTGGACTACCTGGACTGCATCCTATAAGTCAGCCCAATAATACATGGATTCGTTCAATCAGTTCTGTTCCTTTAGAGCCACCACGTGAGTGCTAGGATCGGAGCCCAGGTCCTCTGCAAGAGCAGTAAAGTGCTCTCAACCACTAGGTTATGTCTCCAGCCCTCATACGTTTTTGAAAACATACACTTTTCCAGTGATCAGTAAGACAGATATTCCTGTCCTCAAGGGCAGTGCCAGTCAGCATTAACTCCATTCCCCTCTTTTAATTGCATATGCCCGCTATAGTTTTTCTACATGTCTCTCCTTTGGTTACTGTGGTATTGTGAGAAACACTGGTGAATTAACATGGATATGCATTTACTTAAGATAGTCTTTCTTGATTGGTTTGATAATTCCAAGTTCATGTGCCCGTGTACAGTTCCTTGACTGCATTTTGTACAAAGGAGTACCACTTAAAAGTTTGCAATTCATTTTCCCACTTTCATTTCATTCGGAAGCATCCTCTGTGGGGGGGGGACTTTTTTAATTTTTAATTTTCCCTCAGTGATTCCTATACCACACAACCTGTTAATTATGCGTGTTAGATCACATGAGCATAGCAGAAAAGGGGAAGGTTTCCCAAGTTAGATGAGTCAGAAGTTTTCAAAAAAAATGTTGTTATTTCTCAAGATAAACTTTTACACCAAAACATGTTACTTGGGTGTGTAAAGAGCCCTTCCCATTTGATCATGAGTCACTGAAGGCAGAGACCACACCATTACCCTGTTTATGAGGCTTGCTCACCCTTAACCATTTAGCCACCTCGAGTCGCTGCACTTAGCATGGTTTCTGTGTTTATTGAATTGAACATGAAAGTAGAGGCTGGTTCTTACCAGCTAGAGTAAACAGCCTTGTAGAGAGAACATGTCCTGTAAAATGGGGAACCTGGGTTCTATTTCCCAGTTCTGTGAGTGTCTTGTGTTGTGGCCTGAAAGAAATCACAACCTCAATGGGGCCCAGGTCTTTGAAAACTGGAAAAAATAATAAGATTGTTTCAAGGTGTCTCGGCAGCTGCCAGACTCCTAGAACTGTTCTGTCGAGACTGATTGTAAAGGCTTTACTCTGGGTTTTAAATAAAGACAGCCTTGATTGATTTTATTTCAATTTTTGAAAAAGACATCATTAGAAGACTGTCTGCAAACACTCAACATCTGGACAAGATACTGTGTGGTTAGATATGTGAGTTTTTGACTTACTGTAAACTGTTTTCTTAACTTTTTGAACATATCTCTCCCCCTTCTTGCTGTCAAGACCAGCTCACAGTACTGCTCACAAGTGCTGTTAGTTGGTTTGAGGTCTTTTCAGTCTCCACTGTCATCAAAACTCATAGTTGGTTGTGGTGGTATTGTGTTCCCCGAAATATTGTGCACCCTAATAAATTTATCTGGGGTCAGAGACAGAGCAGCCACAATATTGAACATAGAGGATAGGCAGTGGTAGCACATGCCTTTAATCCTAGCATTCCAGAGGTAGAAATCCCTCTGGATCTCTGTGAGTTCAAGGCCACATTGGAAACAGCCAGGCATGGTGACACACGCCTTTAATTCCAAGAAGTGAGCCTTTAATCGCAGGGAGTGATGGCAAAAACAGAAAGATATATAAGGTGTGGAGACCAGAATCTAGAAGCATTTGGCTGGTTAAGCTTTCAGGTTTTCGAGCAGCAGTTCAGCTGAGATTCATTCCAGATGAGGACACAGAAGCTTCCAGTCTGAGGAAATAGGATCAGCTGAGAAGTTGGCCAGGTAATGTTAGCTGTAGCTTGTTCTGTCTCTCTGATCTTCCAGTGTTCACCCCAATAACTGGCCTTGGGTTTGATTTTATTAATAAGACCTCTAAGATTCTTGCTACAGTTGGTAGACATCAATCCATGGCTGCCAAAGGGGCATCCATAGGAAAGTATCTGACCCTGCTTTCAAGGAGCCCTGGCCTAGTAGTAGATGTGTGTGTGTGTGTGTGTGTGTGTGTGTGTGTGTGTGTGTGTGTGTGCGCGCGCGCGCGCGCGCGCATGCCTGTGTATAACTGGAACTTGACCTGGTAGTCTGAACCAATCATAAGCCAATGACACATTAGGGCAGACCATGTTAGGTGTACAGATACCTTCTTAATTTCTCTTTTCCAATTGCAGTTGTGTTCTGATAATTTCAACCGAAGATTTGCTTTCCTGTCTGTCTTTTTTTTTTTGTCATCCTAGCTAGCTGGCAATTCACTGCACAGACTAAGCTGGCCTCAGAGTGACTGTAGCCCTTCTGCACCTGCTTTCCGACTGCTGGACATGCGGTCAGTGGCCCAGAACCTGGCTTTAGTGAACTTTTGTTTGTACTTTTGAGACAGGCTTTTACTAGGTAGCCCAGGAGCTTGGAACTTTTGATCTCCCTGCCTCCGTTCCCCTCTGACCATAACCTCCCTCCTGCAGAGATTACAGGTATGTTGTACCTGGATCTAATGATTTTTTTAAAGTATTATTTATTCATTTAGTTGGTGTGTGAGAGGGAGTACAGGCATGTCTGTGGAGGTCAGAGGCCAACTCTGGGGAGACTTCTCTCCTACCACGCTGTGGAGACTAGGGATGGGTATCAGGTCACCAGACTTGAGAGTTAGTGCCTTAACCTCTCCAGCCCTCGTGGGGATTTTTAACCATTCACATCTTAAAGCTTTTGAGTCCTGCCTCCCATACCAGAGAGCTCTCTTGTTCTTAAAAATCCTGTGCCTAGAAAGTAGAACTAGGAGAGAACAGTGACTGATCCTGTGATCCACAGACACCATAAGGGAGTCGTCATTGTCTTTTTCTTCTTTTTATTAATTAAAATTTGTCATTTATTTTATGTCCCAACTGCAGTTTCCTCTCCCTCCTGTCCTCTCATCCCCTCCCCCTGCCTCCCCTCTACCCGCCTGCCTCCCCATCCACTTTCTCTTCTGTCTCCCTTGGCCCAGTGCTTGGCTGTGGGTCTCTTCATCTGCTGCCATCAGTCACTGGATAAAGGCTCTATCATGACAGTTAGGGTACTCACCAATCTGATTACTGGAGATGGCTAGTTTAGGCACCCTCTCCACTATTGCTAGGAGTCTTAGCAGGGGTCATCCTTGTGAATTCTTGGGAGTTTCCCTGGTACCGGGTTTCTCCTTAACCCTGAAATGCCCCCCACATCAAGACATCTCTTCTATTACTCTCCCCCTCCATCCTGCCCAACCCACCCAACCCCATCCATCATGTTCCCATCCCCACTGTCCAATTTATCCAGGAGATCTCTTCTATTTTCCTTTCCCAGGGAAATCCATGCATCTTGAGGGAGTCTTCTGGACACCTAAATACAGTCTCTGAGTTTCAGGTAAATGTGCCCATTCTGCTTGTTCGGTGTTACGTTGACGAGTCCTCTAGAGAAATGGCGGTCATGATCATAGGTAGTTTGCTGGTGGGTTGGTTGTTGTTACAATTGTTATTTTAATGCTCCTTCTTGGCCAGGTGCAAGTTGATAGCTAATCTGAGTTTCCCATCCCAGGCCTAGTCACCATGCCGCCACCGCGTTACAGAACCGGCTGTGTCTTCACGGAGCCTATCTTCCGCTCTTGCAGGAGTGAATGCTCTGCTCATTCTGTGGTTGAGCGAACAGACACGGAAGCATGTGTTCTACATTATTATTAATGTAATACAGGCTTTTTCTGGCACCGATTAAAAATCTGCTCTCCAGATACTTCTGTGTACAGTCATTATAGGCACAGAGTTGTTTTGTGTCTAGTTTCCAGGCTTTGCATGTTCCTTACACCTTGCAAATATGGACTGATGTCCTTTCATGCAGTGGTGGGCATGAAGGAACGTTGCCCCCTGAAAGTTGTGCTTCACATTAGTAATGGTAACTTTTGAGTGAAAAATAGAGATGTCTCTATTCCTGCCTGGTGAAAGCTTCCAATGTCTTTTGAATATCTTCCTTTGAGGGGATAGTTCACACATCAGGTTTTGATTCCCATGCAGTTATTTTCCATTCTGAGAGGAGCCAACTATTATCCTAAAAGGTCAGTATTTGGTTTCTGGACTTAATTGAACAATCGAGTTTCATGCCTGTTTTTCTTTAACTACAAAGTTCTATTATAAATGTAGATGTCTTTCACTTTGGTATAGGTAGATGCTTGGTGCTCAAGAAGACTAAACAGAGTGCTAGAGTTGGCCATTTCTTTACTCTTACTGCACACACACACACACACACACACACACACACACACACACACACAGTAATAATAACAAGTAGATGAAAATTTAAAAGAGCCCAGGTTTCATCCTTAGCTTTTTTTAAAAAAAGGAAAATGTCATAAGCATCACTCTTAGGAATCCCTCTGCTGTCTCTCTGTCTCTGTCTCTCTGTCTCTCTGTCTCTCTCTCTCGCTGTGTGTGTGATTTTGTGTGTGTGTCTGTGTGTGTGTCTGTGTCTGTGTCTGTCTGCCTTTCTGTCTCTGTCTGTCTCTCTCTCTGTGTCCTGAGGATTGAAGGTAGGGCCTCACTCATGCTAGGCAAGCTCTATACTAGTGAATTACGTCATAGTCTCTTTTAATTTTTTTTTCCCATATGGGCTGATCTTAAGTCACTCTGCACCTCAGTGAGATCCCAGATTTTTCATCTTTCCATCTCAGGTTCCTAAGTAGCTGAGATCATAGGCCTACAACATCATGCCTGGCTTTCTATGAACTTTGGATAAGAAAGCTAACATTTTATGTGTTGCAGAGAGCTTCAGTGGAAACTCAAATGCCCGGGTTCAAATCCAACCTCCACCACTGGTTGAACTGTGTGACATTGAGTAAATTGTTTATTCTCCTGATGCCTGTACAGTGGAGACAATGAAAGTATAACAATGATGGTGATGGTAGTGATGTAACTTGATGTAACTAATTCAGTGTTTTAGAGATCTCTGAGATGGCAGCAAGAGATTTGCAGACCCAATGTCCAGTAAAACAGTCTTAACTGCTTGACAGGGTAAGAACACAACCACTTGAACTTTCTGGAAATTGTTTAAAGGGCATTCAACAACCTAACATATTTATTCAACAAAATCCATGTATGGAAGATCAACAACCACCAGTGGTCCTTAGTTGAAGCTCCACACAGGCAGATATGCCTAAGAGACGGAGTGACCAGGCCCCTGGGGCTCCAGTCCAGGGATATAGTGTTTCCCAGGGGAGACATTTCACATCCCTTCTAACCCCAATTCACAGAGGCTCACTATTTTCCTGGTTAGTGCAGACAGGAGATTGGGGTTCCCACCTTCATCCAGTCCCCACTCATAAGCAAGAGAACTATTCAGATCTCTGCTCATAAAGCAGAGGTATCCCTCCAAGAGAGACAGGCCACTGTCGAGCAGCCTCAGTGTCAGTGAGGAAAGGCAGCCAGGAGGGACAGAGGATGCAATGTTCTCCTCACAGAAAACAAACTTCTTTGACACACAGTGAGGGAAAGTTCATGCCTTTCTCTAAAACAATGGAGACTTGGTGAGAACGTAAGAGCTGTATGTGACTGACAAGGTAAAACCTCAGGCCAGCTAATCTACTAGTCAGAACTAGGGGAAAGATAACTACGAAGAACATTCCTGAAGTGGGGGGAGAAAATCTCCTCTCACGAACTGGCCTCAAAAAAAAAAAAAAAAAATACCTCGCTTGAATTTAATTAGGTCAAATTGTGGTGCAATTTATGTCCTAGGGAATTGTTGGAAAGGAGAGAACAGTCATCAGGCCGTTGGTGGAGGCCAACAGCTGGGCTGTGATGTAATAGAGAAGGACAACTGAACAGAGTCAGAAAAGGAGACAGAGAGCTCTGCTGAAGCCACCGCCGTCCCAGGGTGGCAGCACATGCCAAGGTTTACACAGAGGAGCCCCAGCAAGGGTAAGATGTCATGAAGACTGGAGCCAAGTCAGTGAACAGGTAAGAGAGGAGAAGTCCCATAAAGCAGGGAGAGGTTAGCATCTGGAACTTCTCTTGTCATCGGATTTACTTAAAAGATCTTGTCTGCAAAGGGGACCGGAAGCGGGGAGAGGAAGGAGGAAAAAGGAAAAACTAGAAGACAGGAAAATGTGCGAACAGGTGAAACAGTGTGGCTCATAACACAGAAAACACGGAACACAACTGGCCAGTAAGGGGCCTAAATGTCAAATTCTACAGCTACTTCGAAACAGCCATTATATAGTCGTTTTTTATATTTTTGGTTGTGAGCCTAGCCTTTAACGGCTGAGCCATCTCTCCAGCCCTATATAGTCGTTTTTTAAAAAGCCGGGTGGAGGTGGCACACACCTTTAATCCCAGCACTCGAGAGGAAGAGCCAGGCAGATCTCTGTGAGTTCGAGGTCAGCCTGGGCTACAGAGCGAGATATAGGACAGGCATCAAAACAACACAGAGAAGCCCTGTCTCAAACACACACACACACACACACACACACACACACACACACCACCAACACCACCACCACCACCACCACCACCACCACCACCACCAACAACAACAACAAAAGAAATGAAACAATGCTTAAGTAAACCAATTAAAATGTCTCATCAGGCCGGGCGGTGGTGGCGCACGCCTTTAATCCCAGCACTCGGGAGGCAGAGCCAGGCGGATCGCTGTGAGTTCGAGGCCAGCCTGGGCTACCAAGTGAGCTCCAGGAAAGGCGCAAAACTACGCAGAGAAACCCTGTCTCAAAAAACCAAAAAAAAAAAAAAAAAAAAAAAAAAAAATGTCTCATCAGCAAATGCGGGTAAGTAGACAAAATTAAAAGACAGTAACCAAATATGGTTGAAGAGTCCTATGAGATGAAAGTCCATCCCTAGACAGATGAAGGGTGAATTATTTTAATATACCTCTGTCTATTTTTAGAGACAGAGTCTAGTGGGAAGGACTTTGCAACATAAAGAACAGAAAACAACAGCAGAAGTAATAGTGGAGAAAGAGAAGAGAATCTCAGAGAAGCATGGGCCAGCACTGTGTACGAGAACACACACAGCAGGAATCTCAGAAGGGGAGGCACAGCAACCCGGACAGGAAAAGATGCCCAAAGCAATGGAGGTTGAAAGTAGACTGAGTCTGATGAAATCAATCTAGATGACTCAAAATCCAATACGTCAGAACCATGAAGCAAAGAGCCCAACCAAGAGATATACTATACATTAAAAATGTTTAAATAAAAGGCAAGAAGAGGGCCAAAATGTAAAAGGGGCTTGCCGCCAAGCCTGACGACCTGAGTGCGTCCCTGGTCACCACATGGGAGAGGAGAGAAGTGACTCCCACAGTTGTCCTTGGATCACTGATGTGTGGGCAGTAGCACACATGCTGAGGCACACATGCGTGCACACGCTCACACACACACACACACACACACACACATAAATGGAGTAATTACAGAAATTTAAAAGTCAAGAAGAAAATATTGAAAGTGGTAAGAAAGAAAGAAAAAAAAACCTACATGGACAATAACCCTACTGAGCCTTCTATCTTACTACTTAGAATGATGGCAGCCAGGCACACGATGAGGTGGGATGACATGGTCAGGGTATCAGAGAAACTGCCAACCAAGAGTCTTGCCCATTAAAGTTGTCTTTTACAAATAAAGGCATAATAAAGACATAAAAACAGAGATAGAAAGGATTTCTTCTCTCAGGCATTCCTTAGTAGGAACTATAAAAGAAGTTTTTTAGGCCAGAGATGAGAGAAAGTAACAGCAACCCTCACCAAATCAAAGAAACAGACACTGGCAAAGACCATCATGTATTGGTCTTGGGATGTAGTTCAGTTGGTAGACTAGTTGCCTAGCTTGCACAAAGCCCTGGGTTCGATTCCTAGCATGGAATAAACAAAGAGTGCTGGTGCTCACCTACAATGTCAGCACTGGGGAGGTAGAGGCAAGAGGATCAATTATGATGCTTAAAAATTATAGCAATGTATTTCTGGGTTTGTGATATATATGATTCTAATGTATATACAAATAATATCACCACCTTTAATCCCAGCACTCAGGAGGCAGAGGCAGGAGCATCTCTGTGAGGTCAGGCCAGCCTGGTCTACAGAGCAAGTTCCAGAACAGCCAAGGCTACACAGAGAAACCCTGTCTCAAAAAACAAAACAAAATAATAATAATAGTAGTAGTATTAATAATAATACTGCAGAAAGAGAAATGAAGTGACTATGTAAATAAACCATACTTTTAAATATTACTGAAAATAAGTGCAAATCTAACTGTGGTAGTTTGAATGAGAATGGCCCCTGTGGTGAATAGGAGTGGGCCCATAGGCTCATATATCTAAATGCTTGTCATTAGAGAGTGATGCTATTTGCCAGGGATTAGGAGGTGTGGCCTTGATGGAGGAGGTGTGGCCTTGTTGGAGTAGGAACTGTGCCACGGTGCTAGGCTTTGGAGTTTCAAATGCTCAAGTCAGGCTCAGTGTCTCTCCCTGCTGCCTGCTGATCCAGATGTGGAACTCTCAGCTACTTCTCCCGCACCATGTCTGCCTGCATGCTGCCATGTTTCCTGCCATGATGCCAGTGGACTAAACCTCTGAAACTGTGAGCAAGCCCCAATTCAATGCTTTCCTTGTAAGAACTGCTGTGGTCACGGTGTCTCTTCACAGCAATAGAACAGTGATTAAGTCAGCCCTCCATAGGCTTTTATATTTGAGGGGTAGGTGTGTCACTGGGGCTGGGCTTTTGGATTTCATAAGCCAGGCCAGGCCCAGTGTCTCGCTCTTTCCTGCTGCCTGCTGCTCAGGAGGTAAAGCTCTCAGCTACTACTCCAGTACCACGCTGTCCTATTGCCTGCTGTCACAGTCCCCCATGATGTTTATGGACTAACCCTCTGAAAGCAAGCCCTCACTGCATGTCTCCCTTTATTCGTTGCCTTGGTCATGGTGTCTCTTCTAGCACTAGAACAGCAACTGATACACTAACCTAAGTTTGGCAAATGACAGTGTAGCTCTGTGGTAAGACCAGGAACAATCCCTACAAAATCAATCAATCAATCAATCAATCAATCAATCAATAAAAGGGGGCTGTAGAGATGGCTCAGAGGTTAAAAGCAATGGCAGCTCTTCCAGAGGTCCTGAGTTCAAGTCCCAGCAACCACATGGTGGCTCACAACCATCTGTATTGAAATCTGGCACCCTCTTCTGGCGTGCAGACATGTATGCAGGCAGAACACTGTATGCATAATAAATAAATAAATAGCTCGTAGCAGTTTATTATTAAAGAAAATTATTTAAATTATTAAAGAAAATAAAATATTATATGAGGAAAATAGGTACTTAATAGGGGAAGGTAAGGGAAAATTCCGATAGTGGCAGAAACTATAGAAAACACAAATCGAGGTAACAGATGTGAATCCATCTCCATCAATAACAAAATTAAATGTAATAGATTGAACAGAGAGATCAGACTAGATGCAAAAATTAAGAGCTAGTAGTATGTTGCTCACAGGAAACACACTTTAAGTGCAGTGGGTATGGCCTTGTTGGAGAAAGTGTGTTGCTGTGGGGGCAGGGTCTGAGGTTTCCTATGATTAGGATACTGCCCAGTGTCTGAGTCAACTTCCTGTTGCCTGCAAGATGTAGGACTCTCAGTTACTTCTCCAGTACCATATCTATCTGCACACCACCTTGCTTCCCACCATGTGGATAATGGACTGAGCCTCTGAAACTGTAAGTAGATACCCCAATTAAATATTTTCCTTTATAAGAGTTGCCATGGACATGGTGTCTCTTCAAATCAATAGAAACCCTAACTAAGACAACACTCGTGATTTAAAAAGAAAGAAAGAGAGAAGGAGAGAGAAAGACAGACAGATAAGACAGACAGCAAGAAAAAGAATGAAAGAAAGGAGAGAGAAAGACAGACAGCAAGAAAAAGAAAGAAAGAAAGAAAGAAAGAAAGAAAGAAAGAAAGAAAGAAAGAAAGAAAGAAAGAAAGAAAGAAAGAAAGAAAGGAAGCAAGCTGGAGTGACCATACAATATTAGGAAAGAGACTTTAAAGCAAAAATTTCTTTTCTGGAGAGAAAGATTGATATTTTATAATGGTAAAGCTTTCCTTATTTGTTGTTTAAAAAAAAGAACTTAAGCTACAAGAAAGGTACAATAATTATAAAACATATGTATCCAGCAATAGAAATCCAAAATACATGGAAAGTGGAGGGCTGGGAATGTGGCTCAGTGGTGGAATTCTGGTCTAGCATTCATGAGGTCTTAAAAAAAATGGAGGGTCTGGAGAGATGGCCCAGCAGTTCAGAGCACTTGTTCCTCTTGCAGAAGACCCAGGTTTGATTCCCAGTACCCACACGGTAGCTCACAACCACCTGTGACTCCAGTTGTAGGGGACCCAGTACCCCTTTCTGACCTCCTCAGCTACCAGGCATGAGTGCGGTGTGCATACATACACGCAGGCAACACACACATGTACATAGAGTAGAATACATCTTCTTTAAAAAAGAAAAAATAGAAGAAACAATTTTAGAGATATCAATGACTTGTTTCCAAAAACAGATGATAAAATAGGTAGATCAATAAAGCAAAAAAGAAAAAAGTTGACCAGTACCAATTATGAACTGCCTAGAGCTAACAGACATCTCTGGAATGTATCATTCAGCTAAAGCTGTGCACACACTCCTTTCAATCCACAAGGAAGGCCATAAAACAGGCACTGTAAGTTTACAAGGAGCCAAACAGTACAACAGACATCCTCTGGAAATGGAGTTGAACTTAGAATTCAACAACACAAAGAAGTTTGGACTTTCCCCGCACAGGTGACAATTGGTTTCACACACCAAAAATAACCAATAACCGAAGAAGAACAGTACCCCACGGAAATGAAGAAATGCTGTGAACTGAATGAAACGGAGGTTTCACTAAAACCTATGTAAATACAGTGAGATACTGTTTGGAGGACAATTTACAACTGTAAATATACAAAAATGAAGGATTAATGGCCTGCTCTTCCAATTTAAGGCACCTGAGAAGGAATTGCAAACTAAACCCAAAGTAACATAAAAAGGAAATGAAGATTACAGTAGAAATTATTGGAATGGAAAAATAAAGAAAAAAAATCAATTTTTCAAAAGTTGATTCTTCAAGAAGGTCAGCAAAATTCTCAAATCAATAGGTAGGTTAACAAAGCAAAAAAAAAAAGAATAAATAAATAAAGAAAGAAAGAAAGAAATTCTAAAATCAGACATTAAAGTGGGGTGACATGTTACTCTCAAACACTCCAGAAATAATAAGGATTATAAGAGAATACTGTAAGCAACTACATCTAGGAAATTAAATAGCCTATAAAAATGGACAAGTTCTTAGAAATTCACAAGCTACTAAGCAGAGTTAAAAGAAATAGAAATCTGAGTAATATGTGGAGCACAGTGGCCATGGTGTGGAGCACGGTGGCCATGGTGTGGAGCACGTGGCCATGGTGTGGAGCACGTGGCCATGGTGTGGAGCACGTGGCCATGGTGTGGAGCACGTGGCCATGGTGTGGAGCACGTGGCCATGGTGTGGAGCACAGTGGTCACGGTGGCCATGGTGTGGAGCATGGTGACCATGGTGGCCATGGTGGCCATGGTGGCCATGGCGTGGAGCACGGTGGCCATGGTGTGGAGCACGGTGGCCATGGTGGCCATGGTGTGGAGCACGTGGCCATGGTGGCCATGGTGGCCATGGTGTGGAGCACGGTGGCCATGGTGTGGAGCACGGTGGCCATGGTGTGGAGCACGGTGGCCATGGTGTGGAGCATGGTGGCCATGATGGCCATGGTGTGGAGCACGGTGGCCATGGTGTGGAGCACGGTGGCCATGGTGTGGAGCACGATGGCCATGGTGTGGAGCACGTGGCCATGGTGTGGAGCACGGTGGCCATGGTGTGGAGCACGTGGCCATGGTGTGGAGCACGGTGGCCATGGTGTGGAGCACGGTGGCCATGGTGTGGAGCACAGTGGCCATGGTGGCCATGGTGTGGAGCACGGTGGCCATGGTGTGGAGCACAGTGGCCATGGTAGCCATGGTGTGGAGCACGGTGGCCCGTGCCTGGAATCCCAGCACTCAGTGACTGAGGAAGAAGGAGGATGCACCATTAATGTGAATCCATTCTGGGCTACATAAATTCTAAGCCAGCCCAGGCCACAGACGAAGGCCCTGTTCCAAAAACCTACCAAACAAAATAACAACAAAAACAAAATAGAAATCATAGACATACCATAGAAAATAACAAATGATTGAATTAGTAATAAAGACACTGCCCAGCAGAAGAGCCCAGGACCAGATGAATTCATCAATGAATTCTAACAGACTTTTAATGCTGATCTTAAAAAATTCTGCAAAATATAAGAGGAGGGAACATGTCATAGTTTTTTTTGTGATATGAGGATTTTTCCAATACCACACACACACACACAATACAAAGACATAACAAAATAAGTTACCACAGATAAGTATTTGCTATAGAGATGCAAAAGTCCTCAACAAAGTCTTAACAAATTGATTCCAGCACCTTATAAGATGTGTTTTATGTCAAGATGAGGTGGGATTTACCCCAAGAATGAAGGGCATATTTAGCATATGAGGATCAAGTTATACAACATACATCAGTTGACCAAAGGGAAAAACAAAGCATTTGATAAAATTCAACACTTCGTCATGGGGGAAAATATAACCAAGAAACTAAGAATAAATTAGAAGGGAAACATCAGGAATGAGAGAAGGGCCAGGCGGCAGCGGCGCATGCCTTTAATCCCAGCACTCAGGAGGCAGAAGCAGGTGGATCTTTATGAGTTCGAGGCCAGCCTGGTCTGTGAAGCAAGATCCAGGAAAGGTGCAAAGCTACACAGAGAAACCCTGTCTCAAAAATCCAAAAACAAAACAAAAACAAAAACAAACAAAAAATGAGAGAAGGGAATCACTAGGAGAATAAAGAATAAATAATGCAAAAGAATAAAGAAAAGATCTGAAGGGTAAAAAAAGAAACTAAGAATAGAAGGGAATTAATTGGTCAGATTAAGCTGCCTATTAAAAATCAGTAATTGGGGCCTGGAGAGACGACTCAGTGGTTAAGAGCACTAGCTGTTCTAGAGATCCTGAGTTCAATTCCCAGCAACCACATGGTGGCTCACAACCATCTGTAATGAGATCTGGTGCCCTCTTCTGGCCTTCAGGCATACATACAGGCACAACACGGTATACGTAATAAATAAATAAGTAAAGAAAGAAAGAAAAAAAGAATATCATATTAAGATTATGACATTAAAATGGTGACCATTTGAAGCCTGGCGGCAGTGGTACATGCCTTTAATTCCAGCACTTGGGAGGCAGAGCCAGGCAGATCTCTGTGAGTTCGAGGCCAGCCTGTTCTACAGAGCCAGATCCAGGGCAGGCACCAAAACTACATGGATAAACCCTGTCTCAAAACACCAAAAAAGAAAAAAAAAAAAAAAAAAAAAGACCATTTGAAATATAAAAAGAATAAAGTGCTTAAGGATATTCTTCATGAAGTAAAAGTAAAACACTGAAAACTATGGGATATGGTTGGAAGAAACTGAGTTGAAATGTTAACATTGTTAAAGGGGCAACATCCTCTATCTTAGTTTCTTTTCCTGTTTCTGTGATATAATACCTTGACAAAAGTAACTTAAGAGGAAAAAAGTTACTTTTCTCTGTTTTTTTTTTGTTTGTTTGTTTTAAGTTTCTAGTTCAAGACACAGTCCATGGTGGTGGAGGGTCAAGGCAGCAGGGGTGTAAAGCAATAGGTCCCATCTCATCCACAATCAGAAAACAGAAGAATGGATGCATGTTCAGCTCGCTTTCTCCATTCTGTACAGTCCAGGATCCTCGCCCAGGGAATGGCCCTACCCACAATCAAGATGTGTCTGCCTACATCAATGAATGTAATCAAGGTAATCCCCCATAGGTACAACTATAGACATTTTTTCTTCTAGATTTGGTTAAGTTGACAATTAGCACAAACCATCACGTCCTCCAAGTTCATCTACAGGTTTAAGAAACCTCCACCAAGATTCCAACTGACTTTGCAAACATGACATGCAATAAATAAATAAATAAATACACAAATACGCTAAAAAATCAAATCAAAGGACCCTTGCTTCTGAAGGCATACTACAAAGCTTCAAAAATAGAGGTCCTGTAATATAAGCAGAAACAGAGACAGTTCATTGGAACGAAATCAAGACTCCAAACATAAGCCTTACCTTTCCAATCAACTGTCTTTTTAACAAGGGTGGCAAGACAATTCACTGGAAAGGATGTAGCAGGACTTTCTTTGGACTACCAGCTCCCAAATAATGACACAGAGACTTTTTTTTTTGTTTTTTTTGAGACAGGGTTTCTTTGTGTAGCTTTGCGCCTTTCCCTGGAACTTACTTGGTAGTCCAGGTTGGCCTCGAATTTACAGAGATCCGCCTGGCTCTGCCTCCCGAGTGCTGGGATTAAAGGTGTGCGCCACCACCGCCCGGCGAGACTTCTTATTAGTTATGAAAGCTTGGCCTTAACTTAGGCTTGTTCCTAACTAGCTCTTATAACTTAAATTACCCGTTTATATTAATCTATGTTCTGCCATGTGGTTCATTACCTCTCCTTAGTCAGTACAGTACATCCTACTTCCTCCTCGTGTCTTCCTTTCAGATTCTTCCCCCGAGTTCCTCTCTGTCCCTGCAAGTTCCGCCTATCCTCTCCTGTCAAGCTATTGGCTTTTCAGCTCTTTATTAAACTGAACAGAAGATGCCTTAGGCAGGTAAGGGAGGACAGACACAGCTTCACACAGTGTACAAAAAGATTATCCCACAACAAAATAATATTCTTTTTAAAATATTTTTTAGTTTTTGAAATTGAAATATAATTATATCATTTTCTGTCTTTTCTACCTCCAGCTGTCCTCATTACTCGCCCCCTTATTCTCTCTCAAATTCATGGCCCTATTTATTTAATTATTGTTACATATGTATATATATATTCTTAAATATATAAATATAACCAAGTGTAAAGTTACTTGTATGTACATGATTTCAGGGCTAACTAGTTGGAATTGGATAACAGAATCATCTTTTTGACAAATGGCATTGGGACAACTGGATAACCCATGCAAAATAAAAAAAACATATGTAAAACAGAACTCAAGTTGGGTCAAAGACTTAAATGTAAGGGTTAAAACAAGAAAACTCTTTAAAAATATAAATTTAAATCTCTGCAACCTCAATTTGACAGTTGGGTGATAACAAAAGCTCAAGAAAAAATAGGTCTAACTTAATAAAAAATTAAAACTTTCATGCTTCAAAGGACACACAATGGACAGGCCACCTACAAAATTGGAAGGCGATTTTTGCAAAAGGGCTTGTATGTTCTGTATATAAAGAACTCCAAAAACCTCAGAAGAAAAGAACAGGTAAATATAACATGGACAAATGTTTTGAATAACTATTTCTCCAAAGAATATATACAAATTACCATCAAAGCGCGCGCGCGCGCGCGCGCACACACACACACACACACACACACACACACACACCTCATTATTCTTAACCATTAGAAGCTGTAATAACAGCATTTCCCACACACTA
This sequence comes from Peromyscus leucopus, assembly GCF_004664715.2. Taxonomy (NCBI): domain Eukaryota; kingdom Metazoa; phylum Chordata; class Mammalia; order Rodentia; family Cricetidae; genus Peromyscus; species Peromyscus leucopus. The sequence continues at coordinate 61,162,716 of NC_051080.1, read as the reverse complement.
AGATGGCTAAAATTCAACGAATAATAGCAAATATGAGCAAAGACGTGGAGAGGTGGTACCCTCAGGTACTGCTCATAGATACGTAAATCGGTACAGCCACTATGACGGGCAGCTTGTCAGCACATCGAAAGAGTTCTGACATAACCCAGAACTTCAGTGATATGTTGAAGAGAAATGAAATTACTCTCACTCAAAAACTTGAACAATATGTTGGTTACAGTTTTACTTATAAAATACTTGATCTTAGCCATAAGGTCAAGAAGTGACAGTAATTGAAAAAGTGAATTCAAGTCAAGCCTGTATCAACTGATGAGTGGGTAAAGAAAACGGAGTGTATCAACACAGTGGAACGTTACTCAATAATAAAAGGCAAACTATTGGTAAAAGCTAGAGCGTGGGTCATCCTTGAAAACTGTGCCAAGCCAGAGAACAGTTCGAAACAATCAATTTGTGTGTGTGTGTGTGTGTGTGTGTGTGTGTGTGTGTGTGTGTGTGTGATTCAACCTAAACTGGGCAGTAAAAAAAAAAAGTTAAGTGGCTGGATGTGGTTGTACAAGTTCTTTAATCCCAGTACTTGAGAGGCTGAGGTAGTCGGGTCTCAGGACCAGCCTGGTTTCCATAGTTAGCTCCAGGCCAGTAGACCATGTTTCAAAAAGAAAAACCAAAAACAAATGGGGTGGGGTGGGTAAATGTGTATGAAGAGATAAAATATTGATTAGTGGTTGCCAAGGGCTGAGTTGGAAATGGCAGGAGATGAAGGGTCATTGCTAATGGGTTCAGAGTTCTTTGTGGGATCATAAAATACCCAGACTTGGTTGTGTAACTCCGAAAATGCATACAGACTATCAAGGATGATGCTTTATGTGGGTGACTCGAAAATATGGTTGAATGTACCTGGAGCTGCAGGATAAGAGACTGCTAAGAGGCGGCTGGCAGAGGCAATTGTAGAGAGTTACCAGAGAGGACTTCATCACTGGCTGAGATCATGGCCTAGAAGAAAGTCAGTAATGTATAGGATGAGAGTGCCTCACTGCAGAAGCAATTAGATTTCGAATTCCACAAATATCCAGGGATCCCAGTTAGAATAGCGTGAAGCATTCTAAATGTCAGGGATCCGAGAGTATACAGGAAGGGCTCACACACGGTGTTTTCACCTAGTCTCAGTGATTTTAATTGCATGCTTCCCTCTGGACTAAGTGGAAAATTTCCTGCTTGATTTATTGTCTGCTTGTGTCCCTGAAGGCAAGCTTATTTTTTGGACACTGAACCACAGCCAGTTGGAAGCGTTCGCTGCTCAGGCTCTGTGATTACATGAGGCCTTGCTTTTCACCTCAAGGAGAAAAACTACTGGAAATGTACTGGCCTCCAACCATTTTTATGCAAAAATGAATCTGATTTTTTTTTTTAAAGAAAACTCTTCTTTTGATGCAAGATGATGAAATTTCATAGTGCTAAATCAAATTTTATCTGCTAAATATATTACTATGATTTGACCTTGTTTGAGATTTATTTAAAATTAGCAGTATTGGCTTGCTATTTTAAGGTAGGGTTTGACTTAAAAAAAAAAAACTTTCAGCAATTCTTTTGAGAAATTGAGAAATTGATGTAATTTAGTCAGTTGAACAGTGATCGTGCTGTGGTTTGTCCCTTTGGTTTTGTAGTTTCAATGTTTAAGGGGGCCTGGTATCTGATTGATTTGTTCCAAAGGAAATGGAAGGGCAGCTTAGACCTTTGGGTGTGTATTTGCCTCGCTGAGTTTCATGTGGCCCTTGTCTACACTCAGCACCAGTGAGAGTACCGGAGGTTCAGTGAAGACGGAAAGGTGATACAGACCTGGTCCTCAAGATGACTGGCATCTATGAGGACAGGTAGTCATAGAAACAGAATGTTTGAAAGCAAGATGCCAAGCACTGTGCTGATAGGAAGCCTTTGTGCTTTATATGGAGAGGAGGCCACCAGGCAGAGTGGGCAGAAAGAGTAGCGATGTAATATGGTGATTTTTTTTTTTTTTTTTGGTTTTTCGAGACAGGGTTTCTCTGTGTAGCTTTGCGCCTTTCCTGGAACTCACATGGTAGCCCAGGCTGGCCTCGAACTCACAGAGATCCGCCTGCCTCTGCCTCCCGAGTGCTGGGATTAAAGGCGTGAGCCACCACCGCCCGGCGTATGGTGATATTTTATTTCTGCTGAAATGTGATGTTTTATTTGTATGTTAATAAAGTTTGCCTGGAGATCAGAGGTCATAGGCATAAACAGGAATCAAGCGGTGGTGGCACACACCCTTCATCTGATCACATGGCAGGCAGAGTCTCTATGTGGTCAAGGACACAGCCAAGCATAGTGACACGCGCCTTTAATCCCAGTACCAACCATAGAAACCTAGAGGTCTGTATAGACAAGCAATGATGAGGAAGTGATGTGGCTGGGCTTAGAGCTAATGAGAAGGCAGAATAGGAAGGCAATAAAAACACAGGTTAGATGGGAAGAAGCTCTCTCTTGGAAGCTACTGTGTGGTGGTAAGCTAAGGCTAATCTTGGCTATTTGCTCTGATCTCTTTGGCTATTATCTCTGTATGTGGATCGGTGTTTCCTCTTTAATAAGAATAGAAATTCACCTACAATGCAACAAGTCATTCTCTGTACCACCAGTTCCTAAATAATAATGACACAGAGACTTATTATTAATTATGAAAGCTTGGCCATAGCATAAACTGGTCCCACCAGCTCTTATAACTTAAATTAACCCATTTATTTTAATCTATGTTTTGCCCTGTGGCTCGTTACCTCATCTCTCCACACTTCTCGTGCTGTATGGAGACTCATCTGTCTGGTGACTCCACCTTCCTTCTTCCCCGTGACCTCTTTGTCCCCAGAAGTCCCGCCTAACCTCTTCCTGCCTAACCTCTTCCTGCCTAGCTATTGGCCATTCAGCTCTTTATTAAACCAATCGTAGTGACACATTTTCACACAGTGTAAAGGAATATTCTGCAACAGGGGAGATTGACTCGCAGGGCTTTTTCAAGAGGGTAGCTCAGACTTCAGAGGTGCTTCTTCCAGCCAGAGAAGTGTATGCATTCTCTCCTTTCATATCAGAACCTAATTTTTATTTAATGTTAAGTATTCTTAAACATATTTTGAAGAAAACACACCAGTAATAAGCACCTTGGCCAGGAAATTGAGATGACAGTGCAGAGGTTAAAACAAACAAACAAACAAAAAAAAAAAAACAAAAAAACAAAAAAACAGATGGGCAAACCCACCACCAACAGCAATGAAACAAAACAAAAGGCCAGTTTAAGCTGAAACAGGAGAAGGTACCAGATCTCTGAATTTGTGGTGTGGTTCAATCAGACGAGATAAGGAGGGTTCAGGGTGATATAGCTGTAGATGAGTCCCATTCTGTCAGAGAACTCAAATGATGTCTCTCCTCATCATAATAGACCTGCTTACCTTTGTGAATCTTGTTTCCTCTGATTACAAAAAGAATTTACTTCATGTAGGAGTAGGATGTGATTAGTGGATTCCTAGATTTAGCAACTTCTGGACTTGGATCTTCTCTCGCATTGTTTGCGTAGAAATCTCAGATGTATGTGACCCTGCCTGCCCACTTCAGGCTTATAAGTGTGAGGGAAATCTGGCCACATACAGATCTCTCTGGAGGAGCACCAGGGTTTATAGCAGATTAGAGGAAAGAGGCAGGTGATGTTTCCATTTCCTCATCTCTGTTTCGACCACAGCCAACTCCAAAACTTTCGTCTTGTTCTTAAAAAATTCATCATATTTTATTGCTAAGAACCTTGCAATATTTCTACACTAAAGTTAAAAAAAATCCTAGTTTATTTAGAGTGAGAAGCAACTTTGCCCTCAACTTATCTATGGCTTCTTTTTCTTCCTGGTTTATATTACACATGTGTGTGTTCTCTTCTTTCCCATTTATATATGAATGTCCCTTGCTTTTTAATGCTAGCAAAACCCAGCTTTGCAGATCATCTTCCTATTAAGGGGATCTTTATAAATTGTTGTTCATGGATAGTGTTCAGAGGCTAAAAATATATTACAAATCAGTCTTTTCCATTTTTCTTTTTTTCAATTAAGAATTTTTTTATTCATTCCACATACCAACCATAGATCCCCCCCCCTCATCCTTCCTCCCACTCCCTCCCCAGCCTTCCCCCTCCCAACCCACCCCCCAGCCCCTCCTCTGAAAAGGTGAACTGGCTTTTTGGAGCCCTTTCCCTATGGTGGGACACCTTGCATAGCCTTGATGCAGGGGGAGGGGCTTGGACCTGCCTCAGCTAAATGTGCTGGGCTTTGTAAATCAGTCTTTAAACAATAATTTTTATTTTGTGATGCTGAGCATCAAACCTAGGGCCTTCTGCATGCTAGGCAAGGTCTTCCACAGCTTTAGAGGACTGGAGTCCAGGATTGTGGAGTGAAGGCATGTTGGCAGGGATGGCTGAGAGCTCACATTTTGAACTGCAAGCAGGCAACAGAGCTAACTTAAAATGGTGCAAGTCTTTTGAAACCTCAAAGCCCGTAGCCAGGGACACACTTCCTCTAGCAAGGCCACACCTCCTAGTACTCCCCAAAGAGCCATCCAGGGGACCAAGTGTTCTAATGCCTGAAACTTATCGGGTTTTAGTCATTAGACTAAATTTAGCCATCTTAGTCAAACTACCACAGAGGGGTTGTTGAGTTTGAGATTTAAAGCTTTAGATTTAGAGTCAAACCGGCCTGGTTTTATCACAGGACCCACCATTGACCAGATGCCTGGTCTCAAACATACCGATTTCAGGTTCTCCTACTAAGCCTCAGCTGTCAACTTGACACAGCTCAGAATCATCTGAGGGAGTCTCAGTGGTGGGATTGCCTCAGAAGTGACCCGTGGGTGTGTCTGTGGAGGCATTTTCTTTATGGCTAATTGATGTAGGAGGGCCCGGCCCACTGTGGGTGGTACTGTCCTTGGGCATGGGGACTGGGCTGTATAAGAAAGGGAGCGGAAAGGGAGCAAGCCAGTAAGTAGTGTTCTTCCATGGTCTCCACATCCAGGTTCCTGCCTTGTGTTCCTGCCCTGACTCCTCAGTGATGGACTGTCACTTGGAAGTATAAGGTGAAGTAAACCCTTTCCTCACCCAAGTAGTTTTTGGTCAAAAAAACATTTAAAAAAAAATCAGAAATGGGGACAGTGGTCCTCCTTCTCCACAACTGCAAGTCTCCAGGAACCACTTGGTCTGGGTACGTATGCACTAAGTGTTCACTGAGCTGCAGGTATCTGCGCCTCTGTTGGATGGATCATACACTAACAGCTGGCTGCAAGACTGGCAGACTCTTATTATCCTGCGATTTTATGGTAAGGAAGTTCCCATAGCACTTCTGGGAAACTCATGCATGTGCCTGGATGTGTTTCTAAGGCATGAAAAAGAAGCAGCTTCAGAATGGAACTGTGGTCATAGGGGATGGTTTGATTTAGGGGATGGTTTTTAGTAAGGCACAGGCTTCCTGTCAGCCTGATACTGTTTCTTGGAGCATCTGTTTTGCCTTAAGTGAGGGGTCCCTTTAGGGAGTGTTTTTAAAAGAAGCTATTATTTTCTTCAGGTCTCCCCCTAACTCTGCCATGTGGTTCAGCAGAGGCTAGTGGCATCAGTTTGCGCATGGGCATGCTGCCTCTTGGGAGCACCAATTTGCCAAGAACGAGCATGGATGGCCAATGGCTGTCAGGAGGGAACAACTTTCTGTCAATTCAAGTCCAGAACAAATTGGATTGAATGGCCTGAAATTAAAAGGCCATCCTGTTTAGAAAGGAAACAGAAGTTTCCTTTGCAGTTTAGAGCATGTTGCCTGGATATGGTTTATGTTGCCACATACCCTTCTATGTTTGGGCACAGAATTCTCTCTCTCTCTCTCTCTCCTCTCTCTCTCTCTCTCTCTCTCTCTCTCTCTCTCTCTCTCTCTCTCTCTCTCTGCACATGAGCACACGTGTGTGCATATTCACATGCATTCACATGGAAGCCAGAAGACAACCTCTGATATTGCACCTCAGGAGCCAATTATCTTGTTCTTTGGACGGTGTCTGTCATTGACCTGGGGCTCACCCATCAGGCTAGGCTGCCTGCCCAGCAAACTACAAGGATGCTCCTGTCTCTGCCTCCCCATCACCAGGGTTACAAGTATACATCACCACGCCTCGTTTTTGATGTGAGTTCATGGGTCCTTGTGCTCAGATGGCAAGCAGTTTGCTGACTGAGATCCTCCTACATGTGGTTTTGATTGAGTTATAGTCACAATCCTAGGGAAACGTTGTTCTCAACATACTCATACAGTTTGGGCTTTGGGTATGTCCAAGGACATGCTCTTGTAGAGTGTTCATTCAGTTTATTCAGGGCATGTGCAAGGCAGGTTCATACAATTAATTCTTCTAATTGAATGATTTTTGACATGCTTAATGAAGGGAAGCATTATGTTGTCATCAATGATAAGAATGTGAGCATTGAAGTTAGGAGGACACATTCTCACTCTGTTTTTCACGAGTGTGATTTCAACAAGTCCATTCAGTCTCTCCAAATCCACTCAACATTTATGATCACAGGCTCCCAAACTTCAAAGATTTCAGTGTCTGGACTCAGCAAGTGATCTCAACAGCTCCTGTTCTCCACTCTCTGATGCTACAATAAAAAATTAACAAATCACACTTGTGAATGCTGAATCAGCAACGTATGAGGTGGGTTTGGAAGGGGCAATCTTCATGAATGTTTCTACAATGCGGGAAGGTCTGCAATAAATCCAGCAGACAGCAGACGATGTTACCTTTCTAACTGGTGAGGTGTTTCCAGGGACCAGTATGACTCTCCATTGAAAGAATGCTGAATAGAAACAGATACTGGAAAGGAATTGATAACTGGTGATGCCAGAAAAGTCAGACTTGATTCACAGTGCTACAAGGGAAAGTCAGGCGTGAGACGGCAGCGGCAGGGTGGCTGAAATCTCTTAGGGAAATTCTGTTGAGAATTAAGACAAGGGAGATTAAGGTATGCAAAGATGCCACAGGGCCAGGGTGGCTAGGCAGATTCTTCCCCAGCTCCTGAGCTCAGGCTCATGCTGTCCTCCTTTCCCTGCTGAAAGGCATCAATGCCTCATCATCCATCTCTTCCAGGTGTGGGTGGTTTTCTAACCAAGCCTCTTCTTCCCCCTTCATTAAGATGAACACATTTCCGGTGGGGACGCAAGTTTCCTGGTTATGGCCTCCTTTACTCTATCTCACTTCTGGCTTCTGGTTCCTAGCGGAGGGTGACTGGTAAGCTCTGAAGGAAGGGGAGGTGGCCGGCACTTGACATACTTCTCATGGGAAGTCTTTGCGTCAGTTTCATCTGAGCTGAGAGTGTGGTTCACCATAGGGCACTTGCTTAGTGTGCACAAGGGCCTGGGTTCCATCTCGTGCCCAGTGCCTCTGAAGTAAGATCAGCACAACCTGCAGCACAATCCTAGCTGGGCCAGTTACTACATATTCAAGTGCCTGGGTGTTACCCCTGTTTGCCTAACCAGTTTTTTTTTAAAGATGCAAGGATATGTGGGCATTTGCTCCTCAATTGGTCATATCAGACCATATCTTGAGAGTCCTTGGTGTGGGGGCCCTGTGGGGGAGTGAGCTGTGGGCTGTTCAAGCCATGGGCATACATACATAACACTTGTTTGTGTACTGGCTGCCTCTGAAAGCAAAGCACATTTCTTGTACTTCTTTATTTCAGTAGAGACATCCTGGTGCTCCTTGTGGCCACCAGGTAAGGAGAACCTGCACCTGCTGCCTGAGACGGGGAGGCAGAGCAAAGCGGGGGCGCCCTCTCCGAGTCCCCTCTCCACCCACTTCTTTTTCTACCCTCACTAAGCCATGGGTCGAGAGGAACATGCATATCATTTGATCCCAGTTGTGTTCAGCTCTCCACTGTGCACACCTCCAAAGCAGTTTCTTTGGCATCCAAGGAGGAGGGTGGGGACATCCAGCAGCTTCTGCAAGTTCATCAGCAGAGGGCAATGGGACCTCCAGCCTGAGCATTGACACAGACACTCACTTCCACCTTGTTCCAATTTTGGTGGTCAGCCTTCGAGACCTGAACCGTCTCTCCAGCCCTCTTTCCAATAGTGTAAACACGGTTTATGATTCTCGAATTTCTGCAGCATCTTCCTGTTTTGTTGTGTTTGGGCCGAGCTGAAGGAAACTATAATGGGGGGTTGTTTTTGGTACTTTTACCATAAACTTTTAATTACCTGCCAGGAAAGAAAACGAACAGCACACTGAATGTTCTCTTCCGAGAGATACATCCTAGAGGAAGGAAATTCCTAAGTCCCTTGATGATGTCACTGGCCAAGGTCCTTAAACACGTTCAGCGGCACTAGTCAGACCTGCTGATTCATATAGGAAGGAAAGCAATGGATTCCTGGTTTTGTTTGAGAATGGTAAGGGCATTAAAATAATGAATAGCCAGCAGCACTCTAATGCTTGTCCTCAAACCTCTAAGCAGAAACAGGTGCCCAGAAGTATTTTCTGAGAGAAATAATGTAATGTAGGGACATCTCTGGTGCAGCTCATTTTGACAGCAAAGCATATGTACATATATGGCAACATATGAAATATATATATATATATATATATATATATATATATATATTGCTTTTATACATTTTAGGTTCTTTGTAGTTTTTAACGAGTTTTTATGTTTGTCAAACAAGGATCTAACTAAACGATGTTCATTTAATTTCCTAAGTCACGAGGTTTTGGGCATTCACCTTGTAGCATGACATTAATATTTTACAAGTCAGATCTCATATCAAAATAAGCAGGGACTCTGGCTTTTTGAAATATCTTATTGTATTGAGGACTGTTGGGGATTGAACCCAACATACAAAACATACAAAACATGAGCTCTCTTACTAAGCTACATCCCCAGCCTGGTTTTATAGATAAAGAAACTGGTAATTGGGGGTGTAAAAGTTTAAAAAATGATTAATATTGTCCAACTCCAAACTCTGTAGTGCTGAGACAGCCTAGCCTCATAGTTTCCTGCTGTGGATATCACTCTATATAAATAAAACACTGATGGCCAGTGACCAGACAGGAAGTATAGGTGGGACAAAGAGAGAGGAGAATTGGGGAAACAGGAAGAAGGGGAGACACTGCAGCCACCGCGAGGACAAGCAGCGTGTAAAGACGCCGGTAAGCCACCAGCCACGTGGCAAGGTATAGATTTATAAAAATGGGTTAATTTAAGATAAAAGAACAGTTAGCAAGAAGCCTGCCACAGCCATACAGTTTATAAATAATATAAGCGTCTGAGTGATTATTTTATATGGGGATTGTGGGACTGCGGGGCTTGGTGGAGCCTGGAGAGAAGCTCTCCAGCAACATTTTCCTTCAGGACACAGTATCCCATTACTTCTTCTTGCTTGTATTAGGTTCAGGAGAGAGGGTATTAGAAGTACAGGCTGGAGAAAAGGCTCAGAGGTTAAGAGAACTGGCAGCTCTTCCAGAGGTCTTGGGTTTAATTCCCAACAATCACATGGTGGCTCACAACCATCTGTAATGAGATCTTGTGCCCTCTTCTGGCATCCAAGCATATATGCAGGCAGAACACTGTAAAATAAATAAATAAATAAATAAATAAATAAATAAATAAATAAATAAATAAGTCTAGAAGAAGAAGAAGAAGAAGAAGAAGAAGAAGAAGAAGAAGAAGAAGAAGAAGAAGAAGAAGGAAGAGTCTCCAAAGATGGCTGGCACTGGAAAAATTAGTCCTGACTGTTGACTTTCTGACATGTACCAAAAAAGATTAAATATGTATAATGTAACCAAGCTACAAGGCACAACATATACACAGAGGACCTGGTGCAGACCCATTCAGGCCCTGTGCTTGCCACTCCAGTCTCTGTGAGATCTTAGTTGATTCAGTGGTCCTTGTGGTCCTTGTCTCCTGGTGTCCTCCATCCCCTCCTACTCCTATAATTCTTCTGCCCCCTCTTCCACAGGATCCCCTGATCTCCAAGCGGAGGGGCCTGATGGAGACCTCTGATTTAGAATCTCTCTCCACATAATCTGATACTTAACTTTCAAATTCGATTTCACTATTCTCTTGCCCCACACACACACACTGTGTATGGCCATAGTCTTGTAATCATGCCCTTCACTCAATTTTGTCATCCTTAAAAGATGCAAATGTATTAAATGACCATGAAATCCCTTCATCTTCGAACATTCTGTAAGTACCTATGGCCCCTGCAGTTGAGAAGCCCCTGGTCTCTCAGCAGGTGTAACAATAACAACAAGGCAAGCTGCAGACTCAAGGGAGTCATTGCCAAGTGAATGTGACCTGTAAGGCAGGCAGGGAGAGCATGTCAGTGCTTGCAGAAAAGACCTTCCCAGGGATCACAGCAGAGTTAGGTGTAGGTGGACGTGATGAATTCTCATGACGGATTCATGCTTTTTATAGTAAGTCAGGCATTACAAGAGTGAAAGACAGCTAGGAGAAATGGTAAGAGCAAAGAGTTGCAGAGGAACCCTGGCCCCAGAATAGAGGTGGTTTCTTTTCATGTTGCTATGTTTCTGTTTAGTATTTTACACAAGTCATGTATAAAGTCACATCATCACCATTCATTTATAGCCTTTCCTGTAGTGTAAGGCTCCCAGTCAATACTTATACATCCATATTTAAATATTTATTTGTCTATATGTATAAATATATATATATTTATTATTACATATGTATATATTTAAAGATATATTTATTTATTTGTAATGTATGCAGTTATGCCCGTACATATCTTGCAAGCCAGAAGAGGGCACCAGATCTCATTATAGATGGTTGTGAGCCACCATGTGGTTGTTGGGAATTAACTCAGGACCTCTGGAGGACCAGCTGGTGCTCTTAACTTCTGAGCCATCTCTCCAGCCCATACCTCCATATTTAACAGTACGCCTGCATTGATGGTGCACTTAATAAACAATCGGTTGGATATACTTGCTATAGTTTGAAGATGTTTGATTGTCCATTAGAGAGAACACTGGACATCCCTATTGAGTTCTTTGTGGATCGGGTACCACACACAAAGATTAAAGTGATGTTGCTTGGTCTTTCCCTTACATTGCTAAACTGGTCGATTTATGAATATCTTAAATGCAAAAGAAGAAGGATGCTTTGAATTTTTTCTAAACTGAGGCTCTGTCAAGTTGGAAGGACCAGGAAAAGAGTTCAAATAACTTTTTGACTCCACGAAAGGAAGACAGAATGAACAAGTACAGCCTCCAAGTGCCATGGGGGGGGGGGGTGTCTACTTGTTTGTTTGGCACTTCTCATCTCTCTCAGCTCTTAGTGTGGACCAGTTTCCTTGGGCCTTAGATGTTGTCCCTTAGTTTCCTCCATTGTTATAGAGTCTCATAAGGCTGTTTACAAGAGACTAAATTCATTCCTTAACTTACAGGTAAAACTATGTCTAATTTTTTAGGGTTGGAGAACATGAGTTCACATCACAGATCTGGCAACTGTAATTGAAATGCTAGCTGAGATTGAAGTGGAAGAAAAATGGCCTGTGCTTTTTATTTCTGTTTATGACTTCATAGAGAACTAAGCATGGTAAAGTTTAAATGTGATGGTTCTGTTTTTCAACAGAGGGTTCTCTCTCTCTCTCTCTCTCTCTCTCTCTCTCTCTCTCTCTCTCTCTCCTGCTTCTCTTCCTACCTCCCTCCCTCTTTTCCTTCCTTCCTTCCTTCCTCCCTCCCTCCCTCCCTCCCTCCTCCCTCCCTCCCTCCCTCCCTTCCTTCCTTCCTTCCTTCCTTCCTTCCTTCCTTCCTTCCTTCCTTCCTTCCTCTGTTTCTTTCTTTCTGACAAACACTAGTGAGAAACTTACACTATCCAATGCACTATGCCAAGCTCTCAGACACCCCAGAGACTCATAATTTATGTAAATATAAGCAAGAATATGCAAAGGGCTCAAGTTTACTAGCGCTATCATAACAAAGTACCACAGACTGTGTAGTTTAAAGAACAGTAACATAGGGGGCTAGAGAGATGGCTCAGAAGTTAAGAGCACTGGCTGCTCTTCCAGAGTTCCTGAGTTCAATTCCCAGCAACCACATGGTGGCTCACAACCATCTGTAATGAAGTCTAATACCCTCTTCTGGCATGCATGCGTATATGAAAAAAAAAAAAAAAACCAGTAGCATATTTTCTACCATTCTAGACCCCTGCTGTCAGGATGCCACAGAGTTGTTTCCTTCTGAGGCCTCTCTCTCTGGCTTGTTGCTCCACCTTCTCTGTCTTTCTTTTGTTTTTCAGGACAGGGGTTCTCTGTATAGCCCTGGCTATCCTGGAACTCTTTCTTTAGATGAGGTTGGCCTAGAACTCAGAGATCCACCTGCCTCTTCCTCCCAGAGTGCTGGGATTAAAAGCATGTGCCACCACTGATGATTGTGTCTTTGCATACATTTTCTCTGACCTGATCTCTCTCTCTTTTATTATTTTGTGTACATTGGCAAATGCCTGTGTAAGGGTGTCAGATCCTCTGGAGCTGGAGTTACAAACAGTAATGAGCTGCCATACGGGTGCTGGGAATTGAACCTGGGTCCTCTGGAAGAGCAGTCAATATTCTCAACGGCTGAGCCATCTCTCCAGCCTCCTGATCTCTTCTTACAAAGACACCAGCCATCTTAAACTAGGCCCATTCATATGACCTTACTTCATCTCAGTTACCTTTCCTTTTTTGAGATTTACTTATTTTTATTTATGTGTATGAGTGTTTTGTCTGCTTGTACATAAGTGTACTGCATACCTGGTGCCTGCAGAGGCCAGAAGAGGGCACTGGATCCCACTGGAGTGGGCTTTATGGAGGATTGTCAATTATCACGGGGGTGTTGGAACTGAACCTGGGTCCCCTGGAAGAGTAGCAAGTATACTTAATAATGAGCAATCTCTCCATTCCCTCAACTTGCTTTTAAAAAAGATATTTGTCTTCAAGATTGGTTGTATTCTGAGGTACCAGGGATTAGATATTCAACACACAAGAGGCTGAAAAGATGGCTCAGTCATCTTTTCATGAGGACCTGGTAAGCATTAAGACCTGAGTTCCAATTCCCAGCACTCATGTAAAAATTAGGCATGGCCATGAGCCCTGTAGCCCCAACATAGGGGGATGGAGACAGGTGAATTCCCAGAGCTTGTAGACCAGCTAGTCCAGCAAATCATGAGCCCTGGATTTAGTAAAAGAACCTGTCTCAGAAAACAAGGGGGAAGGTGATAGAGCAAAGGCATTCAACATCAACCTGAGGCTTCCACAACAGAATGCACATGTACATCTCATCCACAGTCCTGAGGAAATTTAATATATGGATCCTGTGGTCTGAGGGGAGGATTCAGTTCATAATGGAAGCCTGCAGATCTCTAGCCTTCGTTCCCAAAGGGGAGATACTCACAGGTACTTTATTAAAACTGTTTCCTCCTCCTCCTCAGTCTAGGTTTAACAGGTAACTAAATGTGATAAATTGAAAAGCAACTAAAAAAATCCAAAGCATTAATTTTTTCTATTCATTCAGGATTTTATTGTGTGATAAAGATAGTGATTTTTTTTTCCTGTTTTTTTTTTTTTTTTTTTTTGGCACTGTTAACCAGCCCTGACTGTTTTGTTTACTAAGCCTTAGTTACAGCCTGCAGCTGACATAGGATGTCTTGCTTTGGAAATGTGCACACATTGTACAAGCTCTTAAAGAAGAAAAAACACAATATTTTTCTGGCCTTAGGCTGAGATTTATTATAGGGAGGATTTCGAGAGTATTAAAAAAGGGATGGGTAATGCCGACCAATTTTCTTGTAACGAACAAAGATGAATTGTTTGGACTTGAATAAAAGGAAACAGTATGATTTGGGGTCAAGGGGAAACACATGACCTTGAGGTTATTGGCTGTGTTTATCAACAGGAAATGACAGGCTTGTTAAAGACACTTCTGTTTCCATAGAGGACATTTTCATTTCTGAAATGAAATATATAAACCCTTGTGAAATGATGAAAGAGAATGCTAAATTCCATTTCTGTGCCAATTTTGGTGTTACCACAGGATGATTTTTTTTTTAAACAGTCTTGGTTTAAAGGATTGAGAATGTAGCTCAGTGGTAAAGTACTTTCCTATTCTACGTGAGCCCTGGGTTAGTTCCCTATCACTGAAAAATAGTGATGATGTTGGTGGTAGTGATGATGATGGTGGTGGTGGTGGTGATAATGTATCTTTGGCTTTTCTGTGTAACCCTGGATTGGGTTTATTTTAAATGGCAAGACTCATATTTTAAATCTAATGATATTAACTTGATATTTTTCCACCAAAAATAATTTTTCATAAAACATTGTTATGATTTGAATAAAAATAGCCCCTATGGGCTCACATATTTGAATGATTAGTCACCAGGGAGTGGCACTACTTGAGAAGGATTAGGAGGTGTGATCTAGTTGGAGTAGGTGTGCCCTTGTGGCCTTGTTGGGGGAAGTATGCCTCTTGGGGTGGGTTTTGAGGTTTCAGAAGCCCATGCCAGGCCCTGGCCTAGGCCCAGGCGGCCCAGGCCCAGGCCCAGGCCCAGTCTCTCTCTCTCTCTCTCTCTCTCTCTCTCTCTCTCTCTCTCTCTCTCTCCCTCTCCTCTCTTTCTGCCTATGGATCAGGATGTAGTTCTTAGCTACTTCTCTATCACACCATCCTGTCACCATGTTCCCTAACATGATAATGAGCTAAACCTCTGAAACTGCCTTAGTCTAGTCATGGTGTCTCTTTGAAGCAATAGAACAGTGACTAAGACAGAAGTTGGCATCAGGAGTGGGGTATTGCTGTGACAGGCCTGACCATGCTGCTTGTTGGCAGAATGGGGACTTTGGGACTTTGGATTAGGAAAGCAGTTCAATGCTTTAAATAGGGCTTAATGGGCCATACTAGTACGAGCTTAGAAGTGTGATGAGGGCAATTTGAATGGTGAGAGGTCCAGATCAAAAAGTTTCAGAGTAGAAGAATATTAGTAAGTGGCCAAGAGTCCATTCTTGTGATATTTTGGAAAAGAATATGACTGGCTTTTGCCCTTTTCCTAAAAATCTGCCTGAGGCTAAATTGAAATTAATGGCATTGGCAGGGGAGATTTCAAGACAGCCTAGTATTGACTCAGTCATGTGATTATCACTAGTCACTCTTATGAGTGCTGTAGAGATATAATGAAAAAGAACAAGCTGAACAAGGAAAAACACAAAATGTACAGTTTGAGGAGAAAAGGAGCACCTGGAAATATAATGGAGCTAATTCCTGTGCTCAAAGATATAAAAACTTTAAAGAAAAGCCTGGTGCTAAATGGATTAAAGAGAGTGGTGATCTCAGTGCTAGAAGCCACCCTGCTGAGATTAAACTTGTGGAAAGGAATTAAAGTAAAGTTTAAGCCATGACAGAAACCATCAACAACAGAAAGCTGGCACAGATGTGTTTAGAGCAAGGAGGATATGTTCCAGTCCCATCAAACAGCAGAACTTGACAGATTCATCCACTTACTTCTGCCTTTAGAGTTAAGGATGAAAAAAAGAGGTGTGGAATCTGCCCCTGTGGCTAAGAAAAGTTGCTTAGGCCAAGTGTGTGTCAAGAGCATGTGTCCCTGCATAGAAGCCCAGAGAAGCCATTGCATGAAGCTGTGAGCTTGGGTTGTGTTGGAAACCTCAAGATGTTGGAGATGCCAGAGCTATGGGTTGACTGCTAAGGAGAGATATTAACAGGATGTAGAACCAGCCTAAGAGACAGAAATATGATGAAGTCAACCAAGCTGAAAGGGGGTTGGGGATCTGAAGGGAACTTTGATATCAGGCATGGAGATGCAGAATTTGGAGTTTGCCCTGCTGGTTTTCAGTTTTGCTTTGGTCTGGCATCTCTTTACCATGCTCCCTTTCCTCCCTTTTGGAATGGTAATGTCTATTCTGTGCATTTTTGTGTTGGAGGTATGTGATCTGCTTTTTGATTTTGATTTCGCAAGTTATTCTTTGGTTGTCTGATAGCCCTCCCTGCATTTCCCAGCATGCTAATGGGTTAAGAATGATCCCAGAGCTCATGAAAGGGGCTCCTGTGTTTTTATCTTACACTGGAAATGAGCATGAAGTTTGAGGTGCTTTTTCTGAATTATTAGCATTTTCTTTTCACAAAGAAGACAGGCAGAGTGGGGCTGAGAAATTCCACCAGGAAATTAACTGAGCTGATTTTAGTGAGGTGCAATGGGTCAACTAAACAATATTCATCAATTGGGTAATTATTGACTACCTGCTAGTAAGTGAGGGTAAAATAATAAACCAAAACAAAGTGAAAAAAATTGAAGCCCTTTATTTGTGTCTCTCTCCTTTGCTCATGAAGGGAAATCAGACGCAAACACCAAATCATACCAAAAACTAGAGTATGTATAGAACTTTTCTACTCAGGGAGTTGGCTCAGTGGATAAAGTCTTAGGCAAGCATGGGGACCTGCATTATGATACCAGAGCCCTTGGGAAAACTAGGCACATTGGTGTAAATTCTAGTGGGAGGTGGAGGAGAGAAATGTGGATTCAGGGGTTCACGAGCCAGCCATGCCAGCTGAAACTGCAAGTTCCACGTTCAGTGAGAGACCCTGCCTCAAAAAACAAAAACAAAAACTGTGTGTGTGTGTGTGTGTGTGTGTGTGTGTGTGTGTGTGTGTGTGTAGGTAAGTAGGTAGAGAGAGAGATCAGGGGTTGGGGAAGGGAGTTCGAAAATAATGTCTTCTGAACATGACATGGCCATTGCACTCATGAGCTCTCTGCAGCTGTGGCTACTGCACAAAACCTACACAAAACTGGTTCCATCGAGATTTTGCCATGCACAGGGAAAGATCTCATGAGGCCCCACCAGTCACTAAAGGTCTATGGACAATTGGTGGGTACTGGAGAGGGAATGGCATTTTCCTCAGTGATATATATAGCCAATATTCCTGTGGATAGTTTCTACTTGTTTTGCTCATGAAGACAGCCTTTCTTGAACTTGGCTGGTCAAGAATAGAAAAAAAAAAAAAAAAAGACATCAGAGCAGGAGGGAGAAGAAGAAGAGTTTTGGTGGGAATAGGGGAGATGAGAAAGGCTAATGGCAGGAAAAATATCGCATATTTAGTAATACAGTTATGAGATATCGTGTATACTGATATGAAATTGTCCAAGAATTACAAAATAAATTCAGGTGGAAAATCAACCTTTGGCCCCCATGCATGGATGTTTGTACCAGCACACACACACACACACACACACACACACACACACACACACACACCAAAATTCAATTCAACTCACATAGCAGTTGTTACCTTTATTGAAATTTTATTGGTATGTTTCTTTTCCTCTTCTAAAGTAAGACTTCCTTTAAAACCGATTGTATTTTGGCGCTGTGAGGTGCTCAGAGCTGTGCTGTCCAAACCATGGCTGTGATCAAAGATGGTGGAAGTGGCTGGCACCTGCGGGGGAAACTCTGGAGCCACTCCGAGGAGCCTGAGAGACCCATGAAGGAGACATGGCAGTAGAGGAGTCTGCAGAGCCCACGGTATCCCCAGAACAACTTAAAAAAAAAAAGGCAGGTCTTACAGGAAGATGCTTTTAGAAAGTGAACTCACTAAATTGGAAGGAAAGATGGCAAAGCCAAGCCACGAGTGTAGTGGGGATGGGCAACACTACAGACTCAGCGATGAAGTATGGGAGTATAGCCACAGTGGGCCAAGACCATGGCATTACTGGATAGGTCCAGTCTGTGGCCAATGTGCCTGCTCACAGCATGGAGGCTCTGGAGCTGTTGCTGCTGCTCACCCTGCTGGAAGAAGGGAAGCAAGGGGCCGTGATGCTGCACACAGGCTGCAAGCACAAGGGTCATGTCTGATGAACCTTGAGTGGCCTGCATCGAGAGCAGGGAGATGTGTGGTGGACTGGAACTCCAGTGGATCCTGACCACAGATGTCCTGCCTAGCCACAAGATCACCCTGACTCTGGACAACATCAGGAGATGAGAGGAATCTCAGCGATGGCCCAGTATTTATGGTGCTTCTGATACCACAAACCCTGAATCAGACCAATGACTCATTGCAATGAGTATTTGCATGTAAAGCTGTTTTGGGGGGAAAATACCATGTGACATACTGCCGTTGCAATGCCACTACAACAAATAAATATGTGATGAAGAGCTGGGAAAGATGGAGGAATGCAGTGGTGTGTGCCTGACGGAGAGAGGCCAAAACTAGAGACTAGACAGCAGTAACAGGTGTGGGAGAAGGCTTCAGTGTATGGGGGAATGTGCCGATGCCAAGTAGCGTTGGCAGAGTGGTGTGCAGCAGCCTGGAGTTTATGCAGACTCCGCCCCCAACTCGGCTGATGGGTCAAATGATAGCAATGACAGGGTGTCTGATGAAGAATGGTTCATTTTCTGGATTGCTCCCTCTCAGAGGCCAGGTTGGTGTCCATGCCACAGCTGGAGGATGTGCTGGTGTCCGTGGCCAGTGCTGCTGCCCCAGGCCATGTTGAACCTGAAGTTCATGTGGATGTCTGTGGTCCCGACCACCACTTGAGGACATGTCAATGTCCAAGGCCCATGCTACCACCGAAAACCAAGTGGACATTCATGGACTGTGCTACTTACTGGTGGAGTCCATGTTAATGTCTGTGGTTCTGGTTGCCGCCAGAGGCCATGTTGATGTGAGTGGCCAGTACTGCTGCCTGAGGCCGTGATGATGTCCATGGTCAATGCTGCTGCCAAGGGCCATGTTGGAGTCTGTAGTCCAGCTGCAACCAGGGGCCATGTTGATATCTGTGGACTGTGCTGCAGCCGGGGGTTGCTGCTGAGGAGCATGTGGGTATCCGTGGCTCATGTTGCTCCCGAGGCCGTGTTGATGTCCATGGCTTGTGTTGCTGCTGAGGGCTATGATGGTGTGTGAGACCCATGCAGCAGCAGAGGGCCATGTTGATGTCCGTCATCTCTATTGCCAAACCAGAGATCGTGCTAAGGTCCATGGCACATGCTGATGGCAGAGGCCATATGGATGTCCATGGGCCATACTCCCACTGACTGTAAAGAGCAAGGAACCTTCCTTTGTGGTGGTATCAATAGCTGCAAATTCACAGTTGAGATGAGAGGCATAAAAGGCTTCTGTGACAATCTCTATCTCCCAACCCCCGAAAAAGAAACATCGTAGACAGGAAGCCATTGAAGAGAACTCTTTAAAAATGTGATAACGATGCTGAAGAGTAGCTCTCCATAATTGATGGCTTCTGTGAGGGTGCAGGTCAGGGGAGGACTCAGTTTTCTTTAAGGGGCTGGCCACTGGGAGTGTGACCATGCTCCAGTGAGTATACGGGCAACACAAATTGAACTTGTTTTTTTGGGGAGGGGGTCCCAAAGGTTGGGAGTGGACCTGGGAGGATTGAGAAGTGAGTGTGATGGTGGTGCATTATATAAAATCCCCAAATAATCAATGAAAATATTATGTTGGAAAAAAAAAAGAAAAGAAATTTAAAAAAAACTGGAAGAAATTCAAGACATAAATAAGATCCAGTTAGAAAGTCAAAGGAACTTGAAGGCAGTGGAGGAAAATTGAGTGTTGTAAAGTGAGTGTAAAGTTAAACAATGTGATAAAAAGACAAAGAAATAGAGACCATACTTTAAAAAACCGACAGATTGTATTTTGTTCATTTTGTTTTTTGAAACAGGGTCTCCCAGTGTAGGGCAGCTCTCCTCCATCTTCCACCTTAGAAGGGCTGAGATTACAGGGGTGGGACACGGCATCAGCTCTGGTTTGTCTTTTAAAAACTGATTTTCTTTAATTTGAGGTAGAATCTTGTGTATTCCAGCTTTGACATTACTATGTAGCCAACGATGACTTTGAACTTGAACTTCTGATTTTCCTACTTCAACTTTGTGTTGGGATTACAGATATGCACCCCATCTGGCAATATTAGTCGTGTGTGTGTGTGTGTGTGTGTGTGTGTGTGTGTGTGTGTTGCGGGATATTTGATCTCACTGTGAACCCCGAGATTGCATTATTTACTGGAAAAAACTTTCTAGTTGTGGTGTGGCTCAGCCTTAGCACAAACCTTTAAAGAGCTTTCTGCTTGAATATTGTAAACGGGATTAAATAAAGTCAACCATAGGTCAAGAGGTGGAGCAAGCAACCAGTTGACAGGAAAAACCATAGAGAGTAAGAGGGAGTCAAGATGGATAGAGAGACTCAAAGGAAGTAGAAGAGAGGGGCATTGAGTTTGAAGAGTTTTTGTTTGAGATGGCAGAGGAGAAGAGAGGTTTTGGGGGCATTGGCTGAGAAGGAATGTCAGCTGGGTGCTTTCTCTGCCTCTGAGCTAGCAGGCGTTCACCCCACTTCTTGGCCAGAAAAAGGCATCAGTATCGTCTTTGATGTCCCTCCACCTTATTTTTTTGAAGCAATACTGTAGCATGAATCTTAAAAGCTCTTATTAATAAAATCAAACCTGAGCCAAGTATTGGGGTGAACACTGGAAGATCAGAGAGACAGAACAAGCCACAGATAACCTCACCTGGCCAACTTCTCAGCTGGTCTTGTTTCCTCAGACTGGAAGCCTCTGTGTCCTCATATCCGAATGGCTCTCAGCCGAACTGTGCTGTTCAAAGCCTAAAAACTTAACCAGCCAAATGCTTCTAGTTTCTGGTCCTTGTGCCTTATATACCTTTCTGCTTTCTACCACCACTCCCTGGGATTAAAGGCTCGCTTTCTGAGACTCATAGGCATGAGTCACCATGCTTGGCTATATCCTTGAACACATGGATTTCTACCTCTGGAATGCTAGGATTAAAGGCGTGTGCTACCACTGCCTATCCTAAGTATTTAATGGCTTTTTTGTTCTCTGACCCCAGATAGGTTTATTAGGGTACACAATATTTTGGGGAACACAATACTAGCACACAATACCTCTTACTGAACATAGAGCTCACTATTGAAATAGATTAGATCACATGTGTCCATCCCCAGCTCTGGTGTTTAAAGACAGTACCATGATGTCTGACTTGCACATGGCTACTGGCAGCCTAAATGGAGGTCCTCATGCTTGAGAGGCAGGTACTTTATTGATGAGCCATCTCTCCCCACCTCTATATTAATCATTTTTATCTTTAACATTTAATAATCCTGATATCAGTCTGTTAATTTGGCAAACTCACATTCAACAACAAAAGCATTGTATAGATATGATACCATTAAGACTCCTGTATTTGTTAGAATTAAAACCTGCTGTGAGGAGCAGTAAGTAAACAGCAGTAGTAGAAATGATGTCCCCACACTCGTGATATTCATACATGGATGTCAATGTCCCACGATACAACAGCCTGGATACTGTCTTCCTTGTTGCTTTGCCAAGTATGGCTTCCGCTATGGCTTGAATGTGCCTTCCCAGAATTCATTCGCTAGAAACCTAATTTGGTATTGGGAGATGAGGTCTAATTAAACTTGAGGTATAATTAAAGTTAAATAAGGTTATGAGGATGGTGCCCCATAATCTGATTAGTGACTTTATATGAAAATGAATCACCTGAAATTATAAACTCTAGCAGTCTTATTGTATGGTCCCTGTACCATGTTGTGACACAGTATGAAAGCTCTCACTAGATATTAACATCAAAGTTAGGCTCTCCACCCTCCAGAACACCGAAATGGAAAGTCCTTTCCCTGTATTATTTATTTATTTATTTATTTATTTATTATTTATTTATTTATTTATTTTCAGGCCTGACAGGTTCTCATGGAGCCTAGCTTGGACTCAAACTTACCATGTAGCCAAGGATGACCTCAAATTTCTGCTCCACCAGCCACTACCATCGTGGTGAGGGATTACAGGCATGTTCTACTATGCCTGGTTTATATGGTGCTGCAGAGTGAACCTAGAGCTTCCTCCATCCTGAGCAACACTCTGTTGACTGTGCTGTAGCCTTAGGTCCAATTCCATTTATTTGTAAGAAATTGGCCCTTTTGTGGGTACGCTGTTACAGCAACACTAAGGAAACTAAGACCACTTTTAGAGCAAAACGTGCACTTTAGAAAAGCAGTAACGTACATTCTAGCCAATAAGAAGGAGGGCATGGTGGCTCATGGCTGTAATCCATGCACTCAGGAGATGGAGGCAGGAGGATCAGAAGTTCAGGGTCATCTATACAGCAGGTTCAAGATTCCTTGAAGAATAATTGCCAGAAAGCCAGGCATGATGGTGACTGCTGTCATCTCAACATCGGGAGGTACAGGCAGGAAGAGTCAGAGTTCAAGGACAGGCTTCAGGTACATAGTGAGTTTGAGGCTATCCTGGCCAACATGAGACTACATCTCAAAAATTTAACAATAAAAAGGATAATAAATCCCAGAAGTTACATATTCCACTTACCCCTGTACCCTATTGGTTAAAAGTCAGTCATGCTTATAGCTAGCTGCCAAAGAATCTAGGGTATATTATCTTTTCCTGGAAGGCCACATGCCAGTCTAGATATCATTTTTTTTTGAGACAGTTTTTTTTTTTTTTTTTTTTTTTTTTTTGTGTGTGTGTGTGTGTGTGTCCTAGAATTCACTCTGTAGACCAGGCTGACCTCAAACTCACAGAGATCCGTCTGCCTCTTCCTCCTGAGTGCTGGGATGAAAGGTGTGCACCACCACCGCCTGGCATTCTTTTTAATTACTAATAGAGAGAAAAAGTTAGAGACC
Source organism: Peromyscus leucopus (assembly GCF_004664715.2). NCBI lineage: Eukaryota > Metazoa > Chordata > Mammalia > Rodentia > Cricetidae > Peromyscus > Peromyscus leucopus. Next base: position 61,139,985 of record NC_051080.1, on the reverse strand, counting down.
AAACTGGCAGGATCTGACACCACTCCAAGTCCCTTAAGGAAATGTTTCACTGTTGATATTTCAGCTTTTCCTTTGTAATTAGAGGGAAGTACACGAGCCTCTAGTGTTAGGATTATGATCATAGGTTGACTAAGAAACAGACCTGATTAACCCCTGCCTCTGATGATAATTCCCTGTATGTGACTTTGGTTAATTTCCTTAACACATAAAATTGAGGCTGGAGAGATGGGTCAGGGGTTAAGAGCACTGGCTGCTCTTCCAGAGGTTCTGAGTTCAATTCCCAGCAACCACATGGTGACTCACAACCATCTGTAATGAGATCTGATGCCCTCTTCTGGCATGCAGGTATACATGCAGGGCACTCATACATAAAATATAAATAAATTTGGAAGACTTAACCCACAGTCCTTGGATCATGTGCAGTATGTTATAAATGATGGTATTCATTATTCCTTTTCTCATTCTTAACTTCCCTGTTGGAAAGTTTGATGCCCACGAAAACATATCTACTGAAAGATAAATTGTACAATTAGCTGTAGGATGCATGCTTATAGGCTGCAGTCACTACAGAGCCACGGACTCAATCTTTTCTTTTAATTAACCCCCAATACTCCCATCAGCCAATATCACTAAGTTGCAATTAGTTACCTTGATCTTGGTGTGGTTTTAGTGTATTTATTAGATAGGCAAACTGTTTTTGGAATCACCTGCAGTGACTTCAGCCCAGAAAGAGGCGACTCAGTAGAAAAAAAATTAATACTCACTGTACATCTGTGGTGGGCAAGCACTGAGCACAGAAGCACATTCATAGCTTATGGGAGAGAGAAACACAAAAAGAAGAGTAATCTGAGGCTCGTATGTTGGCAAGTCTCATCCCAGAATTCTAGAGGCAGGAGACGCATGAGCCTGGGCCAGCCCAAGAAGTGTGTATATTTATCCCGCTCCAATGTAGTTGCAGATGAATAGGCAACTTAGCATGGGTATTTTTCTACTAAATAGCATGCATTATATATGTGCATGAAACTGTCATAATGGAGCCCACTGTTAGTATAATGAATGAATGTGTGCTAATAAAAAGCACTTGAAAAATAACCGCAAGGGAATTCTAAAACGATCTGCACAATTGTTCCTTTGCCACTGACGTTGTGACCTCTGTTGATTTATCTGAATGGTACATTTACTGAATGTCCCAGGAACTTCAACATACTGGAAAAAGTTAGCTCTCTCCCTCTTTTGCTACAGAAAAACAACAACAACAACAACAAAAACAAACAACAGCTCAGTTAATGAGTAGTCATCTGTTAAGTTACTGCCTCTTTTGTCTTTCAATATCATCTTTTCAAATCGGCTCCAAAGTTCACTTGACTGTCTTTTCGTCATTCCCAAGCTTACTGTTGCGAGGTTTCTTCATTTCTGCACTACCCTTGGTGCCACACAGGCCTCCTACTGCTTTTCTGCTTCCATCTTCCCCTTCTTCAGGCCTTCAGTCAAAATCCTCATTCATCAATCCAGTCTCTCCTGTTTAACTCTCTCGGATGGAGAAATTCTAGAGGAAACTCATTTCTATTTCAACTTTATTTTTCAAAACCAACTAAAAAGAGGAAAATTTATCTTTAAAAAAATTAGAAGTCATAGTGTCCCCAATCACTGAAGAATATTTGCTAGTATGGTAATATTTGGGTCTAATTAGAGGAAAATACTGAGAGTAAATCTATCAATTCCCGGAAGTCTCCAATAGGAAGTAAAGCATCATGGAGAAAATGGCGCCTATGGCAGCAATGGGCAACATGATCATCCACATTCTTGTTCCACACCTTGGGCATTATGGGAAGTGCAGTGAATAGGTAATTCTGAACAAGTGTGCTCTGCCTAGGAATTGTCAGCCTGACTGCCTGCCAGGGTGAGTGGAGCACACCAGAGTCTGCTGAGAAACGTGTGCTGGCACTATACATAAATACTCAGACATGAGACTACTGTGCCTCAGGTAGGTCTCTTTACCTTTCACCTAACAGATCTCATTGAAGGAAAAAAAAAAGCAGACCTATTAAAGAAGATAAAAACAGATTATAAACCAGGCAGTGGTAGAGCACACCTTTAATCCCAGCAGAAGCACATGGATCTCTGAGTTCAAGGTCAGCCTGGTCTATAGAGTGAGTTCCAGGACAACCAGGGCTGCACAGAAAAACCCTATCTTGAAAGACAAAATAACAAACAAACACCAGATAATAAGCTGAAAATGAGAAAACAAGGGAAGTTTTAAACAAAATAAAAGTGAAAAGAATTGAAGCAACCATATATATCATGTTAACCAATTTAAATGGAAAATGAAATAATCTTTCAAAAGAAAAAACATAATCATAAATTAAAACCTGTATTGCATACAATACAAAAAAGAAATTCTTGGTATGTTAAAAACATAGACATTAAATAGCTCAATTCATTAAAGGATGGAAGGAAATGTGAGTGGATTTTGAAAGAATATTGGAGTGGGGGGCCAGTGAGATGACTTGTAGGTAAAGGCCCTCACTGCTAAGCCTGATGACCTGAGTTCAGTCCCTGGTACTCACATGGTTTGAGAGAACAGTCTTCTCAAAGGTATTCTCTGATTTCCATATGCATATAGTGGGATGAGTGCCCTCTCCCACATATATACAAAGACAGACAAATGCAATAACAATTTTAGTGTAGAAGAGATTTTGATGAGCTTGAACCCATAGACCATAAACTAAGCAGTGGTCAATATGTTCATTTCCTTAACATACTAAGGGAAGGATCCAAAGGGATAGAAGAATTGGCAAGGAAAATTAAAAAAGTTATTCTCAGAGGGGTAAAAAGTGCACATGGTTGATAAACATGTGCGCACTCCATCTTCACACAGTTAAAGAAATGAAATGCAAGGCCGAGCAAGGAGATGAACAGTGTTTACTTATCAGATCAGCCAACTTTTAAAAGCATGATAACAAAATGATGTAAAGGGTCTGTGGAAATGCACGCAATCATGCTGGAGTCGGAGTACAAATAGATACTTTTTTAATGGAAAAATTGAAAATAACACTTGGATTTTTAAAAGCACATAGTCTTTGATCCAACAAATCTGGGTTTAGTAGTTCTCCTACAAGGACACTTCAAAGTCAGAATAATAAACAAATGAGAACAACCTAAGAAGAAATCTACCAACTGGGGACTAGCAAAGCATAAGATGAACAGTCTAATGTGTGAGAGCATTCAAACTATTTAAAATAATAGGGTGGAATTATATATGTAGAGATGGGAATAGTTAATCAAGACTTATAATGTGAGATAGAAGTACAGCAAAGGGTATTAATGTTTCCCATCACAGAAAGACTTTTAAGATTTATACATGAGAAATCTGCATCACAGGAATGGATTTACACTCGGTACCTTTTAAGAAGACCCATAGGGATAGAGAGGGGGAATTCTCCTGGGCAGTAGTGGCACATACCCTTAATCCCAGCACTTGGGAGACAAAGGTAGGCAGATCTCTTAATTTGAGGCTAGCCTCGTATACAGAGCGAGTTCTACTACCGTCAGGGCTACACAGAGAAACCCTGTCTCCAAAAACCAGAAAAAAAGGGGGAGATTTTAATTTTATAGTACCTGCTTATGCTGTGTGAATGTCTTTTCTGTTGTGTGTCTGCTTTTCATAACACAGATAGAAAATGCAGAAAGCAAATGCAGTGGAGAAAGCTTTTTAAGTTTATCTAGTGAGCCTGCATTATTTGTAGTATTAAGCCCAAAATTTTTGCCATAACCTGGTGAGATCATTATAAACTAGCCTAGGCACCATGCCAGCCCCATTTCTCAGTTGTCTCTTCAGTAACCATGCTTAACCAGTTTTGCAAGCATTTTCTGGCCTCAGAATATTTTATTCATCTACTTTTTAAAAAAATGCATACAGATGTTTTGCCTGCACCATATATATATATGTGTACACACACACACACACACACACACGCCCACAGAGGCCAGAAGAAGTTGCCAGATGCTTTGGTACTGAAGTTACAGATCGTTGTGAGCTGCCATGTAGGTGCTGGGAATCACACCCAGGTCCTGTGGAAGAGTAGCAAGTGCTCTTAACTGCTAAGCTGTATCTCCAGTCCTCTCATCCACTTCTTATGTACGAAGTGTATCATCCACCACCATCTTCTCATAAAAAAATGCTTCTCAGTTAGGAGGTTTGAGCTGACTACTCCATGTCCCCTTCTTTTTATGGCACATTAATAGGAGGATTGATTGTCATCTAATTTACTCTCTGTCTAAGAGGGACTGGATGGACCTAAGACCTCTATACTGCACTCTGACTTAATCTTGGGTCCTGGGTCCATTGTATAATGCCTATCCCCTGGCCACTCCTGTCATGGGGTCCTGTGTTCAGTGACAGTTTGGGTTCCAATATACTGAGAGTGAGAATATCCTCATTCACAAGGAAGGCAAGAAGGCTGCAAATACTTTTGTTAGCATCCTCGACTTGTATACATTTCACATAACTGACCCATTTAGTCAACAACCCCTCTTCAAAGGAGGTCTTGAAACCCCCATTTTGTTAATGAAGAAAACTGAAGCTCAGCGACACTATGTGAATTCCTCATAATAAATGGTAGTTTGGGCTCAACTTTGTGACTTCCTGGCTCCAAAGCCTGTGTCTGTTCCCTGCTGGAATTTGTGCCCTGGAAAGGAAGGAGGTTCAGGATGAAGCAACAGATGGAGTGTTCTCTTCTAATACAGAGCTGGTGGGGACTGGGCTGCAGGTGGGGACCTGAAGGGCTACACTGAGAGCAGGGGAGGAAGCTATGGACCATCCCCATTCTACATGGAATGCACACGTTCATTCTCTCTCAACAGAAGTCCTGGACTGGTTCCGTGAGTTCCTGACCCCATCTCTGCCCTTCCAAGGGCCAGCTGGGGTGATTCTATTTTCTGGAATATCACAGGGCAGATGATGATTAATTTTTGGCACACATGGAAGTAGAAATGTGAAACACGTGCCCGAGTGCAGTCCCTCACATGTTTCTAATCAACCAACCAGATTTCACTTGAATCTTTTATGGTTTCTCTGAATTATTAGTGAAATTGAAAGCCAAATGTAGCTTTGGACCACTCTGTGGTTGCTATAGTAGCTGTCCCTTTTCCTAAGTCCCCCATCTGCTTGGTGAAAATTATTATTGTAGTAAAACCTCTTAGTCATACTTTCCAGGGGGTTGGATTTCTTAGTTTGTCACATGGATAAATACTGTGTTAGAGTAATATATTTGGGTGTGGCTTTGCCTTGGATTCTACAAAAGAGAAATCATTAATGTTATAGACTTGGGTAGAGTCTAGAAGCACCTATAGGAATCTCCAGGTTCTTGTGCTTTTAAAAAAAGAACTGGCTCAGGTACACATGGGTAGTGGTAGAAATACTGACAATGTATTAGGAAAGAGAAAAGGGACCTGGGGTTATGTCTCAGCCAGTAACATACCTGCCACATGTATGCATCAAGGGCCAACAGGCAGAGAATTCTTAACTCTCCTAGGGGCAAAAACATGAGGACCTGAGTTTGGACCCCTAACACCCATATAAGAAGCCAGGTGCAGGGATGCATGTCTCTTATCTTAGTTATGGGCCTTGGGGGAAGGGTGTAGTGGAGAGACAGACAGATCCTGGAACTCATTAGCCAGAAGACTAACTGAGTTCATAAGCTCCAGCTTCAGTGGGAGACCTTTTCTGAGAAGCTAAGGTGAAGGGCCAGGAAGAAGGCTCAGTGGGTAGAGGGGCTTGCTGCACAACCCTGGCAACATGAGTTCAATCCCCAGAATCCATAGAGAGGTGGAAGAAGAGAATGAACTCTGTAAAGTTGTCTTTTGACCTGTGCACACGTGCCATGGCATGTTCCTACATGTACACATCATGTATACACAAATGATAATCAATAAAATCCTTTAAGCTATTTCCATTTATTTATTTATTTAGATTTCTTTTTTTGAGACAGGGTTTTTCTGTGTTGCCCCGGCTGATCTGGAACTTGTTCTGTACACCCAGCTGGTAAACTACTTTTAAAAGGTGGAGAGTAATTGATGACCCAGTGCCATCCTCTACACACATAGATTCACATAACCACAAACACATACACCCCCATATACTCTAATGATAATGATAATCAATAACAATAACATAAAAATATAAATAAAAAGGAAAAAGAATGTGCTTCTGAGAATAGAAGTGGTCCAAAGATCTGGGAAATGTGAGAAGTTCAAATGTACTAGGTTTATGAGGGTCGGTGAATCATTTTGTATAACATTTACATTCTCCTGTGTTTGTATATGATAAACTTTTCTCCTTACATGTAGCCCTGGGAAGTATGGGTGTCATGAGTGTGTTATGCCAGAAACATATAACATGTTTATGTCTTTTTGTAATGTCAGAATTGATTACATAACAATCAATACAATAAATTCACAAGGTGTCATTGTTTCTATCACAACAATTGGCCAGATAATTGTGCTTGTTTGGTAATGTGACTGAGGCAAATCCACGTTTCTTATTACAATCTTAGTTACTCATACTAAATCTCCTGTCACACATTACACAGTAAATCTCTCTATCTATTGTATGCATTTATGTGTTTACAAAAATAAATACAAGTTAGAGGCTATTGCCGAGTCCCAAAAGTTTCAGAAGTAGGCTGATAGAAATGCAATGAAGTCTGTGTTGGTATGAAAATAAACCCCAAACAGTTGCAGAGGAAGAAACAGTTGCTGCAGAGAAGAAGTTGGGAGTCAGGGGTTTGAGAGAAGATGTAGCCAGCTGCAGATGTGAGAGAGCAGAGCTAGAGCCAGAGGGAAACCCAGCAGGTCTAGGTCCAGATGGGTGAACATGTGGACAGGGAGAGGGCAACTGAGGAGCCTGCATCGACTTGAGGTGGGGGTGGGGGGACTGAGCTGAGCTCCATAAGTAAGTGGTATCCCTCCCTGTTTCTGCTTCAGTTCGTACTGGAGTTCCTGCCCTGACTTTTCTCAGTGACGTCCTGTGACCTGGAAGTGTAAGCTGAATGGGGAAGTGAATGAAGAGGGAAATTTTGAGAGCGGTGGCCCAGGACAAAGATTTGGACCAGGGAGACGTGGGTACTGGTAGAAATAGGGACATTTATTAAAAAACGAGAACACTCCTGGGCATGGAGACTGACCAGAGAGCTGGGAAAGTTTCAAAGCTCAGCTGGCACCGGGCCGGGAAAGCCGCGTGCCTTTGTGGGTCGTTCGCACAGCACTCACGCTTCCCTGGGTACAGCTTTCCCCCTGCGTGTCCTGTCCCCTTACCTGTATCCCCAATGGGGAGGGGCTCCCCATCTCTCTTCCCATTGACTGCATTCATATGCTGATCTTGACGTTTCTTTCTCCTCTACCACATTGGCAGTAGAAATTAGGTTTCTTGGAAGTATATAACTAGAATGTACTGAAGGGACCAGAGGGATGGCCCAGTGGTTAGGGGCATGTGCTACTTTAGCAGAAGACACAAGTTTGTTTTCCAGCACGCGTGTTGGATGGCTCCATAACTCCAGTCCCAGGATATCCAGTGCTGTCTTCGGCCCTTCTCGGGCACCTATACTCATGTACACACACCCACTCACACATATACACATAATTAAAAATACGAATGTTTACACTGAATCTCAATTCAATTCCAGAGAAGTCTGAACCCCTACCACATACAAGGCATGCTGACGATGAATGTAGACATGTGCTTATTGCATTTATTTCTTATGGAAGTCCATAACTTAAACTGAACCGGTCTCAAAGCAATGAGAACTGGTCTCATTGTCTTCTCTCAGTGCTGATCTCAGAACTAGAATTTCAGTTGCTGAATCTCTACATTTATCTCCACTTCTTCCACCTGTGATACATATTTGTTCCATTTTGTTTGTTTGAGACAGGGTTTCTCTGTGTAACAGACCTAGCTGTCCTGGAACCCACTCTGTAGACCAGGATGGCCTCAAATTCACAAAGATCCACCAGCCTCTGCCTCAGGAGTGCTGGTATCAAAGGTGTGCGCCACCATAGTCCCTCCCAGATATTTCTTGATTCTGCATATTGATGGTCAATGCGGCTCTTCTGTGTGACGGCCTTTATCATCTCTTGCTTGGACCTTCCCAGAAGCTTTCTCTCTAGTTCCAAGGGCTCTGTGGACTCAAGCACTCAGTTCCTTTCCCCATCACAGAGATTTAAAAACACACCCAAGAAGAATACTGAACTCAGTAAGACAATGAATGCCATTCACTGTGTAGTCTTGGGTGGCACATTGGCAGAAGGTGGGCACACCCATGACTGAAAACACTGTAGAAAGTGCAGTGTTTTTATTTTTAGACACCAAGAGCAAAGAAAAAATGTCTGGCATTTTTAGTCTATATATAATGCAAAAGGTTTGGATTTTTTTTTGTTTGTTTTTTGTCATGACAAATGGCCAGTTCCTAGAAATCTGTCTTTCAGTATATCCTAGGAATTCAGATGAAAGTCCACCTAAGAGAACCGCACAGCAGTAGGTAATCAGAAGCACGGGTTTTCTCTTTTAACGTATTTATTTGTCCAGCCATTTATTCCCTTGGTTCTTTCATCACCGGGTTATCTATTAAATATCTAGAGAAAAAGTTTACAAAGTAACTTAGTACAAGCCCCGCTCTCAAAGAGCAGACAGATAAGAGGCTACAATAAGTCTCCAGAACAGGACCTCTACTCTAAAAGCACACCCTGGCTTTTAAATAAGTCCTGGGAGAAACGAAGACAATGCAAGAAGGTAAGGAAGGCCGTGTCTGAGAAGAGTACAGACCTGAACACGTGACTTACTTTGATGAAAGGGAAGAAGTCCCAGCAGAAAGAAGAGTGTGCACAGTGCATCAGAAGGGAGAATGGGAGTCTATGATGATAATGTATGTGTGTGTGTGTGTGTGTGTGTGTGTGTGTGTGTATTCTGACACTGACTTTAGTGCAAGCCAGGAATAGGGTCATTAGATATGAAATTCAGCAAGAGACACTAGATGCTTGTGTTGGGTGGTTCTAGCCCTCACAGTTCTTAGACAAAAGTGGATGATTCCCTGAGCTTCTGGTTAGGTCCTTAAGCTAGAGGCCTTTGTCTGTGTGAGGCCACCTTGAGCAGGTCACTGCTAATCTCTTCTGAAAAACTGAGGCCTCATCTTCAGGACAGTGAGAAACCCTGTAGGGCAGGAATCAGTCAATTGGGTAATGGGTTAGGAATTTAGGGGAGAGTTCTTTGACTACAGCAAGGAAGGATTGTCTGAGGTTCAACAAGGTGATTAGGAGACCTAGTCAATGGTTCGGATGAGAGGACGGTGGCCCAAAATAAGGAGTTAGTGTCATGATGGATGACTGAGGGAAACTCAACAAGCTGTAAACTGAAAAGGGAGAGTTACAGTCTAGCTAAAGCCTGCATCCTGAGAGACACACAGCTATGTGTTTATCGGGTTGTGATTTTGACTCAGAGTGGAAATCGCTGCTTTCTATTCCTAACAGTTTCACTGAGGTATAACCATCATATAGATACACACACACACACACACACACACACACACACACACACACACACACACACGCCTGTGAAACTATCTCTGTAGTCAAGAAGTCAGATGTTTCCATCACAAAGGACACCAGACACCTAGGGAGCTGTCTGTCCTGAAGCTGGCAGAGGTGGGTGTCCCCCACTTTGTTCACGTGTGCAAGCCTCACCTGAACCCCACGAGGACATTCCTGTTGGTGACAGCTTGTTCCACTTTCCCTCCCACTGGAAACGTCTTCATGAGAGGATCGAAGACCCTCATTCATCACCCCGAAGAGCGATTCAAACCTTCAAAGTTGTGCAATCCTATTGAGTTAAAATTTTACAAGTCCTTGATCAGCCAGGCGTGGGTGAGACATGGACAGGCTGGGTCGGGGGAAAGGGAGGGGCAGAGGGGGGAACATGTGGCCTTCGTCACTTTGCAAATGTGAATGATGTGAACATCTTCAACCACTAACTTACGCTTGTTTCGTGGTTGGTCTTTGAGTTGATAAAACCCATAATGAACAAAACAATCATTTGGATTTTCTCTGATTTTTGTAGCCAAGTTTAAATTATTGTGGGTGACTTTTATTTGGTATTTCTTGTTTGTTTTTGAGAGAGGGTCTCATGTAGACCAGGCTAGCCTTGAATTCCCAGAGATCTACCTACTAGTCTCTGCCTTCCTACTACTGGGATTAAAGGTGTGCACCACCATACCCAGATAAATCCATGTTATTTTTAACTGAAAGAAATATCCTTGTCATAGTAAAACAAGATCTGTTACAACAGTGTTCCTTAGCCAGGCACTGGGACTCTTGGTACATCTTTACTTCTGTGAGTCCCCCTTTATCCTCCCAAAATTCCTTTCAGAGTTCAAATCCGGTGTTTCTGTGAAGTGTTTGCATTTTAAAGTGTTGGCATACACTAGAGTCTCAATAAATACCTGTCAACCAGACTAATGAGCATTTTAATCCTGAATCCAGGGCAAGGAGAAAAATGAGATAGCGTCATTTGCTGTAGTTGTTCATGGTTGTAGACTCAGAGATGGGCATACATGGAGCTGCCAACTAGAGCCCACACTTAGGGCTCCTTGTCTGGGAACTGCTGGTGAGGTGAAGGCAAGAAGGGAGGGTGGAGTTGCATCTGGGCAGTGGCTTGCCATGCGTTGGAAAGGCAATCCGGTGGAAGCAGGGTAAAAGCCCACTAACTTAAATTACCTCCCGTAACTTGAACAGACACGCGAGGCTTATGCGAGAGAGTAGACACCAGCTACCCCTGACCCCAACTTTCTGGATAATTGGCTGATTTGCTGGTGACAAAATCTGTACCTCTTTGGCTACTTGCTATTGTATTTGATGCAGAGAGATGGTTTTATCCTAACTTTGGGTTGCCTGGAGAGGGTTAACCACACAAATATTGCGTTCTGACATGTTTACCAGATGTTCCAGGAAGGCCTAAGAACAGGAGCAGGAAAATAAAGAACTTATGGGAGCGGAGTGCAGGTGAACAGGTACAGTGTCCAGAAATCCAACGTATTCTTCCTGTTCATGGGCCTGAGAAACATGAGGAGACTCAGCTCCTTCTGTTACATTTCAGTGCTGGGAATGGAGTGAACACATCTTGACTCTCACTTTGCAGTAAGTTTGCTTCTTTATTTTGTTTTGGTTTGCTTTTGAGACAAAGTCTCACTGTGTAGCCCTGCCTGGCCTGGAACTGGTCTCAAATTCATAGAGATCTGTCTGCCTCTTTCTCCTGAGTGCTGGAATTAAAGGTATGTGTCATCTCACCTAGCTAGTAAGTCAATTTTAGGCTTCAGATAAATCAGCTCAAGATTTATAACATCTATTAAAAATGTAGTGAAATTTTCCCGATGATAATAGTTGGTATTTTTTAAAAATAGATCACTGTCCCTTTTTCATATTTCATTATACATAGGGCAATATGTAAAGAGCTGTGGCCAATCAACAAGAAACACAAGTACATACCAAGTGTTTCCAATGTTCCAAGTCTGCGCTTCTCTATGCAGCCTCTCATTTCCCAGGAATGATTGTTCAGTCCTCTGATAAGGTGCCTAAAGGGAGGAATTATTTTTATCCTCCTTGTAGAGATGAAGAAGCGACATATGAAAAGCAGCAGCTACTGCCTGGCAAAGTTCCAGTTTGACCAAGTTTGTTTCCTGAGTGGGTCCTGGGGTCCTAAGAGATCCTGCTCAAAGAGCCCAGCTACAATAGGGTGGGGCAGTTCTCCTGAACTGGGTTCCATCCCCTTCCTCTTGGTCTTCCACAGTGACAGATGTGGTTAACCCTCTCCCCTGGCCCATTCTCTCTGCCATCCCAGGGCTTGGGAATTTGGACAATTAACCAGGCTGCAGTTCATTGTGTCTAAGGGATACTGCCTGCATTTGCCTTCCAATATCTCGACCAAGGTCCGTATTCTTTCACACACATTTCATATATAATGAAAGCTTATGATCAAACACATCTTCCCAAGTGTCAGCAGATGCCAATAACAGAAGATGAGTTACTGGATGACTACATTCACTGGAAAGTCAAAATAGGCAAGTTTACAGAGCTATGACAAGTCTCTGTCGGTGATTACCCGGACTAGGAGCCTAGGTGACATGGAGAATGACAGCTAAGGAGTGTGGGGTTTCTTTTTGGTGTGGTGAAATGTTGTATAATCGATCATGATGTTGGTTATGCATCTGTTTGAGCACTCCCAAGTCATTGAGTTGCACAAGTTAAATCAGTGAATTACACATCGAGTACACCTCAGTACAGCTGTTAAAACGAGCAAATACAACCTGAAAAATAAAGCATTCTATCTCTTTCTATCTAAGAATTCATTTAACATTATTACTTCCATTTTTGACTAGAGAGTCTGCTAGACATGAGATACAATGGGGGGTGGGGGTGGGAAGCTGACCCAGGAACCATCAGGACCCAGCAGGGAAAAGCACCCAGCACTGCATGCAGTGTGCAAGGAGAGAAGGGGCCCCAGCCTAGTAGAGTCCAAAATCGTAAGGAAGTTGAATGAGGAAAATCCCTAGATGAGTGGTTCTCAACTTGTAGGTTGCAAACCCCAAAACTGCCGGAAAACACAGAGATTTACAGTATGATTCCTAACAGCAGCAAAATTCCAGCTATGAAGTAGCAACAAAAATAATTTTATGGTTGGGGGCCACCACAATATGAGGGGCTATCTTAAAGGGGTCACAGCGTTAGGAAGGTTGAGAACCACACCCTAGACAGTAGAGTCGGATATGAGCGGGGATAACCGCTGGCGGAAGTTGGGAAAAAATGAGAAGGCAGGCCTTTGTTTGCATGCTGGGAAGATCCATCATGTGTGGAAGGACCAAGAAAGCCAAGTAGATGGTAATGACTGTATCCGTTCTTCTCTGGGTCTTACTTCTGTGCCATGAAGAGGCGAGGTGAGTAGTTCTCAAGCATGGCTTTTAGAAGCAGCCGGACTTCACCCCAGAGATAACTGTACTCAGTGCTTGTGGCATCGGGATTAATTTTTCTGTTTTTTTTTTTTTTTTTTTTTTTTTTTTTTTTTTTTTTTGAGTTACAGATGATTATTTTCAAGTCTGATCTGCCCATTTAGTGTTTTCCTCGAGTCAGGGAGCAGAGACCTTCAGAGGCTTCACAATACCTTGCTTAGCAGCCACCTTTGTAGGGGACTTCGTCAGCGGCCATTGCTGTCTCGCTTAGCCTCTTCCGCTTCGTTGGCGGCCATGTCAGCTTGGTCTCACGGCGCTTTGCTAACTTATGGCTTCTGGGTCCTCTTGGCTGTTCCCTCAGCAAGAGATGCTCGAGGGATAACCCACTGGAATTTGACTGCCTTTGACTCATTTCTTTTGGATTTCTTCCACCTGTGTGTGTGTGTGTGTGTGTGTGTGTGTGTGTGTGTAGGTGTGTGTGTGTGTGTGTGTGTGTGTGTGTGTGTGTGTGCAGTGCGTGCTTTCCTCTGAGAGGACAGTCCAGTTTATCTGCTGAGCATTCCTCTTGGAAAGGAACAAAGACTTCATTTCCCACTCAGAAACAAATATGAAAGGACAAAGATGGTCCTGGCTTTTCGGGGTATATAACCAACAATGCTTTCCAAACTAGGATTGCACCGCACACCCATCATCCCCGCAGCCAGGAGGTGGAGGTTAAAGAACCAGCAGTTCAAGAACACCCTTGAAGACACACTATGTCTGAGGTCAGCCTGGTTTCCATGGGACCCTGACTCAAGAAAGCCGACAAGGAAAACCCTGGGAACTGAAGATATGGTACAGTACTGAATAGGACAAGAGTTTCAGGGTTCGTTAAGTTCAGGCTAGAGGAGACAACGGAACATAAGCAAGGACTGAGAGTAGTGAGATTCCCATTATAGCATGGAACAGATGATCTGAAAGAAACAAGACAGGTGAACCAATATCCATCCAGTCACGAAGCTCCCTAGATTGGCTTGGTAGGCAGCATCTCTTGGAGGGGGTGACACACCCAGAAGCCTGAGTAAGGACTGGCCTTAGGAAGTCTATGATTAAGAGCACTGGCTGCTTTTCCAGAGGTCCTGAGTTCAATTCCTAGCAACTACATGGTGGCTCACAACCATCGGTAATGAGATCTGGTGCCCTCTTCTGGTGTCCAGGCGTATGTGCAGAGAGAATGCTGGATACATAAAATAAATAAATAAATCTAAAAAAAAATTCTATGAGAAGAACGTTACTGGCAATGTGTGTATGTGTTGTATGCATGTTTCTAGTAGCACGAATGCGCGCGCACGCACACACACACACACACACACACACTCAGACACACACACACACACTCAGACACACACACACACACACACACACACACACACACATACACACTGTTGATGTTTCAAGGAAGAGATAGTGGAAATAATAGAAGAAAAATAAGAAGTCCCTTACTAAGACATGGAATCAAGCCGAGGGGTGGTAACACACGCCTTTAATCCCACAAAGGGAGGCAGGCAGATTTCTGTGAGTTTGAGGCCAGCCTGGTCTACAGAATGAGTTCCAGGAGAGTCAGAGCTACACAGACCCTGTCTCGAAAAAAAACCAAAACCAAAGTAAAAAAAAAAAAAAAAAAAAAAAGGCATGGAATCAATGATATGAAGTGGATGACACATTAAGAAAAATGAGTTCTTTATATAGGAAATACTTAAATGTGTTTTTGTGCAGTGACATTTTGTTTATCCTTATATGTTCAACTTCAAGGATACCGAGTGGCACTTAGCAGTTGTGTTATCAATGAAATCAATAGAAGAGAGATTGAAAGGAAGGGGTAGCTGAATGTTTCTGAGAAAATGAGCAGTGAGGGAATCCACAGCATGCAGAAGGAGAGGCACCTCTGAGGTACAGAGAGGAGTCAGAAGCAGAACAAAGTAGCGGGACAAGATGTAGAGTCCCCTCCTAGTAGCTGGAGACTTTGCTGGGGAGGAGGAGGAGGCTGTTGGACGAATGAAGGTCAGCTGCCCATGGCTCAGACTTGCAAGGATCGCTGTGGGTTTGAACACCCAGGCAAGACTGCATACCAGGTAACCACGGCAGTGCCAAGGGCCATGGCTGAAGGATGGTGTAGATTTCTAGCAGGTTCCATCCCATGTGGGTAGTTCACAGGCGATCCGCAGTGGGCAGCTCAAGGAAACACACTGATGTGGAAGTCAAGAAGGAGCTCGAAGATAAGAAGAAAAGGGAACAAGGCAATAAATCTCCAAAGAGCCTGAAGCTAGAAGACTGGGGGAGAGAACTTCAAGTGTGTGTGTGTGTGTGTGTGTGTGTGTGTGTGTGTGTGTGTGTGTGATTTCCTAGTTTCTCTGTAGTTACACACTGTGCAAACTAGAGTGCTTTACAATTTAACAGTTGCTACCTGTTAGTCCGTAGACACTCCCCGAAGAAAGAAAGAACGAACTTCCACAGTTTCATCGAATCCTCATAGCATCTCTGTCTTATTGATGAGAAACGTGAGGCTTACTGAGGTTAAACACATTGCTCATGTTTTTTTTTCTTATTAGGAAAAAGAAACCGCATCTGGCCAATAAAGCTTAAGCCCCACACTGATACAAATATTATTCTGGTTGTACAACAACATTTGACTCCCGCATCCTTTTCTTGTGGGCTGATAACCCGGGGCTAGTTCTGTCAACTCATTGGGCATTGCAGGATGAAGTCCAAGTTTCCTACAGTGACTCACGAGGCGGGTCAGAGTCCAAACCCACACACTCCTCTGTGGACACAAGCTCCCACACCATGTGCTCCTGCTGGTCTCAACTGTTTTCCTTCTCTGAATGCAGCTGGGCAGCTTTTGTGTACCGTGCTGTCTGGGGGTGGCATGCCCTTCGTCCTTTTCTCTTCCTGCCTGACTCCTTCGAGACCTTCACAGCTGAAGGTCGCCATCACCTGAGTCCTTGTCCCAGCTGGAGAAAATGGGAAGGCGTGGGCTTTCATCTTCGCAGATCACGATGACGTTTCCTATTGCACCGATTGCCATGGAGCTGTTGGCTGCTTGTCCCGGCTCCTTCTACAAGCCCATAGTTCCTGTCCTTTTGGTTTAGTGTTTCGCCACTTTGTTTCTTGTTTGTTTTTGAGACAAGGTCTCACTGGGTAACCCAGACAGGCCTTAAACTTGTGGCAATCTTCCATGCCTAGCTTAATGAGGAATTGGGCTTTTTTTTTTTTCCATTACTGGGAATTGAACCTTTTCCTGTGATACAAGTCATCTTTCATTGAGCTACATCTCCAGCCCTTACCATCTTGACAGACCTAGAAAAACAAAATGGTTTTGATAGCGTTGATGATGGACATTGGTTTCACCCCAAGAACTCCTGTGTATACCCCTGAAGCCAGATCTTGTACTCAGAGCATCTTTTCAGTCTCTGGTTGAGAGGGCAAAATGGCCACAAAGTTTTAAATATAGTCAACAAACTCAAGATATCTGTGGCTATCAATGATGCAACTGCCGTTCTATTAAATTCTAATACTTTCATATTTACCAAATTGAAGCAATTACGCAGTTGCTTTACATTAGTTGTGGGTCATTAAATTAAGGTGAGTCACTCAGAGCAGAGGCCAAGATTTCACCCTCTTGGTTAGAAGACTGGGCATGAGTCTCGCTTCTGTTTCTTTGTATGTAAAACAGCAGCAAAAGGCAGGCTCCCATACACTCCGGGAGGCCAAGTAACAGCATGGTTGTGAAAATCCCTTTAAAAATTGTGACATGTTGAAGGGGTGGAAATATGGTGGTCCTCTTCCCCAGCGTGCTGAAGGAACTTTCTAGAATGCGTACCCGGCTGGGTTCACCTGGAAATGCTTCTGGTTTAGGGACCCACCAGCTGGCTAGGGACATCACAGCAGGAAAGTCCTGCAGCAGGATCTTCAGGAAACAGGAACGAATCCTAGAGAAATAAAGGGAAATGCACGCCAAACTTCACAGACTGCTTGAAAGATGAAAAATTAACCCGGCGCCGTTGGGGGTGGAAGTGTGAATGGCGGTGCGGGACGCCGAGTCTTCAACGTCCGGACACTTTTCCTTCCCTAAAGCCATTTTAGTCAAAGGTCATGTGTGTGTCCTGTCAAAGGCCAGCTTCCAATGGAATCACTGTCCCCCGGGGATAGCGGCCCCCTGACTCCATCTGCCTTGGAGAAATCCCAAAAGCAAACGGCCCAGCGCAAACAAGCGCAGTCAGGAGTCGCGGTCCCGGGCTCAGCTCCCAGGTCCCCGGGCCACAGCCGAGGCCGTGTCCGCAGCGCCCTGGCTGGAGCGAGGCACCCGGACGCCGCCGCCGCAGCATGAGCCGCCACGCCGATCGGGTAGGGTAGGCGCCCCTCTCTGCGCGTGCTCCATGGCTGGGGCTCCCGGGTCACGGCGGCTGCACGGTGCAGCGTGGGGCAAACCCTTGCAAAGGGGCCTCCGCAGCAGCCGGAAAAAACAAAACAAAACAAAAACGTCCCCGGCTCGGGCTGCCTTCCCGTGCCCTCAGCTGGACCGAGTTCCAGGCTCACAAACGCGGAGCTAATTTTGAGCTGTCGTTGCCAGAGTCTGTTTGGCTTTGCAAATGCGTATCTCGTTTCTGGAAAACAAGCCGGTGTAAGTTGAAGAGAGGGGCCGGGGACGAGTCTCAGCTCACCCGCGCGAGCCCCTTTGGCCAGAGCCAGCCCAGCCGCAGCGGGCTCTCAGTGAGCTCTGCCCTTCTGGGACAGCTAGCCTCCTGGCCTTCTTGTTTATGACTTGTTGGACAAGCGCTTGGCCAGGCTGGGGAGCATTAAAGCCATCTATTCCAGGAGCGTTCTCTGTGCTCCTTCTTACCCTTGCTTCCAGGAGACAGACCATTTTCCGAGTGGGAAAGCCCCTTCCCTGAAGCCGGGTCCCAGCATCCAGACTGCCTGCCCTTTTGTACTTTTTTTTTTTTTTTTATTTGAACAAGCCTTTCGGATAGACCTGGCTACTTTGGGTTAAGAACAGAGGGCCAGGTTCTCCACTGATCACCGGTGCTTTTGGTCTGGACTTGGAAGTCTCCAAGGGCAGAGCAGGTGGGCCGCAAGGAGCGGTGGTAACGGGTTTTAGAGAAGGCGGTTTTCACGCTGGTTTCATCTGAACAGGTTAACCCAGGGGCCATTCATTTCTCCCTGACAAAGGGGACGAAAACAAAAGCCCCTTTTGTGTCCAGCAGGACTCAGAGAGAGCCCTTTTCTGGGATTTGTTTACGTATTTGCAACATGCCCAAGTCCACCAGACTAGGAGGTTTTCTGCACTTCTTCAAGTATTTTCTGAACTTTACGGTCCTTCCCAGAGGTCGCCTCTAGCGCTGCTGTTTCCTTCTTGAAAGAGTGGGTGACAAGATCTGGCTGTCCTTATTTCCTACCTGTCCCTTCATACCTAGTCAGGAGCCTTGGTCCTCCACTCTGAAGACAACCTTTTGTTGAGGGCCACCAAAGGCCTCTTTGCACCAAAAACTGCAGCGAATTTTAAAGTCCTCTTCTTCAGGTTCTTGGGGCCATTTTGAATAGTTGGCCATTCGCTCTCTTGTGTTTGGACTCTTGGATTCATTCCGTAATACCCACCCCTCCTTGTTCTCCTCTACCCTTTTGAAAGTCACCACGTAATGCCTTAAAGGGCCTCACTTTAGAGCTGTTAGTGTGCATCTCTGGCCTTTCCTTGACAGTCTTCCCGCGCCGTCCTGTAGGCTACCTCATCCCATCCACTCCAAGAGCTTCATCCACTGCGGACACAAATGATGTCAGTAGCAAGGCTTTTCTCCTAAAACATCTCCAATTACATGTCCCACAAAGCATCGTGAAATCAAAATGTCCAAAACCGAATCTGTCTTCTCTGTTCTCCCAGCTCTGTTCTTCTGTGCTAACGGCACCCCCATCGTGCTCCACACGGAAGAATCCCTTCGGTGACTTGCTGTCTTCTCTGCCTTTCCTTTTTTCCTGTCTTCCTATTGGACGAAGTTCCTATAGGCTCCTTCTTGTTCCTATGTGCACCATCTGTCCTTCCATTGTTTGAGTTCAGGCATTCTGGTCACGGTTTTACGTTAGTCTCATTTGGGACCAATGTTGCCCAATCTGTGTCTTTACCTATACTAGTTCCTGGTCTCAGTGCTGTCACACAATATCTGACAACTTAAGGATGGAGGATTTATTTGGGCGCACTGTGAGAGGGCATAGTGTCCATTATAATGGGAAGGCTGGTGCTGGGAGCCTGAGGTGGGTGGTCACATTGCCTACTGTAGTTAGGAAGCCAGATGTGGGTGGGGGTCCTGCTAAAGCTGAATAATGGGACTCGGCCAGATTTTTCTTTTCCCCCTTTTCAGTCTGGGACCACAGCCCATGGGATAGAGTTGCTCATATTCAGGGTGGATACATGGTTTCCCTTCCGCTCTGGAGACACAGTCCTTGACATCCACAGGTGTGCCTTTTACATGATCCTAAACTCAATCAACTTGATCATGCCACCTGAACTCCATATTGTGTCAGGCAGTGTTCCTAAAATGCAACATGGTCATAGACATGCTTTTTGAGATGTCTTTAGTGAATTTTTGTATTTTCCTTTTAAGAATGATGTTGGTATGTATAGGTTCTCCACAACTTACCTTTTACCTTATCCTTGCTCTCCTACCTTAACAACTCATCCCCTATCCATATTTCACAAACCATTTCGCACATTTTACATACACTGTGTACAAAGTAGGCAAATTAGACTATCACCCTCCCACCCCCACCCCGTCATTATCTAGCCTCATTTTTTTTTTTAAAGTGGCTCAGCCAGTAGCCACCTTTTCTTGAAAACTTCCCAGACCATCTATCTGCTCCTCTTCCAGAATGGGATAGCAACCTTGCCATGTTCTCCCAAAGCTTCCTTTTCTCTCATTATCAATCCTTACAATTCTTTACTGTGGCGTTCTAGTCATCTGCCCCTCGGTAGATGATAAATACTCACAGGACACAGAACAACAGCTTTTGTCTCAGCATTACTTTTGTCCTAGGATCTTTAAGTCCTAATGTCCAGTGTCTCAGTTGGGATGCTTCCTGAATTCTTGTGATTGATTTTTCTTTCCTGCTTGCCCTCCCTTCCTCCTCTCCCTTCCCCTCGCTCACTTCCCTCCCTTCCCTTCCCCTCTCCTCTCCCCTCCCCTCCCCTCCCCTCCCCTCCCCTCCTCTCCTTTCCTCTCCTCTCCTCTCCTCTCCTCTCCTCTCCTCTCCTCCTCTCTCCTCCCCTCCCCTTCACTCTGGGTCTCATGTATCCCAGACTGGCTTCAAACTTGCAATACGATTGATGGACTTCTGATCCTGCAGTCTGTACTCCCTGACTGCTGGGATCGAAGGTGTGCATCATCCCACTTAACTTTATGTAATACTGGGGACTGAATCCAGGACTTCATGATTGTGAGGCAGGCACTTTACCTGGGGCTGTATTCGCTAGCCCCAGAATTCTTGTGAATTCTTTTTGGAAAAGAAAAAGAAAAAAAAAAGTAACAAAAAAAAAAAAAAAAAAAAGCGCGCGCATGTGTGTGTGTGTGTGTGTGTGTGTGTGTCTGTCTGTCTGTCTGTCTGTCTGTCTATTTGTACATAGAAGAACAGCTTTGTGGAGTCAGTTCTCTTCTTCCATTCTCACATGGGTTTGGGGACTTGAACTCACATTGTCAGGCTTGTGTAGCAAGTACCGTTATCATGGACCCATCTTGCTAACAGCTATTTTGTGAATTCATATGCAGTGCTTAAGAATGAGTATTCTGCTCAGGCACTGGGTTAGATGAGAGAAATACAAAAGCTTATGTGAATTTTTTTCTATGACACAGTAGGATAAAGAATAAAGATTCACAGGAAAAGCCAGGGTCTTCCAATTATTTTAAACAAGAAGGGTTTAGAATTTCTGGGTATTTGAGATAATGTTTCAAGTCTCTACTGTGTGATCCACATCTGAACTGGTAGGCTTTTCCTATCCCAGCATCTTTCCTATCTATCCCCAGGCACTAAAGGCTTTGGTAATTTTGCCTATGTTGACTTTGAAAGCAAAGAAATCCTCCCTGGGCTGCAACCCAGCAGGGCACAAGGACACTGAAAGAGAAGGCACTTGGGACTCAGAATGACCAGAGAGGAAGATCTCCAAAAGCTCTCTAGAGAATGATAGAGACTTTGGGAAGTTGCAAGTGAGAAAATGTGGTTCTGATTTTCGAGAGAACTATGCATTTGGAAACTCTGAGAGGTGAATGGTGATTGCGTTCTATAGGGAGTTATTTAGACTTTAAGCTTTTCTTAAGCTCTTTGGGGCCATGGTTCTTTTGAGGTTTGGATGCACATTACTCTTCTTCGGAAAAAAATGCACAAAAGACTACACACAGCATTTTGCATAAACTTTTAGGGGGTTCATCCAAGTCTGTCCTTCAATACCCTTGAGTTGTTAAGGACTTCTGACTGAAATACCTTTAATCAAAGGGCTAATTAATTCAGTGGATATTTGGGAGAAGGGAGTAGGCGGAGGTTAGGAGCCAGCATAATCAAATTATGCATGTTCTCTGTGTTGAGAGGACCCTGTGTAATGTGTGCTAATGACCATGAACTTGGAGTCCTAGGACCTGGGCTCACGTCTCTGCTCTGGCAATCACTAGTTGTGTAACTTTCCCTCTGAATGGTTATTTCATTCTCCAATTTTTAAAAGGATAGTTGGAATTTTAGCTAAAATGAAGCATTTGAAAACATGTGGACTGCGCTATATTTAAAAATAAGAAGGGAATGGTGGGAAGAAGGGGAAGATCGAGAAGGGGAGGAAGATGAAGGAGCAGATATTTAGAAAGGGATGAGATGGAGAGAGAACAGACAAGAACAGTTTGGGAGAGAAGTGGTGCCTTCATGTGCTTAATGCTTAGAGATTTAATCTGGCAGTGAAGTTAATAGCAAGATACTGCTTCTAAAATTAAAGTTATGTTTAAAAAAAAAGAAGTCTAGAGTATCAAAGAGAAGATAAGAGCCGTTTTTCTCTGTGTTCTTCAACCTTCAGAACACTGCATCTCGATTTCAATGCTACACGTTAAGTTATTAGCAATCGCTGTTGGAGAATCCACCGTGTGTCTTCCACTGTGTTGTAAAAGGCAGACCTGATCATGTGGAGTTTGCAAGGCAGACGTTCCGGGCAAGGAACAGATGGCTTTAATTTGATGTTATACTTTGACAGAGGAAACCGGAGTTGCGATGGAACTACATGAGAAGGAGTATTTAATCCAGACTTAATGGGACAGGGTAAGCTGTAGAATCAATATCTGTCTACACTGAGATTCAAAAGCTGAGCAGGGACAATCCATTGTAATTCAGCCTTTGCTGGGTGCCATGTGCCCTGATTTCCTGGTGCAGTTCTAGAGTGTGGCTGTTTCTTCCCGGTAGCTGGCTTGTGCAAGAGAATCCTCATTTCAACCAAACGTTTTATGATCATCCATCTCCTTGATATAATTTGCTTACTTGATTCCCTGATATATATTTTTTGAGAGCCCACAAGGTATTTCATGCTCACTATTTGTTACTCCCAGAGTAGACCCGGCACCTGAGTGCTACTGTGTTTTCCTATGGCACCTCCTCCACCAGGAATAAATAACTTATCCTATGTTCTCACTGAAAAGACGCCATTTCCTCAAGTCCTAACCTGAGTCACTCCATGGCCTTTATCAAGATGTCCTTCCTCTTCCTCCTCCCATTTCCCAGTCTTCCACCACTCCTCCTCCTCTTCCTCTAACTCCTCTTCCTCCTTTTTCTTAAGCCTGTTTAAATACAGTCAGTTGCATTATAATCTTGAGTATATAGTTATTTTTTATATTTATTTAAGTCACTTTCCTAAATTCCTATCTTCTAGAAGTCCAGGGCTATGATCTGTGATCACTTCTATAACCCAGTAGAGTGAATGGTGATTTGTCTAAAGCAAGTCTTTCATATGGAAACTTTTATTTATTAAAAATGGCTATATTTTGTCGGCGAGATGGCTCAGCAGTTGAGAGGACTTGCTCTTGTGGAGGACCCGAATTGGGTTCCTAGCACTCATATGGCAGCTGACAATCATCAATAATTCAGGTTCCAGCATATCCAGTGTCCTCTTCGGTTCTCCACAGGCACCAGGCACACATGTGGTACACATACATGTACACAGGCAAAAAACCCATACACATAAAATACAATAAATAAATCTAAACCCAGCCATATTTTATTGTATAGGCAATACATACGCTGTCTAGAAAGAGACAGATGAAAGAAAGTATAAAGAAGGAGCAAAGCAAATAGTCTAACGTCATAGTACCCAGAGATAAGCATCAGGAGCCATGGGTGAACAGCCCTTCTAAATTCTTTTGTGCACTTGTATGTTAAAACGGGAGTCATGCTTGTCGTTCTGCAACCTGTTTGGCACGTAAGAACAAACCCTGTGCCATTATTGGTTCTTTACAAATGTGATCGTGAATGAGTGAGATTACATCCGATTCTATAGCTATCTCATTTCTTTAGTGAATTTCCATAGCTGGGTATTAAACTATCTGCAGGTTTTTTTTTTTGTTTGTTTTTTGTTTTTAATGCAGCATGTAATGCTGTGATTAACTCCATGAAACATGCACCTCTGCAACCATTCTATATGAAACATTAACAGTTTCTAAAATGACAAATCAAGTTAATGACTGAAGAGAGTGTGTTGAATTGTTAAGGAAACATGATTTTTTTTAAAGGCCCTCTGACTTATTTTTTTCATTTTTATTTTGGAATTTTTTAGCTTATTTATTTTGTTATACATTGGCTAAATCTAAGAGTTTCTGCACCTATGTTTTTATATCCATAGCTTAATGAAGGCATCTAATCTGGAAATATGTCAACAACCTGTGGGCTTTGAAAGGAAGGGTTAATAACTAATAAACCATATGAACAAATAATTGAATTTGAAGTCTAAGCACTTTGGTGACAAAATAATGTGAGATGGATTCCTGCTTATAAGCTGAATATGAGAGGAAATAAAGACAGAGCTGCAGTAAAATAAAGGTAATTCTCTGGAAAGATGGACACTGGCCAGTGTTGTGGTGTTTGGAAAAGGTGGAAGGCCATGGACTTGGATCCTTATTCTAAAGTAAATAATCAATCATTTTGGGCACTCAATAAGCAAGACCATTTCCATTGAATGCTTTCATCAGAGGAGAAACAGGCCTTATTTGAAAGGACTGGGAATCTGTGTGGTCACTCCAACAGAATTAATTAAAGATGTTATTATGGATTGAATTGTATCCCATTCTCCAAGTTCATGTGTTGGAGTCTTAGGCTTTTAGATCTCAAATATGACTTAATTTGGAGATAAGGTTTTTAGAGGGGTCGTTAAAGTAGGCAGTGAGGATGTGTCCTAACCCAATATGATGGGTGTCCTTGTACAAAGAGGAAATGTGAACATGGAGACATGCAAGGAGGGAGATGATCTGAAGAGGCACATGGGAAAAGAGGCGTGGTAAGCCAAGGAGGGTGACCTCCGAGGAAAACAGCCTTCTGATTGACTCTTGGCTCTTATACTGCTGGTTTTCAAGATATGTGCCAATACAAATGTGTTGGTTCAGCCACTTTTTATTAATTAATTAATTAAGTAGAATTTTTTAGGTCATTTTCATTCCCATTAGCCTTTTCCATCCCCTTCTCTCCTACTGAGACTCTTTTTCTTCCTAACAAATGCCCTCCTTCCTTCAACTCCTCCCCACTCTTCTTGATTCGCAAAGTTGAACTGTTATGGCTTGCATGAGCATAAATTGGGAGTTATTTACTGGAGCATGGACAACTTAACAGTGGCTGTACCACCAAAGAAAAATGGCACCTTACCCTGGCACCCATTAGCTGCTCATTGTCTCTCTGTGAGGGCTGAGGCATCTGGAGACCCTCCCCCATGCATAATGAAGTGGTGATGGGCACTGTCTTGAGCAGGTGACCACAGCTGCAGTGAGTTCATGACTACAATGTCAGGGTCATGTCTAGAAGACCTTGTTTTACAGCACTCTTCCTCAACTTCTGGCTCCTGCACTTTCTACCCTGCTTTCCAGATGTTATCCAAGCCTTGGGGGAATGATACAGATGTCCTGTAAGGGAACAGCCACTCTGAAGTCACTTTCTTTTCAAGCTTGGCTCAATCTCTTTCCATGGTACTTTGTTATGGCACCTGTGAATGAACAGTGAACGCTTTCTGATACCATCCTACCCTGAGTGTGTTTTGTCCAGGAACACTCACCATTTGTTTTCAGTCACCAGAAATTCTGCTGTTGCAAATGTGAACATAGTAAGTTGACAGTGCTTTGTGGCTTACAACTTGTAAAGGACTTTTATCTCCACCCTTGCTTTTGAACTTGACAATGTTTGCAGTGAGAATTATTTCTTCTCCACTCAAAGGATTTGCTGACTGACAGAACAGGCTCTCTCAGTATACAACTTGATTACTGACAAAGCCAACTGTACAACTTTGGATATCTTGGATATAATTGAGTTTTTCCATCATTAATACTGTTCACATTTTAATTCAACGTAGTGACATGAGGTGTGCCTAACATTTTCCTGGAAGCTGCTCGACTTTAATCAACAGGAAATCAACAAATGCAAGATTATTGCACTTTTTCCTTGGGTGACCTAAGCTTGTTCTTGGCACCCATGAGTGTGAAATGCTCAACTGTCTCACAATGTTTCAGTGGCTTCTACCCAGGGGACTTATTAGTTCTGAACCTTGGGGTTAATTCCATAAGAATGCAATTCCTTTCCTTCCTTTGAGAACAAAATGTTGCTTGTGTTGATTATCTCCATTATGTGATAAAACCAGAGTTTTCACAATGGTGAGCCACAGTGATCTATATAGATAGGACATCAGATTTAGTGAAAACAAAATATATAAAAACAAAATAAATCTCAAGATGCTCCAGTTAATTTTAATGGAATATCTTTCCAGTGTTAAAAACACTAAAAACATGTATCTAGAAACCATATCCATAATATACTAGGAAGTAGAGAGTAGACATGTTTCAATATGTCACTATTTCATAAGGCTATATGAAAATTATACATTTATTTTAGTAACACTTCAGAGGCCATTGACAAGATTAAATGTCTTTAGTATTGGTTGGGGTTTTCATTTTACTTTTTTAAAACCCCATTTGAAAGCACTAGAACTGCACTCAGGGTAGCTATTTTTGATGACTTGTCTTCTAGGGGTCAGGCAAAGCACTTACATCAATTATTGAACATGGCCTTCAAAACCAAGGCTTGGCAGGGCTGGAGAGATGGCGAAATAGTGAAGAGTACTTGCTGCTCTTGCAGTCATCCAGGGTCTGTTTCCAGAACCCACAAGGTGGTCCACACCCTTTTGTAATGCCAGATGTCAGTTCCGGGGGATCCCGTACTTTCTTCTGACCTCCTTATACTTTTTAAATTGCTTGTTAATATGTATATATACCCCAACAAACAAGAGTTGGCAAACTATAGCCTGTGGGTCAAATCTAGTTTTACCTATTGGTTTGTTTGTTTGTTTTCTTTTTTAAGCACTGAATCAAAGTTTATTTTACATATGCAGGACAGAAAACAGCAAAAAGAAGAAGCTTTTTCATAAAGCCAACTTTAAAAAGAGGGCTCTTTAGAAATATAAAAGAAGGACAATGGGCTAGGTATGTGCAATGTAGAGTGGTTGGCTAGCATGCATGGCATCATAGGTTCAATCCCCAGCACCACATAAACTGGTTTATAATCCTCACACTTGAGAGGTGGATGCAGGAGGATCAGGAGTTCAAGATCATCCTCAGCAACATGAAGAGTGCAAGGCCAGCCTTGCATACAAGAGACCCACCCTGTCTAGTTGGGAGGAGGAAGGAAATTAAGGGAATATTCAAGAGACAAGAGAGGATGATAGGGTATGAATATGATCAAAATACATCATGTACATACATGAGAATATTGTTATGAAATATATTATTATGAATAATTAACATATGCCAATAAAGACTTTTAAGAAAGTAATGACAGGTATGGTATCTCATAACTGTAACCCCATCTCTTAGAAGACTGATGCCATGGAAATGCCATGAATCAGTCCAGGATACAGAAAGAGACCCATTCTCAAATAAGCAAACAAAAATACAAACGAACAAAGAATGGGGCTAGACAGATAACTTAATGATTAAGAGCAATGGCTGCTCATCCAGAGGACCTAGGTTCAATTCTCAGCACTTACATGGCCGCTCACACTCGAGTTGCATGAAATCCTATTCCCTCTTCTGGCTTCCAGGCACCAGGTGCCTAGACATGCATGCAGCCATATACATAAAACAATAAAAATTTAAAATTTAAAGAAAGCAACATCTAGAATGGTGAGTCTAACATCTTAGCTGCACCAGAGTTTCTGATTCAGAAATTCTGCTGTGAGGTTGAGCCTACATTTTTAATTAGTTCCCACATAATAATTCCCATGCTGCTGATTAGGTAATCTAAACAAAGTTGTCTACCTGTCTATGTACTTTTTTTAAGGTGATAATATTGTTTTTCTTTAAAATACTTTATTACATTTATTGAAGGTGTTATTGTCATGTGTAGAATGAACAAAATGGACACCTAAGAGGTTAAGTAACTTTGGAAAGATTCTCAGTAAATCTTAAAAATCACAGTGAATTCCACTGAATTCCAAAGTGTCTACTCAGGCTATCACCAAGGTGGAGTGTGCATCTAATTTGTTCTTACTGGACTTAACAATGAAGAAAGTGACTTGTGATTTGTGATTAAATGTGCATCCATTCCAAGGATAAATCTGATGGAGTGGAATAGTGGCTAAGTACTCAGGTTGTGCAACCACATTGTCTAAATCACAGCTCTGTCATTTAATGTTTTTTTTTTTTGTTTTGTTTTTGTTTTTCGAGACAGGGTTTCTCTGTGTTTCTTTGCGCCTTTCCTGGAACTCACTTGGTAGCCCAGGCTGGCCTTGAACTCATAGAGATCCGCCTGGCTCTGCCTCCCGAGTGCTGGGATTAAAGGCGTGCGCCACCACTGCCTGGCCACATTTAATGTTTCTGTACCTGCTTTCTGCCCCCCATAAATTATAGATGATAATAGTAGTACCTATTTGTATAATTAAATGAGATCATATCTCAAAGGAAATTCATGAGCACTGGACATGCAATACAGAAGACATTCGCTAAATTTATTTCAAATCAGTTATTTTTAGTTATTATTTTAATTTTTTTATATTTTAAGTTTGATTTTATGTGCAGGAATATTTTGCCTGCATGTATGTATGTGTACCATATGTGTTCCTGATGCCCACAATGGTGAGAAGAAGGCATCAGTTTCCCTGGAACTGGAGTTACAGATTGTACCCAAAGCCCCTCCCATAGTTGGCTGTCAGAGCATCTCAATCTGGAAGTTCACAGAACACAGTGGTGCCATCTGTTGGGTAATGGAGAAGCAAGGAAACTCTCCTGCTTCTTTGTAAGATGTGACTTTGGCTTGACCACATCTTTTAGTCTCTTGGCTGGCCACAAGTTCCTAGGAAAGGCCTGTTGTGAGGCATTACAGGCATTCATCCATTGCAAGCTGGACCTGGACCTTTTCTTGCTGTCATCTTTGATATTTATAGTCTAAATATTCACTTCCAGAGTCTCCAAGTTGACTAAAAATGCCACCTGAGCTGCCTGAGAGAGACCTGCTTGCACAATACAAGATAAGCCACTTGCTTTCATCTTTAGCTCGAAGATGAGGTATGAACAGGAAAAGCAATCAACGTGTTTTAATATTCCTCACCCTCCTATGCAGTGGGAGTAGTAGTGATTACATGTTGTATATCAAGCTGTGCTAGCTTCATTTCTGTTGCTGTGATAAAATATCCCAACATAAAGCAGCTTAGGGGGAGAAGGGTATTTTAGCTTACAATTCCAGATTGCAGTCCATTGTTGTGGGGAAGTCACAGAGGCAGGGGCTTGGAACATCTGGTTACAACCTAGGGAGAAATGAATGCACACATACTGTCTGCTTGCTTATGATCAACTAGCTTTCTTCATTTTTTTTTTTTTTTAAAAAAAAACATTTGTTTTATATACATGAATGTTTCTTCTGCATATATTTATGTGTACTGCGTGTGCCCACCCATAGAGGTCAGAATCCCCTGGCCCTGGAGTTACTGATGGTTGTAAACCACCATGTGGTTTATATGTGGTGCCAGGAACTAACCCCAGTCCTCTGCTCTTACAACAGTTCTGAAATGTCAAGTTTTCTCTTAAGCCTTAGCTTTCTTCTCTCTCATATGGTTCAGGGCTCATCCTAAGGAATGGTGCTGCCCACAGTGGGCTGAATCCATTAATAATCAGCATGATCTCCAGCCCCCAGACTTGCCTATAGGTCAATATGATTTAGGTTCATTCATTAATTAAGACTCTCTTTCCAGATAATTCTAAGTTATGTAAATTGACATTTAAAACCAAACATTACAGAAACATATTGGTCTTCTGAGATGATTGGGAGACATGGTTGTTCCCAAAGAAGGATGGGCATGGAAGCCTTGGGACACTTGTACGAACTGTGAAATGGATTGTTAATATGAAGTGACTTAAGTTCCAGTCATGATGTCTAGAGACTCTGTTGAAGCGAAGCAGAAGCAGGACTTTTGCGTAGTTTGGATTCCTCAGAGCAGGAATAAGAAAATAGCATTTTTTTTTCTGGGATTAGATTCAACATTCCCTTTGGACCTAGAAAAGTCTTGAAAGCTGTGGGCTTAGGGTTGGGGTGAACAGCCTAGAGAGATGGAGGGAGAAGTCTGTAGTATGTCACAAGGACTATATTAGTTACTTTTTGTTGCTGAAATAAACACCATGACTGCGTGAGTGACTTATAGAAGAAAGAGTTTATTTTGACATGCAGTTCCAGAAGGATGAGTCTGTCATGGTGGAGAGGCATGGCAGCAAGTGGTGGACTTGGTGTTCAAAGCAGGACGCTGAGAGGTCACATCCTCAACCATATCTTGAAGCAGAGAGAGAAAACTGAAAACAGGGGGAGAGCTTAGGTTCTCAAATCCTGTCCCCAATGTCATACTTCCTCCAGCAAGTCTGCATCTCCTAAATCTCTCCAAACAGTGCCACCAAATGGGGACCAAACATTCAAATGCCAGAGCCTATGGGAGACACTCTCATTTAAACTGCCATAGGGACAAAGGCTGAAGGACCAAGGCTGAAGGACTGTTCCCTGATTCATTTGCTTGTATGCCACAACTCTCCACATTATGTTTTCATTTTTCTATCTCCTCCTTCAGCGTATTCCTCCTTCATTAATTTCTTCAACCAGTGCCGACTGTAGTCTCTGTGCACCAAGCGTTGTGTAAGGCCTGGGGAAGACACAGCCTGGCTCTCCAGGCCACTGGGAACACACTCAAGTCAGGGGGTGGGCGACTGTTGTCTGACAGGAACATGGCAGGGGACAGGGGACATCAAAAACAAGATGTGAACTGAGGGCTTGGCAAGAAGAGAGGTTAAGTAGGCCATGGCTTCCAAACTCAAGCAATTAGTAAGCAAAGACGTTGAAGCTAGGGATGATGATGTACCTGATTCTTTTTTTTTTTTTTTTGTTAATTAATAGTTTGCATTTAATTTTTTTTTCATTCAGGGGCTGGGGAGATGTCTCTGAGGTTAAGAGCACTGACTGCTCTTTCAGAGATCCTGAGTTCAATTCTCAGCCACAGCCTGGTGGCTTACAACCATCTATAGAGAGTCTGATGCTCTTCTGGCATGCAGGTGTACATGCAGACAGAACACTGTATACTTAATAAATGAATAAATCTAAAGAAGTTTTTTTTTATTCAGTGTATTTTGATCACAGTCTTTCCCCTTCCATAACTTCTCTCAGATCCTCTTCACCTCCCTACACACCCAACTTGTAAGCAAAGGAAAAGAGTCAAAACAAACAGAAAACAAAACCCTGTAAGACAAAACCCACAAAATCAAAGCAAAAAGCACACAGGAAAACATGGAGTTTGTGTTGGCCAAGTACTCCTGGGCATGGAGTCTGCCCTGGCATGCAATTGATAAGTTCAGTGACATTCTATTGGAGAAAACTGATTTTCCCCTTCCCAGCAGGTATCAGTTGCAAATAGCTTCTGGTTAGGGGGTGGGGCTTTGTGTCGACTTCCACTTCTCCATGCTGGGATTTTGTCTGGTTTGAACCTGTACAGGTCTTGTGCACCATGTCACAGTCTTTATGTACCTGGCTCTCAAGATCTGCCTACTTTTCATTACATCTTTAAACAATTATATCACTCTCAAAGGTTTATATTTAACTGTGCAACAGCTTGAACAATGGGAAGAAACAGCCATGTCTTTACTCACCCTCTCTGATGCCATGCTGTGCATGTAAATGCCCAATGCAAAGCCCTTTGTGCAGCTGTGAGCACCAGGACCCAGCCTTGTTGAGAGAAGCATTGTTAGGCTAGAAGGATAACGGCAAGTGTCCAAGCTCATCAAATTCATCACAATGCCCTCTTTACTCCATAGCAGGGCAGCTCTCAATTAACATGCAGGGCACACACTTACCGCTTGTTGATTGCTTTCGTTCTTAGACAAACACAAGTCTAATAAATTAACAAATGTGGGTGCTCAGGTCACAAGTTTGGCTGGGAGTTGAGGTTAGACTGATGTTAGCAAGTGGCCATTGCACTGAGAACAGTCTCAGTGGCATTGACAATTTTCTCATCTTCCCACTGCCAGAGGAAGAGGGGAAGAGCTGAAAGTTAGAATTGTGGCCATCTTTTTGTCCATTTGAGTTTCTTTCTGGGGAATGAGGCCTGGGAAGCTCAATTCTCTCTGTGCCAGCCATTGTAGAACTTTTTGTAAATGATGGAAGTGAAATCCTTGTCTTGAAGGAGCTTTTCAATGTATCATTGCAGTGGAGAAGACATGGTGAGGAGGAGGGACTGTGAACATTCAACCATTCAGGCTGGGATCTGATCCTTACTCCACCACCATGTAATTGACCAAATGATAGCATCGTTCTGATTCTTCATATCCTCATTAATAAAATGTATAAGATAATGCATGTAAACAGCCAACTTACTATGTGGTGGGTTTATTGCCACTCTTGCTGTTTTTTTTTTTTTTTTATTGTTATTAACACAATCCTGCCAAGTCCTGCTCTGTCACTGACTGGGTGTCTGTGGGCAAATTACTCAAACTGCAATTTGTAATCGTTCTGACTGGCTCACTGGTGCCGCTCTGGAATCCAGGCTATTATCACTCTCAACATCTTGTTTTCTTCTTTCATCATCACTCTTACCACCAGTTGCTGTACTTCATATACAGTGTTCTTTCTCAGCCAGCAGGGATGTAGGCTCCATGAGCAGGTGTCTGGGAGTCTTTTGTGACTTGCTGATGTCATTTGAGCCTAGAACGGTTCTGGGAAGACTCATGTCATAGGGTCACACTGAGGAGCATAGTGTTGTTGTTAAGGTTGGGTTATGAGGAATGTCTGAGATAAAGCCACACTGAGTGATCACTCCCAGCTCTGTCAGTTGATAATCCTTGTCCTTAGCCCTGGCATCTCAAACTGTGTTGTAGCTGAGTCAAACAACGTGGGGATCGTCATAGGACCCTGATCGTCAGTAGTAGGGTCCTATGAGATTGATGGCAAACATACATGTGTCAGAATTTTGATCCGTTCTCAGGAGGAAATGGAAATACCCTCAGAAAAAGAGAGGGGACTAGGAGTAGGAGAGAAGAATGACCTTTGTGACCTGAGGCCATAGGCTACCAGCTGTGACAGAGATTTACCCGAACCTAAGACTTAGGAGGCATCCAAAGCCAGCTGCATCAGTCAGGGGGTACAAGAAGAGAGTGCCAAGAGAATGTCCCCAAACTGCTATGGTAGCTAAATGAGAAATTGCCCTGGACAGAATTCATTCTGTTTCCAGACTGTGGAGAGTCCTCTCACACCATTCCTCGTGTTCCCTCCTAATGAAACGCTGGAGGACTTCTGTTAAAGGTAATGTAACTAACGTGCTGTAGCACAATGTTCTGGAGCAAAATCCTCTCAGCAGCTGGATTCTGCTTAAGGAGACCTGAATCTGAATGCTGGCTTTGTCCCTTGCTGGGTGTGTGAACCTGGGCAAGTGGCTGAAGTTTCTCTATGCCTTTGAAATAAGTTGAATCTAGAATGGATCTATAAGGGACTTATAGTTCAACTCTAAGTTCAATGTATAATGGAAGCTATAATATGCAGGGTCATTGAAAGTGTTAGTGAGATCACCTCTGTTTAATGTCTGATACATTCTAGGGGCTTCACTGAGAACAGCCATTGTTATAAACAATTGACAGGACATAGATCATTTGATTCAGTCTCTAAAACAACAGTATAAGGAAGGCACTGTGGCTGTTACCATTTTTGTATGAGGAACTGGAGGTCTAGTGAGGTTTCCCAACTCCCTCCAGGCCACATGGTCAGTAAGCATCCAAGTTCTGATCCTGACCAAGGCTGACAGCCCAGGATTTTGGTAATTAGCAAGTTGTATAACATTTCTCCCAAGAACAGCAGAAGCTTAGCTGGGTAGAGTAAGGTCCAGAACTTCTGCACCCTCTTGCATAATCCTCTGCTTGGCCATCTGAGGTTGTTGGATTTAATAAATATACTGGCTTCCTGTTTGCAAGGCATAGTGAAAGTGCTATAAGGCTAGAACAGGCAATGCAAGGTCAGTTTGTATCGTGCTTGTTTTCTAGATCAGTTCAGAGGGATATTGCTTCATCTCACCTCTTTCAAAAGATTTTGTGAAAAGTATTTCTTTCTCCTTTTTATTAAACCACATTCTTTTGCTGACATAGGTAAATAGACCATACCAGTTATCTATTGATCTATCCATATTCTATTCTCTGTATGGATTTCTTCTAGAAGATGAAAGGGCAAGAACATGAAGGTATAAGAGTCCTTACCTTCCCCTTCCTTACCAAGAAAAAGAAACAGTTCTGCTTCTTTAGTTTGCTTGGACTACTCTTTTCTGGTTAGTGCAGAGAGACCGATGGGCTCCTTGACAGGGTTTTATGGAGACAGAGAAAGAGTAGGTACCTAGGTTTGGAAAGGATCTTAGAGGCCTTTGAGTCAGTTGCCCTCTCAATGGAGACATTGTGCAGGAATTCTTGAATAGTCACAGAGGGTTTCTGCCAAAGGAGAGTTTATCTCACCATTTACCAGCTCTGTCTCCCATCACACCCACCAGGAAATGTGAGGCTCTCGTTATAGACTGCAAAGTCCTGCAGGAACCGGTGCCCATTGTGATATTGGTTCTTTTTTTTTTTTTTTTTTTTGTTTTTCGAGACAGGGTTTCTCTGCGTAGCTTAGCGTCTTTCCTGGAGCT
This sequence comes from Peromyscus leucopus, assembly GCF_004664715.2. NCBI lineage: Eukaryota > Metazoa > Chordata > Mammalia > Rodentia > Cricetidae > Peromyscus > Peromyscus leucopus. Next base: position 61,105,581 of record NC_051080.1, on the reverse strand, counting down.
CACTTGGTAGCCCAGGCTGGCCTCGAACTCACAGAGATCCGCCTGGCTCTGCCTCCCGAGTGCTGGGATTAAAGGCGTGCGCCACCACCGCCCGGCTCGTGATATTGGTTCTTACTGTTTCTCCACTGTACTCTCCCCAGCTACACTGACTTCCCTGAACATGCTAGCCCGCTCCTACTACAGGGCCTTTGCACTTACCACCCCTTTGAAGACATTCCTGGGCCCTCCTTATTTTTTCCAGCCTTCTGATCAGATGTCATCTTTGGGAAAAGACCTTTGTCACTGTCTAAGAGATTGTTGCTACTCTTCTGCTCTAGTTTCCTTATCAATTGCCAACTACTCGATACTCTATTTCTTCTCTTACCAAAATGTGGGGTATACATGGTAGAGACTATATCCTCAGTATATAACACATATTGGGCACTCAATGAAAGTTTGTTGAATGAACAAATGAATGAGTGACTTAATAGAGAGTGTAATAGAGACGCCCCCCCCCCATTTCAGGGTTCCTAGTTTTATAGTGATATCTTAGCATAACATACCCAGAGGTGTCTGGACAGCACCATACTCAGCAGAAATAAATAAATGGGAGTCATCACCTATTAAAGGAGCCTAAGATCAGGCAGGGTCCCTGAGAGCTATGGGCGAGCATGGGCACCCGTGGACCTTGGCTCTCACAAAACTCCTAGGTGCCTTCTGCAAAAGTCGTTGTTAATGTTAGCTTCTCTTTATGTGGATGTATACGCAAGAATGTGTATTTCTAGAAGGTTATTCCAGATAGATTAATTCCTCTGTCTCTGACTAATGCTGTCTCATTTTTAATGTCTTAATTTTACCCTGTCAAGATACATTTAGGAACTACCTATGGAGACCAAGCTGCTTCGAAATCATAGAGATCTGGCTGTCTCTGCCTCCCAATTGCTGTGATTAAATGTGTGTACCACCACACTTGGCTGGGTTACATTTAAATTTAATTCTGTCCATGGCAGCTAGCTACTCACTGAAATGTTGATTTCAAGAACATTTTAAACTTGTGGTTCAGGAACCAAGAAGCTACCACTTCTCCTCTGGAGAAGTCCCTAGACGGACTTATGTCAGCGGATTTTTTCTTTGGTCCCGCCAGCTCACAAATCACGACACAGAGACTCATTATTAATTACAATGCTTGACCTATATATAGCTCAGGCTTGTCCCACTAGTTCTTATAACTTAAATTAGCCCATTTCTATTCATCTACGTGTTGCCATGTGACTCGTGGCTTTCACCTCTCCTCTTGCTTCCTCTGCATCTGGCTGGTGACCCCTCCTTTCTTCTTCCCAGAGACCTCTGTCCCCAGAAGTCCCACTTAAACTCCTCCTGCCTAGCTATTGGCCATTCAGCTCTTTGTTAAACAAATCATAGTGACACATCTTCACACCATGTAAAGGAATATTCCGCAACAGACTCACCCTTTCTGTCATGTGCAGCCATTGGAAGAAGACAGTCTTTTATGAGGACCTGGGCTTCCCAGATGCTGTCTACTAGGGCATTGTTTCATTGATCCTGGACCTCCAGCCTCTTCTGAACAGTAAATTTCTTGTATACACAAACCAACCACTTTTTGGTATTTTGTTACATTACCTCAAAGAGTCCAATACATTTCATCATCTCCCAATTAAACATATGGGTTTTTTGTTTTGTCTTGTCTTGTTTTTTCTTTCTTTCTCTCTCTCCCTCCCTCCCTCCCTCCCTCCCTCCCTCCCTCCCTCCCTCCCTCCCTCCCTCCCTTCTTTCTTTCTTTCTTTCTTTCTTTCTTTCTTTCTTTCTTTCTTTCTTTCTTTCTTTCTTTCTTTTAACTTTGGTATTTCTAAGGAATCCTGTACCAAGCAAGGTTTCATAAGCTTTAGCCAACCTTGTGAAGGGCATTTACTATGTCTGTGTTGAATCAGTATAATATGACTTTGTAAACTTGGTTTTCCTGAGTTGAGGGAAATTGTCTAACAATGGCAAGAATTATTTTCTGGTGGCATAGGAATTTTGAAATAACATGCCAAGGTCCTTGTCACTTGCTCATGGCTGGTGTTGCTGTTTTGGGGTCACAACAAGGCCAGCTGAGATCAGAGGTTCCTCTGTGGTTTCTGGTATGTTCACCATACACTTGTCAGTTCCTCTGCTTTTGCAGCGACTCGGGTCCTTCTCCACGCAGCTGAGAGCCCCATTTTACGAGGGCTTGCTAGTTTTCTAATCTTCAATGAGGATTGGAGAGAAAAGATGACTTTCCCACTAAAGAGAGCCTGGACCTTAGGAATATTGTCTGATCCATTTGATGTGGTTTTCACACTAGTTGACAATGATAATATCATAAAAGCTTTATGAACATGAAGCAAGATGATCCGTGTAAATTGTCTGGGAAAGTATAAGCCCTTTCTGAAGAGCAGCTGCCTGCCACACCGGAGGTTTGCTGCAAGCCAGTGATGTTACCATGTCTACTCCTTGTCTGAAATTTCCAACTCTTTGCTTCTGGTTCATTTGCCCCCAGTGTTCTTCATCCACTTATCCACTTTAAAAAAAATATCTATCTTTAACTCGCTGTATTGAATCTCTCTCTGCTGCATGAACTGCCTCCATCTTCCAGTCAAAGGAGCTTTAGAACTAGTGGCTGCCCATAGCCCTCTGCTCCGTGCATTGCGGAATGTCGGACAGTGAATGAATCTTCCCTTTGTCTCACGGGGCTGGGATTTTTTTTTTTTTATTTTACTGTTAGTTCCTGAAATGCAAAGTATTATTGCTCTTAAATCCCCACAGCTGCCCCTCGTATTATTCATAGTTCGTTGCCATTAAGGCTCAAGTTTTATAAGCAAGAACTGGATTCTCTTATAGGCTGTTATCCCTGACAGTAACATGAAACATGAGACCCGATGAAAGGGCTAAAAAGGCTGACAGAGTCTCAGGAAGTCATCTTCTCAGGGATATGGAGGGATCATTCACAGACAGAGGTACACACCGCAACTGAAATGCTTTGTCTCTCCTGTGTGGAGTTACGTGCACAGGGGAAGTGGGCTGACCCTGGAGACAACTTTGAACATTCATCCTTCAGAACCAAGATAAAAGTTGATGCTGTTTTTCTGTGGATCGAATACTTTGGAATTTTCTTTTCTACAGATTTAGTCTTGCTAGCTCACATGTGTGTTTGAATCACTAGCTTGTATGTGTGTTTGAGTGTGTGTGCATGCACTCGTGTGTGTGTGTGTGTGTGTGTGTGTGTGTGTGTGTGTGTGTGTGTCTATGTACCTTATGCTGACTTGGTACTTGCGATTCTCCTACCTCGGCCTCCCAAGTGCTGGGATCATAGGTGCTCACTACTACACCAGGCTGCTAGTGCGCATGTGTGTATGCGTGTTATTTATTTATTTATTTATTTATTTATTTATTTATTTATTTATTTATTTATTTATTTATGTACACAGTGTTCTTTTTGCATGTGTACCTGCATGCCAGAACAGGGCACCAGATCTCATTATGGATGGTTGTGAGCCACCATGTGGTTGCTGGGAATTGAACTCAGGACCTACCTCTGGAAGAGGAGCCAGTGCTCTTAACCTCCAAACCATCTCTCCAGCCCTTTTTCTGTGCGTTTTAAAGATAACATCTGTGAAAACATACCAATGACAATGTATCCTTCCTAATGTGAAATGTTCAAATATCACCATTACATAATTTTAGAGAGTTTCATTATATGTGACCTCAAGCTCCTATCAGATAGCCATCCCTCTCACAGTATCTTACAGCCCTGAATCCCCATTCCCTAAGTTGTTTCCTACTGGGGATGATTCTTCTCAATGAGAGAATACAGTAGGTGGCTGTGTGAAAAGTTTCTTTCACTTAGTGTGACGTCCTCCAGGAGCATCCACACTGGTATGTGCTCGCTCACTAGTTTTGGCAGCAGAAGGACAATAGAGATGGCAAGAGGGCACGCATAGCCTTGCTTTGCTCCTGATCTTGGGGGAAAGCATTCATGCCATCTTTCATCAGTAGTTACGGTGATGTTAGCCCCCCCCCCTCCGCCCCGTTAGGCAAGGGAAGCTCCCCTCCTCTGCCCTCACTTTGCTGAGTCTTAGGAGCTCTTCCTTGCTTGACCAGGAAGCAGAGGCGTGGGTGACAGTTGCGCTTCCTCTCCAGAGAGGCCGTTGTGCTGGGAACCCGTGCCTCGCCATTCCAGGAACAAGCGCGAACTTCCTTCTAGTTTGGAGTTCAAACACAGTTCTTCGGTAGAAGCTCCACTCAGCACTTTTTACATGGGTGTCAACTGTTGTGTTTGGGTCTCATGTCTTCATAGCCGTGTCTAGAATCACCCCAGCCTTGCCGGTCAGGGGCTGCGTGTTATGTCTTGAGGTCTGAGAAAAAAGTGGAATGGGAGGTTTGCTACATTAAAAGTTGATCTAATGTTTCTAGAAGTAAAAAAAAAAAAAAAAATTTCCCAGAACCTGTATTACTGCTAAGCACAGACATTGAGAGTGTGAGGGCAAGTGATGGAGACCTTACTCTCCTCAACTGGGGAATTGGTAATGTCTGTATTTGTGTGTGTGCGCGCGCACGCGCGCGCGCGCGCGTGCCTGCACGCACACTCGCTCACATGCCCATGCATGTTTTATGTTTCAAGTGCTTGGTTGCTTGCTTAATCTAGTATATAGTTTGGTCTTGACATTAATCTTGTGTGATAGGAACTATTTCTTTTTATAGAAATGAGTCATTTAAAGAAGCTGAGTCAGGCTGGAGAGTGGCTCAGTGGTTAAAAAGCACTGACTGTTCTTCCAGAGGTCCTGAGTTCAATTCCCAGCAACCACATGGTGGCTCACAACCATCTATAGTGGGATCTGATGCCCTCTTCTGGCATAAAGCCATACATGCAGATAGAGCACTCGTGCACAAAATAAATAAGTAAGCAGAGAGAGAGAGAGAGAGGGAGAGAGAGAGAGGGAGAGAGAGAGAGGGAGAGAGAGAGAGAGAGAGAGAGAGAGAGAGAGAGAGAGAGAGAGAGAGAGAGAGAGAGAGAGAGAGGGAGAGAGGGAGAGAGAGGGAGAGAGAGGGAGAGAGAGAGAGGGAGAGAGAGAGTGAGTGAGAGAGAGAGAGAGAGAGAGAGAGAGAGAGAGAGAGAGAGAGAGAGAGAGAGGCTTAGTCTCATCTTGAAGGTTTGTATTCTGTTGGGATCCAAAATTCAAACTCCTGGCCTGTTTTACTGTGCTGTTTATTTCTCCTGTTCTCTGAGAAGTTGTGCTTTTACTGATGAGAGAAAAGATACTAAAACAAAAATAAGCAAACAGACAGAGAACACTAACAGACAGGCCACCCTGAAGGGCAGACATCTTATCCTGGGTAGGTGCTCTGGGTTCTTGAGCTTCAGCTATGAGCTGTGATTTTGCAGTTGCTGAGGCTCAGAGAAAGTTATGGGTTGAGATTTGGATGAGCATGGCGAGGAGAGGAAGACCTCAGGGCTACAAAACCATATACACAGACATGAACTTGCCCTCCTTTTAGAAGCTGTTGTCTGGGGTGTTTCTGCCACTCATTAACGAAAGGTCCACCATAGAGGGTGAGATTTGGGATTGGGTTTGAGAATCAGAATTTTTCAAATAGGGGATTATTTACAACAATGTTTGCATAATAGAGACAATAATGTACTGAGTTTCTTTTGTTTGTTTGTGCAATTTACAATCCTTACTTGTTCAGAAATATGAGGAGGTGCTGCAGGGTGAGGGAGCTGGCTGGTGAGGTGAGATCCTGGCTCTCCATCCCTACCTCAAGTCAACAGCAGCCATGGTAGTCCATCAACCCCATTTTACTGATGAAAAAGCAAGGACTTAAAGTAACAGAACAAGAAACATAACTCAAGGTTCTTGGTACCTGTTACATCCCAGGCAGGCTGCAGAGCTCTGGGGCATTTGGGATACCTGACCTCTGCAACTGAAGTGTTACAAGGGCTATAGCTGTGTAAGAAGTTCCAGAAAATCTGGGAACAGAGTAAGGGGAGCCCATTGCTCTCCATTGGATAAACAGGTTAGGGGAGGTCATACTGGAAAGTGTCATGTGACTCAAGTTTTCTTAAATTTATTGGGATTTTCCAGGGAGATTAAGTGAAGAGGCCATTCTAGGTCGAAGTAGCAACCTGTATTAGGAAACAGATGTGTGCAAGAACACAACTTAATCAAGAAATAGCAAACATTTTTCTGATGAAGAAAACTACCTGTTATGAAGCATTATTCAGTGCCAGGCATTGTGTTTGGTGATTTGCATGGATTACATCCTGTAATGCGCTGAAGAATCCTGAAATGGATACACATGGGAAAATGGAGTCTTAGGACTGAGAAGTGAGGAGGTCACATAAGGCCTCACAGTTAGACAGGGATGGAGCTTGGAACTGAAACTGGAGACTGTAGTCTTGACGGGGGTGACCAGTTGGCTTTTAGCCTGTAGGTCAGTGGTTCCCATACTTCCATCAGAGTAGCCAGATGTGCTTGTCACAGCTGAGTTTCCTAATTCAGTTGGTCTGAGGTAGGCTCCAAGGACATGGATTGCTCATAAGTTTCCAGGCCATTTTGATTCAGCTGGTCCAGGGATCACGTTTTAAGACCTGCCATGAAGAGAGGCAGTAGAAGGCTTTTAAGCTTCAAAGTGTCAGATTTGTACCATACCTAGAGTTCTCTGCGTACTTTGTTGAGATGAGTTACAGGTTGGATTCATAAGGATTCAATGAAATGGTGCACAGAGGAGGCAGAATGCAAAAGAGGCAATGAGAGGACCTTCTGAGGTAGGTTTCAAAGCAGATGAGGGATGCCAAGAAAAGTCTCCATGTAAGAAGAACGCTAGGTTGCCAACAGCACTCAGTAAGCTCTGAGCAACAATGGAAATGGTCGTACTTAGTAATGTGAGCCTCTAGATGTGACATCTGATCAGGAACAAGAGAAACAAGTACTGCAGTTGAACAAGTGTTTCACAGTGTCCATGAAAGGAAAGGAAGTTGGCAGGGAAGGCTGGTTGTGTAGGTAGCTACATTTTGGATGTGTTGAGTTGAGGCCCTCGTGTGGTGTAACAGAGAGATGTCAGACTCTAGTGGACAGAGGACTAGGTTGGTTTAGAAGACCTGGTGCTTAGCCCTGGCTTAGTCACTTACTCCAACATTTCAGAGATGTCACATACGCTTTGTACCTCTTCCCCATCCCATCCCCCCTTTTCATTTTCTGGAAGAGAGGATAATAGTACTTCTTCCTGCTTAAAGACGCTGGAAGGAAATTGTCAATCCTATGTTGGAACTGTTGAAAAACAATTGCTTTGGGCTAACAAGATGGCTCCATTAGTAAAGGGGTTTGCTATTAAGCCTGATGACCTGAGTTTGGTATCTGGGACCCACATGGTAGAAGAGGCAAGAACTGATTTCTTCAAGTTGTCCTGTAACTGCTACATATGTGCTGTGGCATGCGAGCACGAGTGTGTGTGTGCACACACACACACATGAAAAAAATATAGCCTAGCATGGAGGTGCACACCTCTAATTTCAGCACTCAGGAGGCAGAGGCAGGTGGATCTCTGTGAGTTCCCTGGTTTACATAGTGAGTTCTACAACAGCCAGAGTTACATAGTGAGATCCTTTGTAAAAAAAAAAAAAAAAAAAAAAAAAAAAAAAAAAGAAAGAGAGAAAGAAAGAAAGCAATAATATTAAAACACTTATAGTTTAAAAAAAGAGAGAAAGAAAGGGAGAATTTGTTAAAACAGGACAGGAAAACAGATACAATTATTTGTAGTAATCTTCCCACCCACCCATGCATATGTGGTACAATGCATTACAAAGTCACTCCCAAGATGGAAGCTTTTCTGAGGCTCTCTGGATGGATGACGACTTTCTGTCTCTTGAATATACAGTTGAAACTAAACAGTTAAATCGTTCTTTTGACTTTTAAAGTGTTTTATTATCAACCAGAGTTAGGAACAAAGCTGACTTATTTCCTGGGGGCTAATTCTTTCAAAACCTCTTTTGTTATGAATTTATTATGTTCAAGGTCTCAGGTCACATTGTTCTACATCAACTGCCTTAGATGGTTTTGAAAATCCTAAACAAATGTTTTGAAACTACCAGCTGTCTCCTTTACTTTACCCAATCCTAAGGCATTAACAAATAGATACACGTATTTTTCGTGTGTGTGTGTGTGTGTGTGTGTGTGTGTGTGTGTGTGTGTGTTCATGGGTGTGAGTGTGGGTACACATTTGTCAAGGTCTGTGGGTGGAGGTCAGAGGACAACTGTGGGTGTTGAGGCAGGGTCTCTCTTTTGTTTCCTGCTGCATACCAAGGCCATCCCACGAGTTTTTGGGGATTCTCCTTTCTCTACTCCTGTCCCATGAGGAACATTGCAATTGAAGACACATCGATAAGTCCAGCTTTTTACATGGGGCTCCAAACTCTGTTCCTTACACATGATTTCCCACTGAGCTATCTCTCTAGCCATATGGATGTTTTTGTATATGTGTGGGTGTAAGTATACATCTAAATATATTTACATATTTAATTAAAGTACCAGAAGTAACTTTCCTGAGATGATATGTGGTCATGGTAATTGATAAGTATTCATTAACTTAAAAGCCACACTCAACACCCACAGCCTTTTCTTTCTGTCCACAACAAGGAGAACCTCCCTGGGGCAAGCTAAGCGCCATCGGTTTTTTTTTTTTTTTTTTTTTTTTTTTTTTTTTTTTAAGCCCAACAACTGTATCTGTTCTCTATTCCTTGCAAATTGTATCCACACTACAAAGAGATTAACTTTAAAATCTGATTAAACCTCTACCTTCCTAAGCTTTCTTCTAAAGGTTTTCCATTGCTTTAAGGATAAAGATAATGCCATTAAGGTTACCTTTGAAAAACCACATGCTTGGCCTCCCTTAACCTCTGCACTCTCCTGTGCTCCCAACCTCACTCAAGCTGGCGGATTTTTGTACATCATGAATTTCATCTTCAACCTGCAGAAACTGTTTGCACTTTCTGGTCTCTCTGTCTAGAATTATTTCTCCTGTCTGAATGCAGTTATTCCCACCCACCCTTCAAATCATAGTCCAATTGACTCTGTAAAGTCTTCTGCAAACCCTCCCAACTAGATTGAACCTGAATTCTGTCTTCTCAAAACACCACTGACTTCTACATGTCTACCCTTACCACAGTTTCCATTTTACAGTTATCTTTGCGTCTAGTTGAATGTGGAAGGCATGGATGATGTTTAGTTCGGCTTCCTATTACTCAGAACAACTTTTAGTACACATAGAAGCTAATAAATATCTGAATGATGAATAGGTATTCACAGATTATTTTGGTGTGGGATTCTTGTTAGTTTCTGTGGGTAGCAAATTTAATATATAGACAGTTACAACATAAGTTAAACCCACTGGAAAACATGGCAGTATTAATTTCAGCTTTCAATTGTGTGATAATTAGGAGAACAAGCCCTCTTGGCATTTGAACTGAAATCTGCTATTTCTCAACTGGCTAACTCCGGGGAACATATATTACCCATGAAACCTTGCCTTTGTGGTTTAGCATCTGAAGTTCCATCTGCAGTCCAGAATTGTGGAAGCAATGAGCCAGCTTATTATTCTTTTAGCTGTCAAAACATTCTACCCATTAGGTTGGGAAACAAAGACTGTTGTTCATTTTATAAATTCTGGACTTTCTAGTAGTCCTCAGCCAAAACGGAATTTAAAGACAAGAAAGACATAATGATTTTTCAACTAGATTAGGGGAAATACATATGGGGGTCATTTTCTAATGTTCATGGTGTTTTGTTGGAGTTACAGTTGGAATAATACTAAGCCAAGTCAAGTCAAGCATAATGAGAAACAGGATTTAGACAAAATTTTGGTGAGTTCCTGACAGTTTCATAATTGGGAGAGAGAATGGCAAGTGTCGATCACCTAGTTTTCAAATCTCATCGGTCACCTCAAGCCTTATCCTGATCAGGGCTTGTGAACAAGGATCCATAGACTACTTTCATGAAAAGATAGACTGTGCCTTTATATAAATGCAACTGCTATATTGCAATCAGGCGACACACTGCAGCTTTGTATAAATAGCAGAGTAAATAAATCACTGCTCTGCAGCTCACAGCATCAAGATGATCCCCCTGCTGGAGCACCCCAGCTTGCTACAAAGAGATTGAAACTTAAAGTCCAATGAACATTGGACACTATCACCAATAGGTTAAAAATTACACTATGAATTAGACCAAGCCATTCAACAAGTGGGGTATTGCTAGATTAAGTCACGGTCATTTATTTTAATGTTATTCGGATGTGGTCCTTGTATGACTTGCATCAGAATGACTGATTGAGCCCTTCTTGTCTGTCCCCTAAAATCTCCCTTTCTTCTCTCTACCCCTTAGATCTAGTGGAGCAGAATCTCTGGGGGTAAGGCATAAATATCACATTTTAATATCTGCCCCTTGGGGGATCCTTGTGGGTTCATAGAGTTGTACAACCAGAGTGATTTTTTGAGGCTGAGATGGTTAAAAGATGTTTACAGTGTTAAGTTTTTCTCTGCCAGAGGGCAGTGTTCTCTGAAATATGGCTGGGTTAATAAACCACACTGGGCGTTAAGTTTAAAAGCCCCCTTTCTGAACTCTTTCTGCTGAATTGAGTCAGCCAGCCACGGATGTCTTTTTACCAAAATCTTAAACACCACAGCAGGTGAACTTTCTTATGGAAGACTTTGTGCTGTAGTTCAGTTATTTCAGGTGATTTTCTTTGACCTATTTTGTACACTACGGGGTGTTTGGGTTTTCTCTGTTTGAGATAATGAAGGGTAATTGTATTTTACTGTTGATTTGTTGCCAAAGTAGGGACTTTGACTACCCGCCCCCGACACTTAATCTATAATGATTACCTTGTAGTGAAAATCTGCTTGCCTTGTGTCTTGCCCTTCAAGCCCTGTTGGGAGTGGAGACATAAGGACTAGTGGGGATTTCTGGCTGTCAGCCTGGTCCTGACTTCAATGAGACACCCTATCTCCAGGGAATAAAGGGCACAATAATAGAGCAGGATACTAAAAGCCCTCCTCTAGCCTCCACACATGGAGAGTACATGTACCCTCAAATGCATACACAATCTAAAACAGCATAATTTGCTTAGCTATAGCTAGATGGTGTGTATATGTGTGTGTGTGTGTGTGTGTGTGTGTTTATGCAAGCATGTATGTCCTTATATATGTGCAGGTATGTGTGCATATGTGTATGTGTGCATGTGTTTGTGTGTATATGCATGTGTTTGTGTGTGTATGTATGTGTGCATATGTGTCATCATGTACATGCACGTATATATAGGTATGTGTGTGCATACGTGTGCATGTATTAACAAGTCTATGACACACAATGGCCAGGTGAAGATGCGGTTCTTTGGCAGAACTGTGAACAGAAACAGGGGCTGTTCTTGATCCCTTTGGATACGTGGGTAATCCAGTGCTGCACAGACTCACACATGGACGTGTATCAACTTGCTGTCACACTTTGTGGCCTCTTTCTCCTGCACAGCTAGTTTGCATGCCATAAAATAAAACAATAAAGTGAGAACTGATATTTGATTTCTGAGCTGCACCGCCCCCCCCCCCGCCCCCCATACACAAGGAGTGCCTACAGTGACCTAGAGATGGGTTTCTATAATCAAATGTCAGAGAAAGTCTCAAGTTGCCGGGATCTGAAGGCCTGGGGAGACTAGAGAAAAAAAAAAAAGGAGGCTGTTTTTTAGACCCTCTGGAGCATGCAGCATACAATGAAATAACCGTGTGGACTTGATGATTTCCTTTCGGTTTACAGATTCTCCCCCAAACAGCAGGTTTGCATCTTGAGATTGAATATAAACGGAGCAACATCTTACATGGGTTAACATCTTTTAGAAGCCTTGCTAAATAATCAACTCCAGATCAGTTTAGCTTGGCATACAGACTAAAGCAAGAGGCTTGTAGATAAATTCATAGCCTGCCCCCTCTGCGAGAGTGCAAAGCTAAGAGGATCGAGAAGGACAGCTGAATGTCTGGCAGTGTTTTTTCTTCTCTTCAATGAGCTGTTTACTAAATTCTGGAGTTTATAATGAAACCCAGGCTTACACTGCAATCCACGTAAACAAGCTCTTGGCTTTTGTGCTATCAGGTTTTTATGCAAGCAGAGAGCCATGGGGGCTCCTTTAGCAGTTGCTGCCTGGAAGGTTCCTGTTTGTTTACGTATGCACATATGTGCTCTGCAAGAATGATGGTCAAGGGGCCTGGCAGGGAAAAGTCCAAAACAACCCTTCCCTCATTTGAATCCTAAAAGCATATAACATGTAAACGGCTTTCCAATTTAGAGACTTCTAAATTTGGTGTGGTTGCCAAGTTGTTGAATTACTAAGGTTAGAAGCTTCAACACACACAACAACCTCACAGGACACAGCCTCTTCAAACTAGATGAGCATTTAACAGGAGTTCTTGCAGCCATTGGCATTTCCAAGCTAAATTCAAGGCTGATCAAGCGTCCCCCTACTGTCTCTTACACCCGCTTCTTACCCCCACCCCCCATCCCCCACCCCACAAACAAGCTAACCTTTGTCAGGGATGGGTAGAGACTGGAATGATGTTGTCTTTCCTCACACGAAGAAGGACTTTATGCAGCTTAGCGGGCAGTCCCAGTATTTTGATAAAAGTTACTTCTGTAAAATTTAACAACATGGAGGGAGATAATGCTATCTCTTGTGTGAGTTGCAATTTTGGAAGATTCCATTGGGAGAAGCTCCCAAGGAATCAGAAGTAGCTGAGGGTGTAGTTATATAGAGACAGGGTCATTCCAACTGCTAGAAAAATAAACAAATGTGAAGGACAGAGAGATTTATTTGGTTTACAGATTGTAATTTTTTTTTCTTGTTAAAAAAAAAAACAAAACCCCTGAAGTTGTGGAATTGAAGACCTGGAATAATTACATAGCACAAACTTCGAGCTGTTGGGAAGTTCCGGGCAGTTCTGTTTCATTTTTATCGGATAAAATACATTTGGTTTCTCTTTTGACAAACCATGTATTTGTGAGGGGAGAAACCGAACATGCACTGTTATTGGCCACGGCTACATAAGAAATCCCTCTGTTGCCAAAGGATACCACATGAAAGTGTCTGTGTGAGGGGAGGGGCCGGCCGGGGGGTGGGGCAAGAAGGATGTTGCCTTAAGCTTCTTATGCTCGGAGTTGCAATTTGTGAACCAGCTGTGATGAAATCTGGCTCTGGACGAATCAGAGGCGCCTGTCAACTTCCCAGGTGGGATTGCTTGGAGTTAATAGACTGAACTCAGAGCCCCAAACGAACACAGTGCCGTCAGGGCACGCAGAGAACACCCCGCAGAGGCTTTCCAAGAATCCCTCGGCATGGCAAGAAAAGGCTCTTTCGGGTCATACCAGGTAGGCGGAGGATGCTCTGACTGAGCGAACTGCTCGGTCTTCCGAAATTACTTCTATTTGAATTCGATTTTTTTTTCTCTCTTCTTGTTCAAATCCAGACATCATCTGAGAATGCCTTTCAGAATCGGCAGGGCTGGGATTGCTGTGCTCATCTGAACTGCTTCCATGAATTCTGAGTCCGTCTAATCTAGCCGTGCTTGACGACGTGATCTCTTTATTCCCTTAGGTGATATCCTGGTTCACTTTTGCCATTGGTGTCAACATCTGCTTAGCATTCACAGCAAGCAGGATCAAGAGGGCAGAATGGGATGAAGGACCTCCCACAGGTAAGAGGGGGCAGTTATTAGCCTTTCTGATTCTTTAACAGTACTGTGCACCACGTCAATCCACGTCAGCACCTTCAGACATTCATTTTTCAGATGATCTTGAAAGGCAATTAATTTAGTCTATAATTTAGCTGTAAAGTGTGCTCTTTTGTTTTATTTTATTTGATATGTATGAATATTTTGTATGCATGCATATACATATCCCCTGGAACTGGAGTTATGGACAGATGTGAGGCACCATGTGGGTGCTGGGAATTGAACCTGGGTCCCCTAGAGGAACAGCCAGTGCTCTTAACCACTGAGCCAACTCTCCAACCCCCAGGTATGTTATTTTAATCAGAAAACTTGACTGTCACTTCTTAATAACTGACTTTAAATTTCTGCACCCTGAAATTTATAAATATTGAAAAAGAACGAGAACCTTTGTTCATAAATAAAGCCAGGCTGACTGCAGAGAGAACAGGCATTGGTTTAATGATGGAGAGGGATGAAGCTGACAAGCTCCATGTGATACAGAGGGGTGACACAGAGGGATGCTGCCATATGCCGTAAAGTACATTATTTGCTACCAGAAAGTTATGTCCTAGGAGTGAGAAGAAAGGAAGGTTATTATTTATTTATTTTTTTATGAGATGAGCTCTTTTTTTTTTTTTTTTTAAATGAAATTTTAGAAATTCAGAACTTTGGGACTAAGATTTACTGAGAATAAGGGAACCCTCAAAGTGAGCTCTTTAGAGTTTCAAGAGCAGAGCTGCATTCAGTGTTTTCTTCTGGAACGAGGCAAGGTGAGTTTTCGGAGCCTGCCTGACTTAACTGACGCCGCTGCAGCCTGAGTGAAAGGGGCTCCTTTGCAGCGCACGGAGCCGAGCGGGGCTTCATAAAGGAACGCTTGTGCGGGCCGAGGGGGCTCCGCTGACCTGCTCTGAGGCAATGACTTGGTTAATTTCCTGGAAATTGGAGCTGCTGATGGTTTCAGAATTAAAAATTGCATTTGAAATGACAGGCACTCTAGGGGGCAATGTTTGCTTCCCTTTTCCTGACATCACAGGATGTCTTCTGTCTTCCTGGGAATTTTGCGTTCCTCTGCATTTCTTGGTGGGAGCAGCATGAAACACCACTTGTCTTTACACCACCATAAATGTGTATTATTAAACAAGGGATCATGGGATAGTGAATCTCCCACATGGCGAGCAAGTTACTTGAATTAGGCTTGGGAAGACTGAAGGAAGAGGAGGAAGCCCGGGTGAGTGAGCTGAGGTGAGGTGTAGTTTGAAGGAAGAAGGAGAAAACAGATCTTAAGACATTGTGGCCCCAGGGAGCCCAAATGGACAAAACTTCATTGTGTTTCATTGGGGACGGAGGAGAGGGGGTCACCGGGCCAGAAGAGAATGCTGTTTTTATTGGAGGCAAATGCTGTCTTCAAAGCCCTCTTTTTTCACTCCCGCTAAGGCCGATTGTGACTAACAGACAGGGCCCTTGGTGTGGGCATGTGGCTCTGACAGCCCACTGCCAGGTCTTTCCAAGGAGCCTAAAAGAAACCTTTTCCCTGCTTCCCTTAAATGATATCAACAGGAATAAATGCTGTTTCTTTAATGAGTGCATTATTTTCAAACTTGACTTTTTTGGGAACTGTATCATGAAGGTCCTAGCCTGGCACCCTGGGTCCATATTAGTAAGTGCTATGGTCACAGGCAAGTCACTTATAAAGTTTCAGCCCTCAGTAGTGAGGATCAGCTTAGAAGGTTTCTATTTTTTATTAAAAAAAAATCCCCAATTATCTCCATCCTGTTTCTTCTCCCTCTTAAGTGTGTGAAATCTCTACCAGAAAACTCAAAAACTATAGATTAAATGTATTACCCCCTGAAAATATAACTTGCATAATAAACTATGTCCACATGCCAAAGGACATAGATACGAGAATGAATGTGCCAATATTACTTCTGGGAAACTAGTCCAGTCTATAGTATAACTCATCAATTAGATAGCATTAAATATACTACAGAATACTTACATCTTGAATTGTTTGATACAATCATTACCTTAAGCCTTCACGGTATCTAATGATAGTTCACTTATGCCTACCTACCTACCTATGTGAAGTGTAGTCTTAGGACACCATACAATTTATACCCGAGTTTCAGGATTTCGATATTCTTCTGTGGTTTTTATTCTTAAACTTCTCTTCGATGCAGTTTACCTGCTGTCTATGCACTGAGGTTCATTTCTGCGTAAATGGAAAAAAAGCAAAGGTGCCTTTTAGAAAGGGGGGGGGGACGTAGCATAGATGTTGTTCATATCTTTTTAAATGCTGACTACACTGGGAAGGGGGGATTCTCCCAAATAACAAGTGATAGGCTGTTCTGACTCTTAGCACAATTTTGGCATCAGAAAACATTGGGTGAATTTTTCCTACATCTATTAAAATAAGAGTTGAGAGAAAGCACCCCAATTTTTTTTAAACAACACTTTCAAGCTCCCAAGAAATCCTGCAAACTCACTGTACCAGGTGTCTCACCAACAGGAGGAAGACAAAGAGGTTTTTTTTTTTTTTTTTCAAAGCCTACAGCTTCTGGTTTAGTCCTGGTAGCTCCTTGGGGCTGCCGGGTAACAACAGAGAATGTTTTGTATGCATGAATATTCTCACTGCTGCACTGTGAACTGAGGTGTCTGCTCCAAGGCTGTGACCATGCAAAGAAACTTCTAATTAAGTAACTAGCACACTTGGTAGCGGGATTGATTGTTAGGAAGGACCTGGTCATCTCTTAGGAGCAGAGGGAAATAAGAGTTCTCCCAGGTCCTGAGATGTGTAGGAAATGTCAAAAGACCAAAGTGATGTAAAAGCTCAGGAAAGGGACACTAAGGTAAATGGGTGGCAGAAATCAAATTTCAAAGGAAATTTAAGTGCAGTTTAGTTGGATATCTTTGTTTCAAACATCCGACGTGGTCACTCCATTCGTCTTTGAGATGAAGAGAAAGCGTATGTACCAGCAGTGGTCTGCACTCTGTGGTGCATGTGGATGTGGTGTGTCTGGAGTCGTGGAGGAATCTGCATTACAGAAGTACCCAGGGAGACATGGGTACTCTTTGAACTAGAAGCAAAGTGACTTTGGTATGACAAAATGGGATTTGTGAGCTTGTGAATACTTGGCTAATAAACATCCAGTAACTCAGTCCAATTTATCATCATTTTTATTGGTTGGAAAGGAGTGATTAAAAGCACATGAGTGATGGATTTTTGAGTACATATGAAATGAAAAGCATAACTAATAATTTTATGAGAAAATAGAAAATCTTACTAGTGATGAGAAGGCTCATGTTCTTTGATAATTTTAGGAATCTCACTGTGCAGTTGAGAGCAATTTAAGTAACAGCCCAGCAGAATATAGGAAGATATAAAATGATGGTCAGTCATCACTCCGTGAGGAAAGTGGTCAGATGGGGTATAGTGCTCAGTGTGGCTTCATGTTAGACTGAACATAGAAACTGGGAAGTTTGAATCAATGGGATGAAGTCATCTGACTTAGAATTCAGGGATGTCGTAGATTTTGCGGTTTTCTGTTGGGTGGGGCTCAGTGCAGTGATTTTTCCATTTACTTATATATAGCAGAGAACTCTCTATGCTTATATATCTGAAATTTCAGTGCGCTTTGTTCAACATAGATTTTTTTCTTTTTGTTTTTTTTTCCTTGATATTTCTTTTATTGAAAGTAGATGGTTTTTTAATACAATATAATTAGGGTTTCTCCTCCCCCAACTCCTCTTAGATCCTCCCTGCATCCCCTCCCATCTGAAGCCACACTTCTGTCTCAGAAAACAAATAGGCAGCTAAAGAAGAAGAACAAAAATAAGATAAAACAAACCAACCACCAAACAAACCAACACAGGGCAAAACAAACACGCAAACAGCAAGAAAAGAGCCAAAGAAAAGCACAAGAAACACATACAGACACAGACACACAGACAGACACACAGACACACACACACAGACACACACACACACACACACACACACACGGATCCCATAAAAACCCATGATTTTAAAAACTGATAAAAACCAATCAATCTTTCAAAATTGTGACTGGGAAAGAACACTCAAAATCTGGAGCCTGCATATAAAATTTGAAAACTCCTTAGTTAATCAAAAGTAGAGTATAGCATGGAATGGTTCTAATCCCAGTAGTTGGGAGGCTGAGACAGGAAGGTTGCAAGTTTGAGGCTATTTGGGGCTACAGTTAGAGACCCTGTGTGAATCAATCAAATTAAACAAAAGATCTGCCTTTGTTAGTCAAATAAATAATGTGGCTGTGCTGTGACGATCTGAAATTTTAGCTGAGCAGCTGCTTACTGACATGGGAGTCACTGACTTGATTCTTCAATCAGAAGAAGAAAGGTTTTGAAAGCGAAATGACGTAAGACAAATGAGCATAATGTATGTCAGAAAAGGTGTATGGCGAAGCTTTTACGTTCTCTTTAGTTATAAGGCCAATGTCTACATTTGCAGTTGATGGAGCTGACAGCATCTAATTGGAAGTGATGACATGTTCTTGTCTGCTAGTAGATTTGCTACGTAGCTCTGTGTGATTCATTACATTGAGTACTATTGAAATGGTCTAGAGCAGTGGTTCTCAACCTTCCTTTAATACAGTTCTTCGTATTGGGGGGATGACCGCACAACCATACAATTATTTACATTGGTACTGTATAACTGTAATTTTGCTACTGTTATGAATTGTAATATAAATATTTTTGAAGACAGAGGTTTGCCAAAAAAGGTCGCAACCCACTGGTTCAGAATCACTGGTCTGGAGGTTAACCTCAAATATTAAAAGTTTTCATCTAGATGACATAGATTCTGCTGTCTTGTAGTTTGTGAAGTCATTCTACATATGAACATATTGTGTGTATAGACACAGTGTTTTCAGAGTACAGCTGTTTGAAAACTTGCCCGGTGGATCAGTTTATCCATTTCTGCCTGTCTGTCTCCATCCTCCCTACCTCTCTATCCCACCTCCCCCTACCCTATGGAATCTGGCCCAGTAGTTCTAAAGAGACGAGAGAACAGTGGCTGTTTCTAGAAAGTTCGATATTTAGGAAGCAGCGAAAACTGACACATGAGTCTGTAAATAAACTGATGGTGTTTTGGCTGGAGAAGGGATGATACGAAAGCACCCAGAGAACAAGGGGGGAGGGGCAGCTCAGTCAAGAAGGGATGATGAGAATGAGCGAGTTATGTACTCTAGAAGAGGTGGGTGACGGCATTCCAGGCTCTAGCCGAGTGGCACCCTGAACGCCCATCACATGTTCCAAGCTCTGGCTGACAGGTTACACTTGGGACAGGACAGCAGACCCAAGGGAACTGTTTCTGTTTTCATGCTTTTGAGAGAAGAAGCCGGCATATGATCAGCCCACAGCCATTTCAGGGCTGTGTTGTCAGCAGACAACCTGTGCTGAGCACCAAGGAGAACAGGAGGGACAGATAGGGGACAACATGTAGCCCTGCCAGTGGGACGAACCTGGTAGAAGAAACTTAAGTCTGTCTAGCTTGAGGCTAGGCTGAAGTCCTTGAAACTTTAAACATCACCTCTCCTATTGACCATCTTCCCGATTTGAATTTTCTACTTAGCTGGGAGATTTAGAGAGAAATATGATTGAGAGTATAGGATGGAGTCAGTTTTGGTAACAGCTCTTGTCCATGACTTAGACTCTTCCCGATTGTCCAATTCAATTGTCAGTAGTTCATGGTTTTTATATGTCTGCAGAATAAATGATACCAAAGTCTTATAGCTTTAACTCTCGCCCTCCCTCCCTCCCTCCTTCCCTTCCCCTCTCCCTCCCTCTCCACCTCTGTGTATACAGTGAAATGAAATGTCCTTGAAAAGGGGTTTTATTTAACTAATTTAAAGTAATCTTGCCTGTTCTTATCTGAATTACAGATTTGAAAGAAAGAAATTGTAATTTACACTTGCATTTTGTTAAACCATGAAATTATACTTCAGTGAGAAGGAGCACACAACATGGGCACTGTTGCAGATTTTAGTTGTATAATATCCATTTTAACATTCAAGGTACCTCAGAATGGTTTTATATAGACCTGTAAACACTTGCTTTTTAAAATTAGAGAACAGACTTCATGACATGAAATAGCATCATTTGAAGATGCAGATTAAAGGCAGCTTATAATTTCAATGTCACAGGAGTCCTGGCAAACGCCTCCATCACACCCTCTTCTTCTCACTTGTGAATGCTTGTCGTTGGCTTGCTCTTTCGTATTCTGTGATTTTTATGGCTTTCCCAGTAACGATGGAAATTTTGGGATGGCAGCAATTCATTGCCATGTCGCTTTCCTCCTCCCAATGAGTTACGGAACTGAAGCGCCCATGCTTTTCTTCTGTTGAGATCAAATAAATGAGAATTTACATTGCAAAACTCTGGCACATTATTGAAGACCCTTTCCATATTTGATATTAGATCAATTCTAATAAAAAGACAAGTCTTCAAAAGGTCATGGCTAGTGAGATGCCTCAGAGGGGAAAGGTGCTTGCTCCGTAAGCCCTGATGACTGATGTTCATGGAACTCATGTAAAGATGCAAGGAAAGAACCAACTCCACAAAGTTTTCATCTGACTTCCACATGTGTGCCATAGCATATGCACCTGTACACATGCACACTATCCACATGGATAAGAAAATAATAAATAAAACTCCCCCCAAACAAAACAAAACAAATAGATCCTTAGGTTGGATGTAGAAGGACAAAGACCTTGGGCATTTTTGTTTTTTTTTTAAAGCTAGTGTGCAGAGGGTGACTCGTAGAATGAATAGGACTACGCTTGTTCTGGCAGCATGGAGAAGGGATGGAGTAGACCTTGGAAAGGCCAAGTGAATTTTCAATTCAAGCACTATTTTGTTTTTATTGATAGACTGATTGATTTTATTTTTTTAAGACAGGGGTCTCACTATGTAGCTCTGGCTGTCCTGGAATTCAGTATGTAGACCAGGCTGGCCTTGAACTCACAGAGATCTACTGCCTCTGCCTCTTGAGTGGTAGGATCAAAAGCATTTGCTACTATGTCTGGCTCTCCTTTTGTCTTTAAAGCTAGAATATTTCAAGTTCCTTGGGGTCATTGGATGAGAAAGTCTCTTTCATGACTCAGATGATCTTTTCATTTTTCTTCCTGATGTTGTTAGTTTAATTTGCCACTGTCATCTGAGAATGAATTTTGGCCCATTTCCCCTGATTCACACGGGAACTCACTCCTAACGGAAGCTGCTGGTAGCCTGCCCCTGCCCATCTTTTCTGAGATGTATCTCTGCAAGTTAGAGATGCAGCTTTGACAGCTGTCTTAGTGGACATCTCGGCAAGCAGGTCCATCGCTGATAAGGCAAGCTGTTGAGTGGGGTGCAATCCTCTCCAAAGATGGCAAGGGGAAAATTGAGAGAATGCCTGCGGTCAAAAGAAATGTTTACAACATCACCTTGTGAGGAAGGGCAAAGAATGATCACTACCCAGCTTAGGATGTGTACAGGCATTTTAAAGTAAAAAAAGATCCAGGGAAGAGATTTCGATGAGGAATACAAACACGGAGTGTAGACAGTGTTACTGGCTGGGACCCCACAAAGAGGGCAAGACGGGATGAACAACACCTTCAGACTTCTTCTCATTGTCTTGGCTATTAGAATAGCTGGGCGCGTTTACAGACACTGCTCATGGGAGTGATTACTACTTTGAATTTATTAGGCAGCTGTTGGAATGATTCTATCCAAGCACTACCCTTAAACAAAGAACATTCAATTACAAGCTTTTCACTCTTTTCTCTTTTGCTGTGGGATTTTTTCCCCCTCTGGTTTTCCTTCTTGCGTGCCATAGTTTCTTATGGCTCAGCATGTACTGCTGATAGGCTGGCCAAAATCAACAGAAAAATGTGGTCTGTGGAGCAGAGGTAAGACACCACGTTACAAACAGACATGATTTTCTAAACTGAATTGATGTGGTTCCTTTTTATTTCAACATCCCAGAATGAACTGTGAGAAAGCATTTCACATCTCACGGTCTAGTGGATCTGTTTGCTTCAGCTCAACTGATCTGATGCCATAAAGTCTAGGATTGGGCGATTCTGACTCTGAAGGGGACAGTTGACTAAGGGATGAACTACATACACAGATAAACGGCATCAGTGCCCTCAGAACGGTCATTTAATATCTGTTCTCTTGCATCGTGCTTTTTCTTGATTTTAAAAATTATATATATATATATATATATGTATTGCAAAAATGGTAATTTTCTAAATAAGGAAGTTACAAATAGCATGTCATAAATAACATTTGCCAAGACCTGTTACATATATTGTGATATATATTTCATCTACCTACATGCATGGAAAATAGAAGACAAGGAACAAAACGGCCAGACAGTTATCTGTGAATTTATAAAATGTTGTAAATTTCAAACTAGGAGATGTTTTGTTTTTGAAATGCTATTTTTAAACAATAAACTCATGTATTTGGTTTTATTTCTAGACCTCATCCACAATATTGATGAATGTATTTCTTAGTACCAACCTTAATTATTTACCTGTAGAATATACTTTCCTATCTTGTCACTGAATTGCTTTTTCCTTTGGATACCTTATCTATCCGCCTGTCTGTTTGTCTATCTATCTATCTATCTATCTATCTATCTATCTATCTATCTATCTATCTATCTATCATCTATTGAGGCAGTGTTTCTCTGTGTAGCTCTGGCTTTGAAACTTGCTTTGTAGACCTCAAACTCAGAGATCCACCTACCTCTGCCCCTCCCCCTGCAAATGCTAGGACTAAAGCTGTGTGCCACCACTACCTAGTTTCAGTTAGCTTTTTTTTATCCTCTCAACTCTCTAGAATTCTGGATATTTTTCTTTGTGAGTGTATTGAATATTTTGGTTTAGGATGAATTAGGATTTTTATGGTATTAATATTTTTTATCTTTAAAATTGTATGTCTATGATTTAATTAAATTTTTCTAGAATTGTCTTCTTCATAAAGCTTTAGTATATTCTTTTATAAAAGGATTTCATTTTTAATTGTGTGTGTGTGTATGTGTGTGTGTGTGTGTGTGTGTGTGTGTGTGTGTGTGTGTGTATACAAATGAGTGCAGTACCCATGGATGCCAGAGATGAAATCAGATTCCCTGGTGCTGGAGTTATAGTTAGTTATGAGCTACCCAATATGGATAATGGAAACCAAACTTAAGTCCTCTGTAAGAGTAGTATGTGCTCTTAATCATTGAATCATTTCTTCATATATATTATTGAATTCATATCTTGATTTTTTTCATTTAGATGCTATTATGGGTAGACCTTCTAGTTAATTTCAATCATATGTTACCCACATATGATGATTTTGTCCAATTTTCATCTTATCAATTCTTTCATTTATTGAACTTTGGTTAATTTTTGACATTGCAAACAATGATACAGGATTTGTTTTGGCCATGTGGCATTTGTGTTCCAATAACACTAGATTGATATGGCTTTTATGGTGAGAAGAGATTGCAAAAGTGCTCTGCTCTTATCATATGTGTTCAGACTGTTTTTAGACCACTTCCCCTCAAATTTCCTTACAGTGTTGTTGGTAGTGACAGCTTTACACCCAAAATCTTGCTACACAACCCAGACTGGCCTTGAATCTTCTTTTCTTTCCTTAGTGCTTGATCATGCTCAGCTAGCAGGATGGGTTTTAAAAATAGGAAATGAACTCTTATTTCAACAGGGGCACTAGCCATTTCATAGGCATAGTCCTAATCAAAATCATGAGCAGAGCCAGCATTTGTTACTCTGTTTATATTTGGTATCCTGGTATGCATATCACATGGGTTGTTTCATTCAGTACTCATTACAATCTAGAATTACTTTTATGAACCTCTCACTTTACAAATAAGGAAACCACGGTTTATGTAAGTTGGGCAACATGCTTGAGGTACCCAGGTAGCAGGCGCTGCAGACAGGCTTCTTATCCAGAGTCTGCTTGCATTTCCACACCAATTGCTTCCAAATGCCACTCCTTCACTGGTGACATGACCACTCCCTAAGCTGTTGTCTTTGCCTGTTGTTCGAATGGCAGTGTTATCTGACTCTCCATGGACCAACACATCTGGATCCTGCAAGGGTAGATGCTTTGAACTTCAAGAGGTTGGACCTCCCGACTGTCGGTGTGACAACTTATGTAAGAGCTACAGCAGCTGCTGTCTTGACTTTGATGAGCTCTGTTTGAAAACAGGTATGTGACTTCTGGATGCCTCTCCCCTCCAGGAGATGGCTTAGTGGCTCCTAGCTGTTAACACACCTCCACTTTGGCCTACACACATAGTGGAATAAGTTTGTTTCCTGAATGACTGATGGTTGTATGAAGAATGTACTCTGTATGAATAACTTGGCTCAGCCATTCGTGGCCCAGCCAAAGACGGCACTTTCCAACTGCAGGCACTGTAGATTGGTTTTTAAAAGCATTTGAGGCCAGACCTTTGTCCATCTCTCTCAGTTCCATCTCTTCCTGACCACCTCACACTCACTACTAGGGTATGTGGGCTACCACTGGGCACATTTTGAAAGTACTAGGTTTAAAACTTTAATTCCCTGATTTCTGTGCAAATGGAAAACATTTATGGAATCGACATGGGGTCTTGTGCTCTGGGGCAGCTCTGAAATCATCTACTAAAATTTTCCTGATTTTATTTATCCTGTAGTAAAATGGTCATTAGAACATATGAGCTATTGGATGAATTCACACAAGCCAAGGAAAAAGTATTCTTGGGGACTTTTGTCATCATACTTACTCTGTTTTCAAAGCCCGATGTTTTTAGATAGGACTTTGGAGTATCTTGCCTGTTCACGGCCATGCCTCTGCCCCTGGGCAAAAACCTCATTCAACCTACCTAAGAAAAGTGGCAAGGACCCCACTTTGAATACTAGAGGCAGATTTCTTAGCTCCCCTGACAAATTATTGCTTCCATGCATGGGTGGTATTTTGGAAAGCCCAGTTTACCATTGCTATGTGTCTGATCGTTTTTTTATGATATTATTGGAAATGATACATTATTGCTTTTACTTAGACCTTAGTTTCTGATTTATTTGAAAATCAACATAAACTCCCTTACTAATTAGGACCTATTTCTCCCTCAGCCTGCAAGCTATAGGGGTTTCATTAGGTTATTTTTTGCATAATGCATTTTCAAAGTGTTCAGATATGTTTTTGTTGTGCATTTCCTGTGGAACTTTTACCAGGTTCTTCAGCTATGACTTCACAAGCTCAAGAGCTGAGGCTCTTGTAAATGGAGTGCATGGGTAGAACAGATGTCCCACAGATCTCTTTTACTCTAAGACATAATTGCAAGCTAGCAATCTGTCTGCTTAGCATCAGATTTTAGAACATTCTATGTTTCTGCCGTACTTTGAGTATCTTGCCCCTGATGAGTTACGTCAACCTTCCAACATTCTCATCTTAAAACTCCTTGCACCTCTGATACTAGCTTCATTCTCTTTGAATGTAGCTCACACCTTTCTTCCTAGCTTAACACAGATGATAGCAACATTTTGTAAAACACTTTATTCTCCTGTGTCTAAAGTCAACACGTTTTGAATGTGGAAGAATCAAATGTCAAATGACAAGAAGAAGTTGAAAGGAGAAAAGTTCTTTGAGGTTCTGCTACAGGAAGCAAGCCTAAGATTTCTGTATAAACTCTTCCTGGTGTTTTCTTTCTCTGTTTAGTGTGTCTGGATATTGTATGTATAATTATGTGCGTATGTATATACAATCACGTGGGAGGCAGAATCTATATCTATAAGGCTTTTAAAACACTGTCTTTTCAAATGGCAGCATAATGCTCCACCAAACAGCTGGAACACCATCCACTGACTATTCCACCTCTATCTATTCAACTCTACCTAGCAAGGGCTCCTCTTGGTAGAATGTCATGAAGGAGCAGCCTTGCTTTAGAGCAGTGGTTCACAACCTTCCTAATGCTGCGACCCTTCAATACAGTTCCTCATGGTGTGGTGACCCTCAACTACACATTATTTTCCTTACTACTTCATAACTGTAATGATGCTACTGTTATGAATCGCAGTGTAAATATCTGTGTTTTCTGATGGTCTCAGGCAACCACTGTGAAAGGGTCATTCATCCTCCAAAGGGGTCACGGCCCACAGGTTGAGAATGGCTGGTTTAGCAGACCATTGATTCTTTCTGCTGACTGCACATCTTGAAAGATGGAGGCTTGGAGTATTCAAGTGTATTTTGGTTCAGAGGCATTTTCCTTGAACATTCCCTCAGTAGCTCTACTTACAGTCTCCTTCACGCCTACCCATGGCTAAATGATAGTGCCTGTTGGTTACTTCATGGATCTTTCTCTCTTGGATGTGAGCTCCAGGAAGGCAGAGCTCTTGTCATTTGCTCTTTACTAAACCCTCAGCACCCAGGGTATGGAAAACAAGACAGTCAGATCATGGGAAAAACTAAATACCTGGATTCACCATAAAAGCTCCTTATGTTACAGTCCTCAGTTTCAAGAATCATAGTTCATTTCCAATACTCTTCTAAGGACATTTAATAAGTATTCAATGAACAGCTAGCATGTGCCAGTTAATTTCATAGTCTTATATCTGAAGTGAAATATAATAGTGAAATATGTTTTTTTAAACTTTCCATAAGACTTGTAGTTTATTGGCCAAAAAAATTAATTAAAAATATGACAAATAGCACTGGGATTAAAATGAAAAGGTTACTTTTTTGAATGTTTCTTTGAAGAATTGAATTCTGAGCTATCACTCAGGCAGGACTGTAGCCCATTTAGTGACCTCCTTAGAGGCAGGGAGCTTCATTATGTAGTCACCACATTTTGGTCAGTTAGGATTTTGAGGGCATTAATGCTTCCTTATACTCTTTCTCTTCTTGTGGTACTTAGGGCAATTCTGGAGGGGTGGGGATTCTTTGACTTTCTGGGTTTTGTTTTTCTATGAGAGCTCAGTTGTGCTGTGAGTTTGCCCTCTGCTTTGAAAAATGAGAAATTCATCCTATCTGTCAGTTCTCCAAATGTCTTCTCGGCCTCTGGCTGACTCAAGTTTCACAAACAGATTAAATGATGTGGGCTTCTGGCTCTTTTTGTTGGAACCTCATGTAAGCAGCTGCGGCCCCTTTCATTGGGTTTGTGTGCAGCAGTGAGAGTGTTTTGCTGTGATGATTTCAGCTCGTGGCTGGGAGTGCACCAAAGACAGATGTGGAGAAGTACGAAACGAGGAGAATGCCTGTCACTGCTCAGAAGACTGCCTGTCCAGGGGAGACTGCTGTACCAACTACCAAGTGGTCTGCAAAGGTACATGCTTTTAGACAACCTTGAGAGATTAAACATGGGGCATGCCCCAAGATATCTTGAATTGTCTGGGTGTAACGTCTAATGTGTGGGGATTGGAGGTGGGAAAGAATTGCATTTTAAAAAAAAATTTATTTATTAGGTATACAGTGTTCTACTTGCATATATCCCTTCAGGCCAGAAGAAGGCACCAGATCTCATTACAGATGGCTGTGAGCCACGATGTGGTTGCTGGGAATTGAACTCAGGACCTCTGGAAGAACAAAACAGTGCTCTTAACCTCTGAGCCATCTCTCCAGCCCCAAGAATTGCATTTTTTTTGATATACTTATTTTATGTGTATGAGTGTTCTGCCTGCATGGATATAGACACACCATGTGTGTGCAGTGCCTGTGGATATCAGAAGGGGTGTCAGATTGTCTGGAACTGGAGTTATGGATGGTTATAAGCCACCATATAGGTGCTGGGAACTAAACTTGAGTCCTTTGAAAGAGCACCAAGTGTTCTTAACCATTGAGCCTTCTCTCCAGCCTCAGAATTATAATTTTATGTGTCTGAGTGTTTTGCCTGCATGCATGCATGTCTGTGAGCCATATGCATGCCTGGTTACCATGGAGGTCAGCAGAGGGTGTCAGATCCCTTAGAACTGGAGTGATGGATGGTTTTAAGTTACCATGTAGATGCTAGAAATTGAACCCTGGTCCTCTGCAAAAACAGTATGTGCTCTTAACCATTGAGCAGTCTCTCTGGTTCCCAAGACACATATTTTTAAAATAAATTTTACAGAATTTGTTCTTTGATAAATTTCATGTATTGCAGTGCTTTCTATTTACTGAGTCTTTCACCCATTTTCATCTCCCTTCTATGCCCATTCTCCCCTTCCCCATAAGTACATTTCCCACATTTATGACATTTCGTTTTAAGTTCCACAGAATGTAACCATGTCCAGCTATGTGTGACCTTAGGTTTAACTGCCCCCACCCTAGAATTTAGCAGCAGCCAGTGGGTCACGGCAGTTCCCTCTTAGGCTGATGCTTAGCTGCTGGCAGCCTCATTGCAGGCACCTGTAGCTGCCGTGGGCGTATGAGCGCACTGGCTAGGTCATGCTCAGCAGACAGCATTTTACAGCTCCTCTCCCTGCCCTTACATGCTTATGTTCTTTCCACACTTCTTCCACAATGTTCCTTGAGCCTTAGAGCAGGTTGTACAAATGTCCTATTTAGGCTGAGCATTTTACTAGGAAGACCCATCTTAACGGTGGGTAGGTCCACAGGCAGGGGCTCTGGGACTGTATACCATGGAGTTGAGCACTAGCAGGCAGTTTTGGCGCTGCGCTTTCTAATTGTGAACAAGGTAAGACGGGCTGCTTCAAATCCCTGTTGCCTTACTTCCCTCTTCCATGTGGGCTGTCCTTGATGCATGAGCTGAAATAAACCCTTTCTCCTTGGAGTTGCTATTTGCAGAGTGTTTTATCATAGTGACAGGAAAAGAGACTCTGTGGCAAAGAGTAAATCACAGAGTCACTTGGAGCAAAAGGAGCATGACTTTTGTTCTCAGTGGATGTAAGCTGTTTGCCAAGGCCCTAAGCAGCAGCTTAGGGCTGGAGGTGCTTGCTTGTGGAGGTAAAAAGAATCGACAGATTTGGTTACACCCAAAGCCTTATTTTATAATATGTATGTGCATGTGTGTTGATGGTAGACTATGATGTTTTTATGATCTTAGTGGCCAGTGGCGTACAGAAAACGTAAAAGTTACAGCTCCATATATCAAGACATTTAAGGAAGCATGGCAGCCACTTAGAGATGTTTAAACAAGAAAACGCGATTTTTTAAAAATCTCTCTAGGTTACATCACCTCCTATTTCCTAAATTAAGACCTTTTCCTCTCTGGCACAGAATGTTTATGAAGCGTTTCTGTTAAATGACTTCAAGGAAGGGCTGGTTAGACAGATATCATGTGCAAGACCCTGGATTAAATCCCTACTTAAGAAAAAAAAGAAAGAGATTTCATGAAAGGAGGAAGTCATTTCTGTCAGGTGTAAGTGGCCCTGGAGACCTTCCTTTACTGCTATTGCATTGTGAAGCTTTCTCTAACCATTATGCTCTTATTTTGAAGCATGACATTCATCAAGAATTTATTTCTCTTTTCCTTTTAATCTTTATGTAGTAAGTATAACAGGAAGACATCAAAGCTATTAAGAGAAGGAAGGGGAAAAAACAAGGAGAAAGGTCTCTGGATCCCATCAGTCACTGAATCATGACAGGTTAAGGCCATTTTTGGTGGTTTGAATTCTGATGTTAATACTGTAGTGAGCTTCACGTGGCTGCCCTGAGCTACTCATGCTTCGTAAAGGTAATTCAGCTTTTTTACTGGCCTACATGGTCATCCAATAGCCAGATGGTTCTGGGCCATGGGAGACTTCCAAATGTTCTATATATGGGAGAAGATTCTGTAAGATACTGCTCACAAGTTTTACGTCAGTTCAAGACAAGTAATTTTTGTCTATCTTAGAGAAACTTAAGGTAAATTCTTATTGACAATTTCTTTTTTTCAAAGAATGCCTACTTTATATCACTTGTGTTGCTAGGCCTTTTTATGGATGAGATAGCTCACAGTTTAGAGGCTTAAAGTCCCGGATTGGAAAGTCCCATCTTTTGACCCTTGATGATGACTTTTGGGCTACATTGTAACAGGACAGATTCTACTACAATGAAGGTGTTTCATTCTTTTTTTGTTTGTTTTTCATTTTTCTTTATTAAGAAATTTTCTACTTACTCTACATACCACCCACAGATCCCACCTCCTCCCTCCTCCCACTCCCAGCCCTCTCTCCCAAGCCACCCCACATCCCCACATCTCCCAAATCGAGATCTCCCATGGGGAGTTAGCAGAGCCTGGCACACTGACCCTAGGCAGGTCCTAGCCCCTTCCCACTGCACCAAGGCTGTGCAAGGTACCACACCACAGGCACCAGATTCCCAAAAGCCTGCCCATGCACCAGGGATGGATCCCAATCCCCCTGCCTGTGTGCCTTGCAAATAGTTCGAGCCAAACAACCAGAAGACGTTTCATTCTTGTGGGAACTAATGAAGTCCTAAGATATATGCATTCATCTCTTGTGAGAATGGTCCTCCCACAACCTAGTTTCTTTCCATGGGCTCCACCTCTTAAAGGCTCTACAGCTTCAGCATTGCCACACTGGAGATAGATACTGTAGCACGTGAACTCCTGGGGTATAAACCAAAGCAGAAGCCTAATTAAATAACTCTGGGCTGAGGAAATCATGGGTCAGTGAAAGGATGGGGACCTGAATGCAGGTCCCTAGAATTTGTGTAAGAAGGTAGGCAAGGTGGTAGATGGAGACAGCAAGATTCTGGGGGCTCATTGGCCAGCAAGTCTAGCCAATCCATGAACTTCAGGTTCATTGAGAGATCTTGTCTCAGAAAAGCATATGGAGAGTGACAGAAAAAGAGATCTGACATAGACCTGTGGCCTCCACACATGCAGGACTCACATTCTCAGATCTTGATGCAAGGTAAGAATGAAAGACAGCTTGGATTTTTCATTTATTCAGTACTATGCACATTCTCGTTGGGAAAAAAATCTCTTGCAATTTTCCATGTTATCCTTGTATATTATTATAACAACATAAACCTTTTCTCTATCTGAAGGGAAGTTGTGTCATGCTTTCTATGGCTTTGAAATCTTTAGTGGCTGTGGAGGGAGAGAATGTTCCATCTAATGACCAAACAGTTTATTTTTGGAGGGAAACAAACATGAAATCTTGTCCACTGACGCCACTTTTTTTTTTTTAAATCTACAAACCATTTAGGCTCTGAAAGCTGAAATAAACACCACTTGAGGTTATTAAATCTTAGCTTTCCCACCATGTATGGGTGTACTTTAAAAGCCAGAGCAGACACTAGACTTTATTTCAGAATTTCTTTTTAGATGGTGTCCCAGAAACAAGTACCAAACAGGACACAGATTCTGGCATTGTGCTTCTCCCCTCTGGATGGTGTCTATAAATAGACTTCACCGTAAATGTCCCCATTTTTCCTTGTAGGAGAGTCACACTGGGTAGATGATGACTGTGAAGAAATAAAAGTTCCCGAATGCCCTGCAGGGTGAGTGCATTTTGTCTTATGGATATTATGAACTATTATTCCACATTCCTTGATAAACCATCATGAAGAATAGATGGGTAAATGTCTACAAACGTTTTAAGATGGACATCCACTTCAACACAAAAACTTGTATGAGTTCTTATAAATAGACTGCCAGTTAAGCTATCTTGAAGCTTTAAAAAGTAAAACAAAACACATTGATGTATTATTTGTGTGTGTGTGTGTGTGTGTGTGTGTGTGTGTGTGTGTGTGTGTGTGTGCAGGGTGTATATGTAAGTGCTCATGCCAAAGCGCATGGAGGTCAGAGAACAACTTTGTGGAGTCGATACTCTCCTTCTGTCTGTACATGGCTTCCGGGGATCAACTCAGATCAGCAGGCGGCTGCCGAGCCATGTCGCCAGTTGTGTCTTGAAGCTTTGATGTTCTTTTTTTCCTGCATCTTTCTCCTATTGCCGCTGTGCACTCCAGAGTCTTGGCATCTGCTGTGGTCCACCGATGTGTGTCTGCTGACCATTAATGGATGCGTTTCCTCCAGTGATTCCCTGTTCTCCTACTGGGCATCCCCCTCAGTGTTTCCCTGAGTTCTGTTTTTGCCTTTGTGAGTGTGTGAAGGAGGGGAAAGGAAGGAGATTCTAGAACTTCTAAAAGCTGTCATCCAAGAAGGTTACCCCTACCAGATTTGGGTCTATGCTCTATGCTGACAAAGGGGTGTCCTTCTGGGGGACAGTCAAACTGAATAACACCTAACAGCTCAAGTGTGACCAAAATTGGGCACTTATGCCTTCCAGGAAACTGTGTAGACTTCATGGGTCTTTACAATGCTTGACAGAAAATACATTTTCAACAAATGTGTTTTCATAATTTATATAGTCTTTAAATATCTACATGTATATATGTATGTATTACAGCCTGGGATGCAGAATTTAAGTGTTTAGATATCTTTATTTTCCCTTCCTTAAAAAAAAACCTTTACTAGGCATAAAAGGAAAGAAAAATAAAGACATCTAAACACTTTGGCTGTGTGGAATGGGATGAAACAATTTCTGACTGTTTAATATATGGCCCCCTTAAAATGTCTTACTTGTTACATAACTTCTCATAGACACTAGCTGAGAGTTGCTCAGTTAACTTCAAATTATTAGAAAAGAACTCTGCACATAGATCAGAATTCTGCTATGACTGACTAACTGCACCCTTAGGATAATACCATACCATTTTATGCATTCTTGGCCTGGATTAGTAAGTCCTTGGCTGATAGAGACTTTTAAAATCCCTTATAATTTAAATCATCTTGGAAACAATTTTATAATAAACTGAAGGAATTTTTATGATGCCTAGGTCTAGTGGAAAGAGTGTTATTGTTGTTAATTTTACATCACTCATGTAGTCAATTCACTAATATATCTGATAAGTATTTATTGACATCAGACATGGTGGCACATGCCTGTAATCCACTGAGGCTAAGGTGGGAAGATCGTGAGCTTGAAGCCAGCCTAGTCTATATAACAAGTTCCGGGCCAACGTGAAACTCTAGAGGGGAAGCCTGTTAACAGCGGACTATAATAAGATACACAATAATGTATATATAAATGCAAAGGAGGTGTGTCTTAATATCATGAAGGAATGTGGAGGCATGGGCAACTAATGTCATAGAAAAGGCAACTTTGAGCTGAGTTTTAAAGAATGGATAAGAACTTTCCAGGTTCCAACTGGGAGACAATACATAATAAATACATAATACGTAATACATACATATATTTAACTGTGGTATAAGGTCCTTTTTTGCAAGGTAGGAAACAACAGTAGAGTCAGCTTTCTCTTGGCCATGGTGACTTTGCCAATTTATCTCTGAATTCAGTTGCCTCAGATGTTGTGTGGTTGGGAGCCCAGGCTTGCCCACATTGCTCCCTTCTTGGGTCTCTCTGGTATTGATGGGTCCCACTGTGGAATGTGTGTGGCAGCAGTTTCCCTGAGATTTCCTGTGTTACTGTTTAAGGTTTGTCCGCCCCCCGCTCATCATCTTCTCTGTGGATGGGTTCCGTGCATCATACATGAAGAAAGGCAGCAAAGTCATGCCCAACATTGAGAAACTGCGTAAGTCACTTCTTCACCGCGTGTTCTCATCTGCCTTCCAGGACAGCCATTGCTCTGCTGTGGGCTTCTAGAGCCATGGAGCCACTGCCTGTCCTTCCTTCCTTCCTTCCTTCCTTCCTTCCTTCCTTCCTTCCTTCCTTCCTTCCTTCCTTCCTTCCTCCCTCCTCCCTCCCTCCCTCCCTCCCTCCCTCCCTCCCTCCCTCCCTCCCTCCTTTTCTTCCTTCCTTCTTTCTTCTCACTTTCTTTTTCTTCTTTTAAATAAATTTCATTATTGGAAACACAAAAGGAAAAGTTATGTGTTTTTCACAGTCGAGGACATGAATTTCCTACACGAAGTGGTTCCGGGTGGTTTTCTTGTCCTAATAACGCGTTTTCTACTTCCAGGCTCCTGTGGCACACATGCTCCCTACATGAGGCCTGTGTACCCCACCAAAACCTTCCCCAACCTGTACACTTTGGCCACTGTAAGTATTTGTTCTCAAGTAATGAATAGTCAAAGGTCTGATTTAACCCGGGAATGCCTTGAAGCAAAGTTTATTTTATTTTTAAATATAGAACATGCTTTAATTTTTAAAAAGATTTGTTTTTTAAAAATATATTATTTGGGAATGTCACACAACATATTTTTATTGTATTCTTTCCTGTCTCCTGACTCTTCCTAGACGATTCCCCTTTCCTATTCCCCCAACTTCGTGTTTTTTTCTCTCTCTTAAAGAAAACAAAAACAGAAACAAAGAAAAAAGCTACTTAAAAATGTAAGGTCTGATTTGTATCGGCTAAATCTACCTATTTATTTGGCGAGTGCATGTATATGTGTGCATATGTGTGTGTCCATGGGCATGCATGTGTTTGAGAGAGAGAGAGAGAGGGAGAGAGAGAGAGAGGGAGGGAGGGAGGGAGGGAGGGAGGGAGAGAGAGAGAGAGAGAGAGAGAGAGAGAGAGAGAGAGAGAGAGAGAGAGAGAGAGTGTTTGTGTGTGTGCTCACATATGTGGAAGTCTGGGAACAACTTTGGAGAGTCAGTTTTAACCTCAAATCTCTGAGTTCGAGGCCAGCCTGGTCTGCAGGTAAGTTCCAGGACAGCCAGGGCTGCATAGAGAAACCCTGTCCCGAAAAAACAAAAACAAAACAAAAGCAAAAAGATGGAACACTCTGTTTGTTGGGTGTGGTGTCACATACCTTTAATCCCAGGTAGAGGCAGACAGTTTCAGGTCAGCCTGGTCTACAAAAGTGAGTTCCAGGACAGTCAGGGCTGTTACACAGAGAAACTCTGTCTTGAAAAATCAAAACCAAAACCAAAACCACACCAAACCAAACCAAACCAAAACAAAAACCAACCAATCAACCAACCAGCCAACCAACAAAAAAACCCCAAACCATATTGTTCAGTATTAAAAAAAATAATCTATTTCCCTCCATTTGCCTCCATTGCTGACAGGAAGTGACACTCTCAGCTTTGTGGGTGACCAAATTGTGTTTTGAAATTAAAATTGAAGCCTTTTCAAGTGCTGTTTTTGCCAAACTTCCCATTCAACTTTCAACTTCAGGGGTGTCTATCAGTTATTTTCTGAATTTTCAAATAAGTGTGTTGATTTCAGAAGGGCTTCTATGTTTGAATTTTCAAATATTCCAAATGCTACCCAATTTTCTTGTTTTAAGTACAATTTTCCATTAATTATTGTTTTATAAGTTATTAATTTGAAGAAGGAATAGAATCATAAACTTCTTTGGAGACATGTATCCATTCCAAATAAAGTAGTAAGGTCTATTTTGTTAAGTCTCAGTAGTCAAAAGGCCAAATATTATATTTCTTATCATGATCTTACATTTCTAAAATGACTTAAAATTGGCTACAACTCATGTGTGCAAAAACAGACTCAAAATAAAGGCTATATGTGCCCCACTTCATTTGGATAATTATGTATTATTATTAAATCTTCTGTGATAAGAAAATTGATAATAGAACTAATATATGTAGATTATTACCTTGCTATTTTAACAATGAAATCAAAGTAAAACCTATATATATTCTACTTGATTTGGGTAATTTAATATTATAAATTTTTTCTATAATAAGAAAATTGACAATAGAACTAATATATGCAGATTATTACATTGCTATTTTAACAATAAAATTGCTCTTATACAAAGGGTTTATATCCAGAATCCCATGGAATTGTTGGCAACTCAATGTATGATCCTGTATTCGATGCTACTTTCCATCTTCGGGGGCGAGAGAAGTTTAATCATCGATGGTGGGGAGGCCAACCTGTAAGTCTTGAATTCTGTGGGGGTGTTTTCATCTTTTGATATTACATGTGTGTGTTTGTATATGTGTACATTTTATATATGTATATGTGAGTCTATATAGTATGTGTGTATGACGTATATATATTTTATAAACATGTGGGTGTATAATATGCACATATATGCACATACATGCATCTATGCATGCACATGTGTGAACATAAGTTAGGATGATAAGAGTGTGAGATGATAAATTTCTTCTCAGGGATGGTAATGGTGGAAATATACTGTGGGTTGAATGTCAGAGCACCTAGATGAAGGAATTATCAAATGTTACTGATTTATCAAATTTGAGAATACAGTATAAAAGAAAAAGAACTATGGTTTTCCAGGTATTTTGACCCCGGTGATATCATAAGCAGATGAATCAAATAAGAATGGTTGGTGGAGAAAAGAACGGACTAAAACTCAGGAAATTTATAGATTATTTTATTTAATCTATTCTGATCATAGAAGGTAGTTGTAATAATGGAGTCCTACCTTGGTTCTGAGGCAGAGATGAACACTTCGAAGGAGATCCTGCTCAGACCTCAGACACTTGGGCAGAAAATCAAAAGGCTTCAGGCGGCTCCTCCTGGTGTTTTTCCTATGACTGTGTATGATTAGGTAACCTGCTTCTGTCAGACAGGAGAAAAGCAATGACATAATGCCATGGTTGTTGAGTGTGTAGAACTGGGCTTCAGAGTCCAAGCTCTGGGCCAGAGGGCTCAGGATCATCACAGGGACACAGACCAGGGCACAGTCAATCAGAGATGTGCAGAGGGGGAATGGAACATGGCTCCATCTCAGGCTCTCTGGAGCACTGGTGAGGGAGTTAGACCTCTGTGGTCTGCCTAGGTGTGAGAGGAAGGCGATGTCCTCACTCATCCCACACACCCACCGTGCTGAGACAGCCTTGAATCTGAGCTTTTGCTGCCATAGATGGGCAGAATAAGGAGTAGAGGTTAGAGATGTTTTCATAACGTATCTCTTTCTGAGAGGTCATCTGTGATCAAAATGTTCATCTTGCTTAATAGGTAAATCACTATGCAAGGATAAATGTGGGCTTTTTTTTTTTTTTTTTTTTAAAAAAATAAACACTGACAGACTTCCTGCATCCCCCTAGAAAAGGCTCTTTATAATAGATGTTCTGATTTTGCTGTTTTTTTAATTCAGGCTGGATTCCCAGAAGTCTATGATGACTTAGTTTGTGATCCCAGTGAAATTTGTTGACAGGGTGGATTTCACAAGTTTATGATAGAGGAATATTTTATGAGTAAATAAAATGATGGAAATGTGAACTCTATCGGACTATTTTGAGTTGGTCTTCGGCAATAACTTGGTTATGGAAACCAACTTGCCTGAAGAACCACAAGGGATATATGGAGATAAATGGTAATCTTACCTAATTGGATCACTTTACACTTCGGTGTTGACGTGAAGTTTCCTCTGGGTTAGCATGATTCAGCAGCAGAAAAGTCCACATATTCATTACCTTCTGCAGACACCCAGTAGAGCGCATCTGTTGATCCATGAAGTAAATTCTCTGTTCTACTCTGTTGGCTTGCTTCCTCACCAGCTCTCAGAGTTGACATATTTGACCAAGTCTCTTTATGTTCACCAAGATGTGTGGGGAAACTGATTTTTGTTTCTGTCTATCATCTTGATTGAGACAGGTACCATGAGAATGCTAAGGACCATTGTAGCTATATTTTAAACGCCCCCTGTATTGAAATCTGACCTCTACAAAGAACATACAAACAAAAACTATTAGTAACTATAGGCTAAGGATACTAGCATATAGATCATTAAGCACTATAAAAAATGATTTGTATATATTCCTGAAGCATGTATACAAACCTTGTAGAGACTCATAGATTTTATAAGGTCCCCAGTGAAAAAATAATGAGTAGAAAAATTATTTATAAAAATCTTACAATTTAATTCCATTCATGTTTTCCTAAGTGATGAAACTATGTAGGACATTTGGCTAATAGCACAGAGGGCAGATT
Organism: Peromyscus leucopus; assembly: GCF_004664715.2. Taxonomy (NCBI): domain Eukaryota; kingdom Metazoa; phylum Chordata; class Mammalia; order Rodentia; family Cricetidae; genus Peromyscus; species Peromyscus leucopus. Next base: position 61,067,972 of record NC_051080.1, on the reverse strand, counting down.
AAATGATGAATAAGGACCACCACTTGTCCCTGTTTAAAACCTAGCAGATGGGATGTAGATTTGGGGTGTGTTCATGTGAAATTTTGAATCTCCACAATAAGTTTCCAAAAAATTTCCATAACGTAATTTCACATTTAAAAGTACCTTAATTGTGCTTTTTTATTGCTGCGAAGAGACACCATGACCACGGCAACTCTTAAAAAGAAGACATTTAATAGTTGTGGCTGGCTTGCAGTTTCAGAAGTTCAGTCCATTATCTTCATGATGGGGCGCATGGTGTCATGCAGATAGATGTGGTGCTGGAGGAACAGCTGAGAGTGCTACATCTTGTAGGCAACAGGAAGTCAGCTGTCACATGGAGGGATGCTTGAGCAAAAGTGACCTCAAAGCCTGCCCCCTCAGTGACACACTTCCTTCAACAAGAACACACCTCCTGATAGTGCCACTTCCATTGGGGGATGTTTTCCTTCAAACCACCACAAAAAGCAATTGCATATGATCACTCTCATCATGGAGTTGATGTTGTTATTCTTTTTTTTTTTAATTTATTTACTCATCTCTGGAATGTGCTATCACTTCCTTATGACCCTGCATGCTTACATGTATTTTAATGGAGTTTCTTAGGGTGTTTGCTTCTTTGAAAATGCTTTGATACAATCCTGTAACTTCTGATGAAGAAGTCAGTGAATACTTCTGTGTTTGGCTTAGATCTGGACTCTTAGACATGTGTGTATGGGACTCAGGACACTAACTCAATCTGCAGATTGGAGAAGCAAGTCAAGCCTGCTTCCTGCTTCCAGTCCCCCGAAGTCAAAGTTCCTGGGTGTTTTTAAGGGAGCAGATGTGTTCCTGATGTTCTCAAGCTGCCTGGCCTTGAATTGCTTCCCACCCCTATTGGTCGGGTAGGGCTCATCCTTATGAATGAATTTCAGTCTAAAATGAGGGACGCTGGCATGCTCCAAAAAGAGATGGTACAAGACTGTACAACAACATTGGAATGAATTTCTAGGTGAGAGGGATAGGCCTGATGGGAAGTCCACGTCATTGTCTGCTTTTCTTATGTCCTTTCCTCTGCCTCTTCCCCATATGCTAGTATGTACCTGTAGGCTCCCCTGCCCCTCAATTTGTGTTCATTTTTGTTCTTGTTGCTGAGTATTGAACCATGGGCCTTGTGCGTCATCTGCTAAACACACCCCCAGATGCTCTTTGTCCTAACTCTTAAGTTTCTCAACCTGTGGGTTGTGACCCCTTTGGGGATTGCATATCATATATCCTGCATATCATAAATTTACATTGCGATTTTTAACAGTAGCAAAATTGCAGTTATAAAGTAGTAATGAAATAATTTCATGGTTGGGGATCACCACACGGGGAACTATATTAAAGTGTCAGCATGAGAAGGTTGAGAACCACTGCCTTATCGTACTTAGGATGAGCTCTGCTCCCCTGCTCACCTTGAGGTACTTAGCCAGGAAGTGTTCCCTTGTGTAAAAGGCACTAGCCTCTTAGTTCATTCCAAATTTTAGTTGAACTCTGTATTAGGGTTTTTATTGCTAGGATGAAACACCATGACCAAAAGGCAAGTTGGGGAGGAAAGGGTGTATTTGGTTTACACTTCCATATCGCTGTTCATCATTGAAGGAAGTCAGGACAAGAACTCAAACAAGGCAGGAACCTTGAGGCAGGAGCTGATGCAGAAGCCATGGAGGGGAGATGTTTACTGACTTGCTCCCTGTGGCTTGCTCAGCCTGCTTTCTTATAGAACCCAGGACCATCTGCCCAGGGTCACTCCACCCACAATGGGCTGAATGTAGCTACATCAATCACTAGTTAAGAAAATACCCCACAGGCTTGTCTGTATCCTAATGTTATGAAGGCATTTTCTCAATTGAGACTTCCTGCTGTCTGATGAGTCTAGCTTGTGTCAAGTTGACATAAAACTGGCCAGGATAGTATCTGTACCTAGGAGGCCTGCTTTGGTTCATTTGGTGCCTCACAGACTGAACTTGGGGTTGACCTGCTCAGCACCTCATTTGAGACAGGTTTTTACCTGTGCTTCTAGGGAATTTGTCCTTAAGACAGGACTCCAGGGTTTGGGCTCAGTGGTAGAGCACTTGCTTAGGAAGCACAAGGTCCTGGGTTTAGCTCTCAGCTCCTAGGGGTTGGGTGGTTGTGTGGGAGGGTGGGACTCTAAATATGAACCTGTAATTCTAGCTACTTGGGAAGGCTGAGGTTATAATGATCATAAGTTCAAGGTTAGCCTGGGCAATTAAGCGAGACCCAGTCTCAACAACATAAAACAGTAAAAAGAGGGTTGGGGAATGTAGCTCTGTGGCAGAGCCACTTTCCTTATGTTCATGTGGCCCTGGCTTATATCTCTTGTATGGAAAATAAAAAGAAAAAAAAAACAAGAAAAAACAAAAAACAAAATAAAAATAACAATAGACAAACGAGCAAGTAGGGCTCCATCGTAGGGTTGGCAGCTCCAGGCCGGCATGTTCCCAGCTCTATTGCTCACCTGCTATTGACTGTAATTACCTGGAGAGCAGTGGAGTGTCCATGTCCTGCCCCCTACCTCACATTCTCACTTTTTCTTGATCTACGGCTGAAGTAGGGATAGAGGACAAGAGAGTCATGGGCGTGGAAGTGGGGAGGGGACTCTGATCAAGATACATTGAATATGTGTATGAAATTGTCAACGAAAACTACCATATGTGTGGAATTGGTAGTCCTGTCTGTTCTTCAGGTCTCTCAAAATTCTTATCTATTTAGTTCTATGACTTTGACTGCAAAGGACAATTTCCTTGCAAAGAAATGCTGAAAGGATTACAGTTCTATGCTTATGTTTTTGAAAAATATTTCTAGCTAATTTTCTTTTTAAAACCTTTCCTGTTACCATACCTATATACTTTCATAATTACAGAAAGTGTTGAATTTCACATTTAACAACCTGGGTCCATTGGGGGAAGCTTTATTGATTCTTTACATTCCTGGAAACACAGCAAAAAGATACAGTCATATTTCCATTTGCCTAGTTTTCAAAATATAGTATCTAGGGCTCTCATACCAATGATGACAGTTTGGCTTTTGCAATAGAAAGTTATGTGTATATCTTTTTACTTTATTTGTTTAAAAATGTTAACATTTAAGAAAATGTATGTTTGCCTTCAAGTTCAGAAAAAAAATCATGACATCCATCTCTGAATTAACAAGGATCTGGGAGCTTTTCTTTCTCCTCTACTTAAAATTAATAGCACTAAAGGGGGCATGTTTGATTTTCTCCTTTGAGTCACTGTTTTAGTGCCTTTGGTTTTGATAATCCCCATACTTCTGACCCCTGAAATATAAGATATACATATGGCCTCTACAGAAGCTCTTCTGGCAGCTCAGGATTCAACTGAAGAAATCCCTTTATGCTTCAGTCTCCCAGAATTTGCTAGACTTTGGCCATGCTATGAGATTATTAAATATTTTTTAACCATTGAATTTATAATACCTAAAAAATTTTTGGAATGTGTTATCATGTGAAAATGTGTGGAGTCTTATTAATTATGGAAGATCAGCTGATAGCTTAGGCTTGTTTCTCACTAGCTCTTATAACTTAAATTAACCCATTTCTACTAATTTACTTTCTGCCTCGTGCCTTTATTACCTCATCTCTGTAGTGCTCAACCTGCTTGCTCAGTGGCTCCTGGTGTCTCCCCTTCTTCTTCCCAGTGTCCTCTCTGCCCAGAAATCCCATCTAGCTATTGGTCATTGAGCTTTTTATTAAACCAATCAGAGTGACAAATCTTCACAGTGTACAAAAAGATTATTCCACAGCAGTGTTCAAAAAAGCTTGTTCAAATATGAAATACTTTCTCAATAAAATGCTGGCATATACACTATAAACAATAAAAGAAAAGTTATGTTGGTATGAATAGTTTTATATACCATCTTTGATAGAGTATTTTAGCCTGTGTATTTTTTTTTATTCCATACACAAATACATTGTAGATTTTTGTTGACAATTTCACACATATATCCAAGGTATTTTGGCTAGATTCTCTCCCATTGCTCTCTTGTTTTCCATTACTCATTTAATTTTTCTACTTTACAACTAGTCTCCCCCTCTTTTTATGCCTTTTGTTTGTTTGCTCCACTGTATTTGATTAATATTATGTGATAAGTAAATATACACTTAATTTCATATATTCTCTGTTATTCACTTTTTGTTTTCTTCTGATGAGGCCCCTCATTTTCTTTATAAATATAGTCAGTGTGGTAGCTACTAAGAAGGAGAGATAATTTTCTTACTTTTTTTTTCAGAAGAAAGACTTATATATATATATATATATATATATTTGTCCTTGAATTTGTAATCCCCCACTCTCAGTCTCCTTACTGCTGGGATTACAGATGGACAAGACCTTGCTGGGCTAGAAACACACTTCTTGATCTTCAAATTGTCTGAATAGTTTATATTTTGTGATCTTAAAAGTACACATATGACTTCAACAGAAAATTTACGGAAAATACAGAAAATACACAGAAAACTGATTCTAATGGCATGCCCATGTAATCTCTGTGCTGGAGAGATCAAAATCTTCAGTTATGTAATGACGTTGAGACCAGCCTAGTTTATAAAGGATCCTGTCTAAAAAATTAGATTCTGATTTTTGTCACCAGCATAAGTGACTTATTGCCACCTCTTTAATATCATACGTTAGTGGGCTTGCCAGTTCATTCAGGAGGGCCATAGGTTGGGGGAGGGGTTTGGAGCTTCCTGAAAGCATAGCATATGAAGGCAGCCCTCTGGTGACCTATCTTGGTCATCCTTAGCAGGATGGAGCTGGGCCAGGCCAGGTACCTGAGCAGCTCCTTTGAGTAGTCCAGTCACCCCTCCTGCATCCTCATTCTTCATCTTCATGTGGGCTGTCAGAGTTGTTACCATGGTTACTTGTCATCATCACATTGTGTTTGCATCCTTCTATCACTGTGAATCCTTCTGCTGGTGATCTTGTACATGAGCTAAACGCTATCCCTAGATTTCTCATTGTCCAGATAATACCAGCATCGGCATGGGTTCTATGCTATAATTTTGGGAAATGTAGGTCATCATTTGAGAAGTTCATGTTATGATTTTTTTTCCTTTAGCAAGGCCAGGTTGACTTTGTATTTCTTACATATCAAATACTGCCTGGTACAGTTTCCTTGGAAACAGCAAGGCAGTAGCTTTTCCAGGAAGTTGTTTGGATATGAATGCAGTGAGCCTGTATCCTTGGAAATAAAGTAAGTATAAACATTGGTCTCATGAGAAACAGGCCTCTTTAGGATCTGGCATAGTTTTGAGGCTGGCACAAGGTGGATCTTAGTTTGAGTTCATCTCTTGTTGGTAGGAGTGCTGAGGCCAGGCTAATTTAGAGTCCAGGATGTATTATAAAACCTGGTTGGAGCATGCCAGAGGTTACCTATAAGGTGGAAGGCTGTTTGTAGGTGCTGAACCAGACAAAGGGGAGACACTTAGAGCAATCTGAGACCCTTAAATCTTCGAGCCTTGCCAGAGAACCAGATGTCCTGGACCAGAAGGAGCCATGAGAATGAGGTGAGGTCCTCCTTCCTCGAGCTCACTAGCACCCCAGAAGCCCTCAGATCTGCAGGTGCTTGATGCTCTCCTACTTCATGACTCACTGGTTAGCGGCAATAGCTGTGAATCTTTATGGTGTAGATTTCTAGATGCTCCAAGGGGCTCTGAGATCCTTTCAGAAGTTTTCAAGCTGGGCATCTCATGCTATTTTGGCATGGTCAACCAAAGCTCCTAGATCCCCTATGCTTCCCAAGTACGTATTTCTACAATAAACAACTAAGTAAATAAAATACAAACTTCCATCAGAAATACCATAAAATATTCCCAAAGTCTGGATGCAATGAAATTGGAAAAGGGTCCTGTTTGCTTTGGTCTTGGCCTACAGTCCCTGTCACAAATTACCCTTGTCTTCCTTTGTGAGGATTTCTTCCCACAGGCTTCTCATGGGACACTTGCCACCGTAAGCTGCTTTTAATGCTCCTGGGGTCAATGGATTCCATTGATTTTTTTCATTATTGTGCAACAATAAAAGACTGAAACAGACTGTTTATCCAATGCTAAAACACTGGTTTAAGGATTTTCAGTGAATTAACTCATTAAAATGTAGCATCATTCCATGTACTAGAAAAGTCCATCTGCATTGTGAAGGAAACCAAAGACCAAAAAGATGAAGTAACTTTCTGGAGGACCACGCCATTGTTAAGTGACAGAAACAGGGGTCAAGGTCCAGGCTGCAAAGGTGCAAAGCCTGGGTTCTGAACTCCTTCATCTTTCACTTATCAGCATGAGCTAGAATAATAAAAAAAAAAAAAACCCAAAACTCATTGTGTAGCCTAGGTTTGTTGTCTTGCCTCAGACTTCCTAGGATTAGGATTGGAGACATGCATCAATGGCTGGTTTACAGAGAATATTTACAAACATTCTTCATGGAATGCATCATTCACCCAACTTATCCTACATACTTTCTCCTAGAACCCCATTTACTAAAAAGAAGAAAAAAGCTAGATGAACAATATAAAAATATAGATTAAAAAGTAGCCTTTTTAGTTCTTCCCCCTCCCCTCATTCATCTAGTTTAAAAGTCAAACATGACAAGCTAGATTTAAAGATTTTTGACATCTGGGTACCAAATTGAGACTCCACTCTGTAAAGCCATCAGTAGTAAAAGAAACATATGGTCAATCCCTGCATCCTTTGATGAGCAGAATTCTGCCACATAAGTAATGCTTAAAACAGTTATCAGGAAAGACAGGTATAGAAAAGAGAGACTTTGGGGATGAAATAAAATTTTGAGAAGTCAGTAGCATCACAGCAAGGCTTTTGAGACTTTTTGCAGAATATGTTCTGAATAACGTTTATGGATATAATGAGTCTGACTTCCAGATGTGAAAAAAAAAATGGTTGGAAATCTTGTGAAATTTATGGTGCACACGAATAGAGTACAGCATATCAGACTTAATGTATTTTAGTGTTTTTCTTCTTTAACCAGAGCTCAGAATGTCTTATAAGCCTCTTATATTTTCCTCATTAGCTATGGATTACAGCCACCAAGCAAGGGGTGAGAGCTGGAACATTCTTCTGGTCTGTGTAAGTTACCTTTATTTTGTCATTGTTTATAAAATTACAGTTATGGTTCAATTTGTGAAACATGATTTTGGTCAATTTCACTTCAGCTAAATGTAAACATGTCAAATTGATAAGAATTTATCAATTCAGAAATAACTTTTCAGGCATTTTTTCCCCAAAGGTTCTTTATCTCTCTCTTCTTGCTTCCCTTTCTCAGCCTCTCTTCGTCCTCTCTCTCTCTCTTCTCTCTTGTCCCATCCCTCAGTTAAGGACGATTTTCTCTTTGACCTACCCGTTAGATCTTTTATCGTGTTAACCTTTATTCTGGTAACTTTTTGCCCAGGAATGTGTATTCCTCTTAGACTATCACTGTAGTTTCTTTTATCATTCTTTATAAATATATTACAAACTATTGTGTTTATTTTGTTTGTATTTATTTATTTTGATTCTCAACTTTGAACATATTATGTAGCCTCAGGCAGTTGGGAAGCTAATGGAATGGTCTAGAGTTGGAAGTTCTCCACAGTAGACCTGGGTAGGGGAAGCCTCCATTTTTATCCCATTTCCTACCAAACTTTTCAAATTTCCCCACTAAGAAAACGGGACTGCTTATCCCTGCAGAAGTAACTGGAGATTAATAATAGACGTTTTCAGGCTTTCAAATGAAATCTACCTGATAAAATTCTCAAAAATGTTGATTCTTTTTAAGGCTTCTTAAATAAGAAAAGGGGCCAGGTTTGACTTTCAATGGGGATTTTATTCCCAGTGTGATGGTCTTTCCAGTGTTTCCTAACCCCTAAAGCTGTTTCCATGACTGCTTTTTTTTTTTTAATGCTTTAACAAAAAATCTAGACTGTTCTCTTAGCAACAGTGTGCTGAGTGAGACCAATCATGGGTTAAGATTGATCTACATTGATGCTTTCTGCAGACTCCAAATTCAGGAATAGAGGCAGCCTCTTCAGATTAGAAGGGTTCCGTTGATTGTTTTGGGTGACCTGAAGCTAAGACAGTACTGATTAGGAGGTATTTTTTCTTCCCTCTTTTAAAGAGCTCTCTGAGTTGAGGAGCGAGTATGGCTGTGTTCGAATGGATGCTATTTAATGTCAAGTGGCCTGTTATTTACCAAGTTAACCTTCCACAGCTCAGGGTTTAACCCTTGGCTCTCACAGATGTATGCGGGAATTCTGCTGGGCAACTCATTCCCCCAGCAGAATGGAGTGGGGCCAACACCATAATTAATACTTAGTCTGCTCCCTTACCCCTCCCCCCCGGAAGTGCTGCTGAGCTTCCCTGAAAAGGCCCAGTGTTCTGGCTTTGAATGACAGTTTTCTCCATCCGTTTGAAACCACTTATAAGGAGGTGGCTTTTGTGTGCTCCCAAGATGCCTTTGCTTTCCCTAGCTATTCTTTTATCTCCACGTCCTGGAAGTGAGTGGGCTCATTTACTCCCAACCCTCACCCCTTTGAAGCTTTTTTATAACTTTATAAAATATGATCAGGCTTCTCCTTTTTTCCCCAGGGAATAGATGTCAAGGGAATCTACATATAGTCCATTCTGAAAATTTTTAAATTTAAATAAAACCAGATTCAAACCATAGGTTTAGACTTTAAAGGCCTATCTTTTTAATATGGTTCTGTATTGCAGTCTGGAGTTTCATTCTTGCTTCTTAAATGACAGTATTTCATTTCAAAATCATCCCCAGCTGATACTGCATTTCCCTCTTTTGTTTCAATTCATTCTCAGAGGCAGTAATTCCCATTATGTATTTGTGTTCTGATTGAGTGCAATCCCAGGTCTGCTACTTATGAGGCTCCCTTTCTTGGGCATAGGACTGACTCTCTCAACAAATCAATGTTCTTATCTTTAAATAGGGATTATAATAAGGGTACTATGGAGACAGAATGAGATACCTTTCTTAGAGAGTTTTATTAGGTTCCTTGGTACAGACAGAACAGCCAATAGCCGACATTTGTTTGTTTTTATTCTTATTGTCTCTTTAAACACTGACTAGACAATGTAGCCCATCACCAACCAGTAAGTATTTCATTTGGCTCTTCATTTTCTCGTTTTTCAGTTTTCCTTTTTGTGATTGTGTCATAAGATTGAACTTGGTCTCAAGATTAATTCTTTTTCAGTCAGGGTGCTGAAGTCAACGGCACATGTCTTGTTTTCCTTGCTGCTTAGATACTTGCTGTCCTTGATCAGGTTATTGCAATTCTCTGCCCTGTATTTGAGACACTAATGGTTAAGGACCAAAGGATCGTGTCTTTTTGTTTGTTTTTCGAGACAGCGTTTCTCTGTGTGTAGCCTTGGCTGTCCTGGATCTTGCTCTATAGATCAGGCTGACCTCGAACTCACAGAGGTCCACCTGCCTCTGCTTCCCAAGTGTTGGGATTAAAGGCTTGTGCCACCACTACCTGACTGACTGACTATATCTTTTTTTTTTTAATCTGTAAGGTTATTTCCAGATACATAGAAAACTTTAGAGACCACTTTGTCCAAACTCCTTATTTACAAGATGACAACATTAAGATTTAGAATTGTTAAATGCTGTGTTCAACACACACTAAGGATGGACACAGACCTCCAGAGTCTTCATTGTAGCACACACAACACTGCGGGGGGTGGGGGTGGCTTTTACTCAAGAAGTGATACAATAATCCTTTGCTTTTCCATCCCAAGTAGAGGAGGATGACTCTTCTACTACAGTCATTTTGGTGGGGGAATCTTGCATCTTTGTGTTTATATACAGGTCTTAATCACAATGTACCTTTAATATTTATTTCATGAATGAATGTATCCTCTCCATAGACCTCAAAATCCAGTACATGATTATATAAACAAGAATATTTCTTTTTTAATATAACATTTTATTAACTCTTAACTCTTGGATAATTTCTTATATTTTGATGGTATTAACTCCCCACCCTCTCCCCAACTTCTCCCAGATCCACCCCTCCTTCCCCACCTGTCCAACTTCATGTCTTTTTATTTTTTTAACCCACCTACCAAGTCCACTTGATGCTGCCCATGTACTCATGGATGTGAGGCCATCCAGCATGGTTGACCGACTAGAGTTCACAACCTCAGAGAGAATTGACTCTCTCCCTTAGAAGCCATCAGCTGTCAGTAGCTCCTCAGTTAGGAGTGGAGGCTGGCCAGCGCCACCCCCAGCCCATGCTAGACTATTGATTGGCTTGATCTTGTAAAACTAACATTTTCCTAAACTCATTCTATGAGCCAGAAACTGTTTTAAAGCACTTTCCAAACATTATCTCTTTGAAACCTTCCAATAAACTTATGAATAGATACTGCTAGCAGCGTTTTGCAGAGGCATCGGAAGATAGGTAAGTCTCACAGCCAATGCTTATAGGAATTGGGATTCAAACCCAGGCATTCTGCCCTCCAGGCTGGTGTCTTTGATTCTCTAGAGTTGTTCAAGTACCTCATGCAGCAAGGGGGTTAAAAAGTGAGCATTCTTAGTTTGACATGTGTTCTGTTACTTTGTATTTCTTCACTGACGTCAGGAGTCAGTTTGTCAGAATCCAAATTTGTGGGGTGATACCGCACACACAAAATAAAACAGCTTTCAGGTAGGGAGGAATAAGGTAACATGAATGGGCTGAGGCATTGGCTTTTTTTAAATATGTAAGTTAGGAAAGAATTCAAAACATGTAGTTAACATTATTTTGTTCAGATACAACAGATTTCTAAGGCTAAAGGATTAAATTCCTTAAGTGATTAACCTGGCTTTGCTCAGTCTATTTCTATTTCATTTATAGAATATAATAAGCAGGGCCACATTTATTCAGTGCCATTGGAACATGTTTACAGCAGGACTTATTTTACAGTAAGCATGGTTTTCTAGTCATGGAGGACATCTCCAGACAGAGAGGTTTCTAGAGTGGTGTCAAATCCTGAGAGGACAGCCACGTTGAGCTAGTGGGATGGGTGGCGATGGCAGACACAGAAAGAGGCCTTGTAGCCCTAGTCATTGACCCTGTTTCTGAGGATTTATCTTTCTCCCAGCCCTCTTGCTGATGTTCTCCTGAAGAGTAAAGGTTCAAATGGCCCACCCAATAATTTTCCTTACCACGATGAAACTAGTGTTACTTTGGATTCATCATGAATTTGCCTCTCTGGCCTGATCTTAGAGCAGAAGAACATTTTGTGTTCCTTGTTGGGACAAAATAAGTGACTCTTTCTCAAGTCAAAATATTGCTTAGCTTGTGAGCGTCCTAACAGCATTCAGCCTAGGATGCCATCCTGTGTTAGCCAAGAGCTTCTAATGCTACTGCCAGGCCTAGGGTAATTATGTTCAGCAGAGGAATGGTAACTTAAACACAAAAGCCTTTGTGGATGAAGATTATAACCCTTTTGTTAGTCTCATAATTATATGTGCCTGCTCTTGACAGATTTTTATAAAGCTAGAAGAAAATGTCAAGAGTACCTTCACTAACCCATTATTTTATAGAGAAGGAACTTGAAGTTTGAGGTTAAATAATGTTTTCAAAGTCATAGCTATTTGGAGGCAGATGGTTATCTAACTGGGATCATTGATAAAATATGACTTATTTTTAGTTTTGAAAATAATTTTTTTTAACACCTGCTATACGTTAGGCACACTGGGTGGGCCCTTCCCTTGCTTTATTTCACTGCACTCCGCAACTCCGTGTGCGACGTTCTTTGTTGTTATCATTATCATTCTGATGGACAAACTGAGGTTCAGAGAGGTTTGGAGGCTTTGAGGTCTGCAGAAGTCACATTGCCAGCCAGAGATGGATGCCAGAAGCCATCTGCCACAGCAAAGGGATTGACCCATTTAACAACACTGGTTTTTAAAGCCAGGGTCCTTCCCGCCGGCAGCACCGTTTCTGATCAGCAAGATAGGTTCTTCACTTCGGTCATGAATCAGAGTTTCCAGTCCAGTCATTCATAGAAGGGGTTGAGCAATAAACTAGGTTGGGGGTGGAAATGAAAGTTTAAACACTAATCCCAAAGAGGGCCCTTCATCGCATTGAAGTGGAAACAGATGGTGGGAACCAGAGGGAGCGTTTGCCTGGGTGTTCAGAGCTTGGGGTGTGGGTTTGTGAAAATGCAACCTAAGGATTTGCTTTGTTTTTGCACCCTTACAGGACCATCCCTCATGAGCGGAGAATCCTAACCATCCTCCAGTGGCTTTCACTACCAGACAATGAGAGGTATCTGTTCCCATCTGTCCTTTTCTTTCTTCAGCACATTTTCATTCTGGGCTGGTGCTGGACAAAACGTTAGATGGACTGTGACATAGAATTACAGTCAATGATTGATGTTATTAAAAGTTTTGTTGTTATTAAGCATTATTTCCTTTAGAAGTTTTGAGTTACTGGGGACCATTTAATTATGTGGATTACTCCAGCTGTTAATCTTGGTGACTTCAGTAGACCTGAATCGAGTTTTTGGCTTTGATAACAGGATTGATCAGCAGTAACTCAAGGATTGGAAGGCATTAAGGCTGAGTGTTCCCCTGAATATAGTCAGCTTTTTCAGTCCCACAGATTACATGGCCTGTGGCGATGATTACTGGATTCTGCTACTGAAGGATCAGAATCTCCAGTGATGTTTGGGTTCTTTTCATTGTGACGTTTAGTCTTTTGAAGTGGTACTTGCAGTTACAACACTGGGAAGTGGTGTAGAGGTATAGAGTGATGGTTCAAAAGTCATGGAAAGTAAAAATTTTCCATGGTAATACTAATAGTGGGTGGGAGACTAACTAAGCTAGATGGATTTTGTTTGTAAATTAATTTTTTTAGGTTAACATTCAAAGTGATGGGTTTCATTATGGCATTTGCATATATATGTGTTACAATGTTTTGCTTCCGCTTATTTCCTTCCTTCTACCTTCTTGTGTAACCCTGACCCCCTTGGAGGTTTTTTTTAAACGTGTGGTATAGAGTTCTCTATGTAGCCTGGGGTTGATTCTGGTTCTAATTTTCCCACAGGCCTTCAGTTTATGCTTTCTATTCTGAGCAGCCCGATTTCTCTGGACACAAATATGGCCCTTTTGGCCCTGAGGTTAGTAATTTATCATCTGCCTGAGGAGAACCCATGTTGCTGGGCCACCTAATGTCCAAAACTTTATTTCAGAATTTGTGCAAAGTCTGTGAGTGTTCAAATCTACAAGGCATATACAAGGTCAAATAATTTCAAGACTGAAAACTTAAAAAAAAAAACTTAAATATACTTGTTTCTCTTGCAGGAACTTCATTTCAGATTGCTTTGGTATAAAAACATATCTTAAACACGATGTTATGTGAAATGGGGGGGGGGGTTTCCAGCCTTGAAGGTATTAGTGGAACAAGGTGAAGGTTTGGCCAGCAATGGGCTAGGACAGAAGGAATCTATGAAACCTCTGGTATACAGGACATCACAACTGAATTTTAACGCCTTTCAAATGGTTACACAGTTCACAGAGGGGAAGTTCTTTTGCCAGCCCAGTAGCCTTAGCATGTGTGATTAACCTGACATGTAGCCTAGTAGAGATACATTTAATGGGTTATTTGTATATAGATGTTCCTACTGTGAAACTATGAGTACCCCCCAAAGGTAAAATGAGTTCTTAAATGAGAGAGATTCTCACCTTGAGGCTTGTGGCTAGTGGAGCTGATAACACCCTGGTCACACTTAGCCATCCTAATAGGAGACAATCTGCTTGGAAAGCATAGTTCACTATAAGTTCACGATTAGGAAATGGTTGACTATTATTGTGTTTTATTCATTTAAGATGAAATGCTTTCTAGCATTTCAGTGTAGATCATTTGAAATACAATCAAGTCTACAAGTCAAAATTCTAAAACATTTTAAATAGTTTCCATTCCCCCCACCACATGGGGCACAGAGGTTACCACAACAATGTAAAACTTGATTTGAGCTGAGAGAATTATTTTAAAAAGTGTTTGTTGATGGGTACTGTCTCCAATTCTCTGGAAGCATGTGATGGCACACTTGCTCTAATTAAATTCACTGTGTTCAGCACACAGATATGTTAGAGATGCAGATCAATGTATCTTGATTTAAGCAGTTTTGAACGAATTTCTCTGTGTCTAAACAAAGGCAGTAAATACCAAGAAGCCATGAGGATTTCTGAATCCTTTAACATCAATTCAGTGTTTGATGAATGTTTTTAAGCACTAGAAACTAATAGCTATCTGAAACCATTCATAGTTGGTCTTGAATCACGGAAGTCCTATAAATCGGAGGCTCTTTTATTCTTTTGATGTTCAAGCGTTATTGCAGGATCATGAAACACAAATGATAAAACAAGATAAACATCTGCATACATGAAACACAAAAAAGCAAGGATGGCTGTTTTATCTTTGGGAAGACTTTCCTTGATATTAATCTAAAATGAACTAAAGGGACTAGATTTTATTAAAATGTCAAAAAAAAAATCCATCCCACTAAACACCTAACTAGTTCCATGTGCTCTATTAAAAAGTCCAACGTTGTCTGAGTAATATCCTTTAAAAGAAGAAAACAGGAGCTGATATGGATATGGCCATTCTTTTGAAAGTTGAGTCTGGTACTTAAAGAGGTTTGGGGCTTAAATAAGTTACTTGGTAAGTGGAGGATTTGTGTTAGACTCACAGACCATGAAACTTCTTCCCACAGAACCACCCAACCTTCCTTGGGATGAGCAAAGCCACCTATTAATAACTGTGTTCAAATGATAGGAAACACCACCTGTGTGGCAAGAGCGGGCTCTTAACAATACACATAGATTATAACACATTTGCTACCTTAAATCACACGGCTTAGCAGTCAGTGTTCTTTGCCAGGGATGTCTCTGGGTTTGTGATGTGTGTGTTTTCATTATAGCTACCTTGTGAAAGTAGATATATTTTGAGTAAGAAACAACCTGGTTGTTTTGAAGTGCTGAGCAATGACTAAATAAAACAAGTGTCAAATGCTTTAACTTGGTATAATGATGGTTTTTATGTCCATAATTCCTTATAAACATATAAGCCTTGCCCCCACATAGTATTTTTGAATTAAGAGTTGTAAGTATTCTTATTATGTTCTTTTCAGTATTAACATTGCTTGTAGCTGGAGTTTTCTTCCCTATCTGCTGGGTAAACATTATTAATTGTATACCTTTGAGTATATGATAGCCTGACCACATTCTTCTCATAAAGAAAAGGACATTTTCAGATTTTGACTATTTTCCATATGGTTCTAAGTGACTTCTACTGAAATCAAAACAAAATGGTTTTGTGCTTTTAAAATAGAACCAAAGCAAGCCAGTAAAACCTTCCATGTGTCATAGACTTGATAGGTTTATACCTGTTTATCATAAACATATTTATATATACCCATGTATCACCGTAGATCTTAAGTATGCATGAGAGCACTACACACACTAGGTGAAAGGTGGTTTTTAAAATGCATACCATTTTACAAGTAATAAGAAAAAAAATTGCATTTGGAATGAATCTAAACAGCAAAAGAGTTATATGGCACAGTAAGATGAATTCAATTGCAGTTTGTGGTTTATTTGCTTAATATTTGAGTACACTTGTTTTTCAGGGTGAGTCTCAAAAGCTATTAACTGAGATGGCCAAACACGGGGCTAACAGTTTCAAGAAATGGTGTACTGCTCCTGGTTTCATAGTGTAATGGTGAATGTTCAGAATATGCTTGCTTTTGATTATTGGCACAATCTTTTTTCTCTTTGACCTCTGCTTTCTCTGTGACCTCTTGTTCGGCTGCTCTTCTGGGCCTAGAGGCAGAGCTTTGGCTGGCTGGTCCCTACCTTCAGATGGTAAAGAATCCTTCTGAAAAACAGGGAAGATTGCGCCCCCCCCCCCCATCCTCTGAATAACCTCAGGCTAAAACTTCTAAATTCAGGCTGAAGTATGGCTGGTCAGTGAAAACTTAGCTTTCATCTACCTCTAACATGTGAAGAAAGAGAAACATGCCTTTGTAATCTTTGGATGAAACCTCAGTTTGCTTAAACTCCGTTTCTTACGCTCTTCTAACCTGCTGCAATCGGAAGGGTTCTCTTTGGGCGTCTTTGGAATGTTGGAGTCCTTTGCAAATGGCCTAGAGTTCGATGGGCAGATTTGAGCACTCGCGGAATGTACTCGGTGACTATGACATGGAAAAACCCTCTTCCTTTTCCCCTGCTCTTCTCATGGAGATTTGCCTAAACTAGAAGCATTAAAACCAAAGCAAAAAACCGAACCAAAGTCTACGGGGCTGTGACTTTTGATTGCTCTGCCGGAGAGAGAGGATGAGACAGAGAGAGAAGTGCTCTTGCAGCCGCTTGCCCTGGGAACAGAGCAACCGCATGGCAGATGTTCTCCTTGGTGGCACTAACCCTGTTCCTCTTCCTGCCCCTGCCTGCATCCCAATGCCTCTTGGAACAGTCCTGCCAAGAGCTAAGGTAGCTAGGTAGCCAGCAGGACCTGCTGCTTTAATTCACCTTTGCACCATCAGCAAATCAGGGGCTGGTTTTCTCCAGCACTGGGGGCTTTTCCTTAGATGTTACTGCTCTCTGGAATTCCAAACAATGCTTAGAGAACCACTGTTGCCTTAGACAGGGAGCTGGCTTCCCATAGCAAGAGTCTGAGTGGAGGCTTTCTTCATCTCTCTAACTTGGTGAAGAAATCTCAGGGACTTTTGATAGCTCTCATTTTCAAAGAGGATTTCTAGGCACACAGTCCTGGGTTCCTCTTTGTGGCTGAAAGTCCTGATGTGTATGCATTCATTCAGGACCAATGGGGACTGTTTATTATTTCTGTTTTATTTTGTCCTTGGTTAAACAAGTGCAAGCTGAGAGCCCTCTAATGTATTTGGTGGTATGATCAGATAGATATCCCTCAGTTGCTGAATTCGAACCACCTACATGAACCTCATGCTCAGATGACTTGAAGTGACCAAGTGACTTTGACTTTGCTTGGTTATACGCTAGTATATCATGCACAGAGAGTTTTCCATAACCAAGGAACAGTCTATCCCCAGCTCAGGAATCATGGCATTTGCCTAAAATTACTTTCAGATGTATCCATACATGGGCTTCTCAGCCAAAAGCACCCACATGACTAGATCCTCTGAAATCACATCCTGCTATCAGCAATGAAGTTGTGACCACATTGAGACCCAGGTCAGTGGCTTCTCTCTATAGAGGGCCCTGAATCACCCCTCATTCCAATGTGTTCTCCTTTAAGGAGAACTTAGTTTTTCTAACTCAGACTCTGCTGACCCCAGATTGGGAGAGTATGAGCTTTACTATCTGGCCCAGAGGGACAGACGACTTCTGAGTACAGACATCTCTATCCGCCAGCACAGGAGAGTAGTTATGGCTCACCTCTTACTCCGGCTAAAAGACCTAAGAGGAAAGTTGCCCCTAAGAGGAGACAGGAAAGACCAATTGCTCCTCCAAAGAAAAGAAGAAGAAAATTACATAGGATGGATCATTATGCAGCGGAAACTCGTCAGGACAAAGTAAGTTTATCCACTGTTCCAAACCTCTGTGGCGGGCAGGTCTGGCTCGAAGGCTGCCTTTGGTGACTTGGTTTGAAAATAGTCTGGGTAAGGTTTAGGAAACCTGGTGCATTGTCTTTGGCTTTGAGTTGAGGGCCATCTGGTCCTTTAGGGGTTAACAGTGATGTGAAAACATCTTGAACTCTCCTTACAACAGGAAAAAAAAAAGGAGTCTTTTATCTTCTTTCAAGTTAGCTGACTCCACACGGATGTTGCCATTTAAGTTTGTAGGGCTGTTGTTTCTGTTTAGAAAAAAAAAGTCACCATGATTTGTGGTGCTGCCTCTTGAGAAGACTCAAGGGTGTGTCTTTTAAAACAGTATAGATTAGAACTCAATGAAATGCTGACTTACATGAGCAGTGTGTCCTCTCTGAGGCCACCAGAGGTCTTTGTGGATGAAGGAATAGTTGAAACAGCCAGAAAGAGAAAATGATGGGCAGATAGAGCTGCATGTTTTTCTCAGGATCATAGTAACAGGATTTACTTTTAGCCTTTACATTCAAAAGAATCTTTGCTTATTCACTTCCTTAAAACTTTCAAATTCCTTTGAGGCATATTCTTCTTTATGAACCCGATTGCTAAGAAGGAGGTTCTGGATTTTACCTGAATTGTCCCATTGAATAAAGGAAAATAACTCGGCGCCAAGGATAGACATGTGTTATGCATTTCGTGTTTTTATGTCTAGACATGGATCTTGGAGGACAGTGTGTATTTCTCAGACAAATACCACTTAGTCTCACATCTGTTAGTCCCTTCAAGTTTTGTGGCACATCTCATTCTGCAAATTTCAGTTGTGATTTGGAATGCTGACGCCTGTCATGAAGAAAAAAGGCCTCCACCTCGTTTCATGAATGAAAGGATACAAGGAAAGGTCTTGAATCATCCAAGTAGATTCAAATGGCAGATGCCGTAATGTATTTGATTGGAAGTGATGCTCAGGTCTTTTGTTTGCATCTTGTTTATCTCGAATGTTTGTTACCTAAGCTGTGAAATCCATCTAAACTACTGTGCGATGTCTGATGGGAGGTTTCTTAAAAGTCTGTCCATTGCATTGTCAGATGAGTCTAGGGAGGCAATCCTGCATATGCGTGGGCGCTCAGGACTCCTGTTGAAGCTACAGCGAGAGATGGTGGATTAAGTTTCTTCGGCTTTGGAAATGGTCCTCAGAGTAGAATTAGAAGTTTGTATTTCATCAGTCTAAACAGAACAAATTCTGTGGTTCATTTTTGTTTGTTAGGATTCTTGTTGATTTTTATTTAATCTGTTTGAGAAGAAGGAAGTCGAGAAGCAGTACCCTGTCCTTAAGACAGCTTTATTTGCAGGCAAGTGGTTGCTCTCTGAGGTTGGCAGTTAGGGTCTTTGGAATAAGTGATGAATCCTATTCTACTAATAATGTTCCAATTCATTTCCCAGGAGGAGGTGATGGTTTTAACTTCTAAATCTAATGCTTTTGATTCCCTCCGCTGCTCTCTCTCTCTCTTTTTTTTTTGACATAGTTCAAAGTCTGGAGATTTTATATAGAGAACAAGGGTTTTCCACTCTCCGTCTGACTTTCTATTCACTCTTAAAACTCATGGATTTAAAGAATGCACGTACATTTTAGAAAAGCCATTTTGTGCCACAAAAAGAATTTGCCTCAGCAATTTGTGATATTTCACGTCAAAATATTTAAAAATGGATGGAATAAGGAGAGCTTTTTATTTATTTCCTCAAAAAAAGGAAAATGGTGGGAAAATATTCCCTAGACAAAACTCTGCCTCTGGGCCGGAAGTTTTTTTTTTTTTTTTTTTTCCCAGAACGTTCTAGGGGTAGAAGACCTATGGTAAATCAAAAGGTAAAAATACATAAATAAATATGTGAGGACTAACTTGCTTTTTGCAGATGACAAATCCTCTGAGGGAGATTGACAAAACCGTGGGGCAATTAATGGACGGATTGAAGCAACTCAAGCTGCACCGGTGTGTGAATGTTATCTTTGTTGGAGACCATGGTAAGGCTTCATTTTCTTCCTTGCTATTAAGATAAAAGTTTTGCAGGGTGGAGGTGGTGCGGGCCTTTCATCCCAGCACTCAGGAGGGAGGCAGATGCAGGCAGATCTCTGTGAGTTTGAGGCCACCTTGGTCTACAGAATGTATTCTAGGACAGCCAGGCTATACAGAGTAACCCTGTCTTAAACTAACTAACCAACCAACCAACCAACTAACTAACTAACTAACTAACAAATAAGTCATAGAAGGTTTCTAGGGTGTTGAGAAAAGGAATTGCTGCTCTCAGAATCTAAAGTTCTGTTCTTAACTTCTTTTTCTTTGCTTCAGAATAGGGAAAGAAATTAGGTCATGATGCAAAAGTTGGAGAGATCCAGGGATTTCTGCATCCTCATGTTCTTTGTAGGAGAGACCTTTCTACAAAACTCTGTCTCCTATTACAGTGTTGCAGACAACTGACCCATGATATTAATGACTTCCTCTGTGACTTCCACATAGCATGTGACAGTCTCCTGCCTCTGTGAACCTCATCTCCAACAGGAGCCCAGAGAGTCTGTGTGGTTAAAATGGTAATTGTAAATGTTTGAAGGAGGCAGAGATGTAGGGGTCTTGTCAAAGATATGACATGTAAGTCAAAAGGTTTCCTGGAGTTCTCAGAGAAAATTCAAGGCCCAAATCAAGGCCTCAACAGACAAGACCATTAAAAGAGGAAGAAGTAGTGTTGGAAGTGGCCTGCTCTCCCTCTTTTCTTTCTTTACACACACACACACACACACACACACACACACACACACACACACACACACACACATTCAGCCCTCCCCTTAACTCCTTCCAGATCCAACCCAACCTCCCCACCTCTTCCCATCCTTAGATCCTTTTTTTTTTTTTAAATAAGCCACTAAGTGCAATTTGTGCTACCCATATCTTCATGACTGCGGGGGCCATCTGTCGGAGCATGGTAAACTTAGCAGGGGACACATCCTTAAGGAAAACTGACCCTCCCTCCCCTAGGACTCATCAATTGTCACAGCTCTTCAGTGAGAAAGGGGGCTCATGACCCCTTCTCCACTCATCATGGAATGTTGACCACCTTGATCATGTCCAGGCAACCACAGGTGCTGTGAGTTCATGAGGGCAGTGGTCCTGTCATGTCCAGAAGACACTCTTTCTCTCTTGCCCTAGGTCTAATCTCTAGCTCTTGTGCTTTTTCACTCTGCCTTCCGCAATGGTTGCTGAGCCTTGGGGAAAGGCTTGTGATAACAGATGTTCCATTTAGGGCTGAGCACTCCACAGACACCGACTTTCTGCATCTCCCCCCCCCCCCCACCAATCAGGGTTTTTCTGTGTAGTTTTGGTGCCTGTCCTGGATCTCGCTCTGTAGACCAGGCTGGCGTCGAACTCACAGAGATCCACCTGGCTCTGCCTCCTGAGTGCTGGGATTAAAGGTGTGTACCACCACCGCCTGGCAACTTTCTTCATTTTGACACATTGTGAGTTTCCTGCATTCACTGTTGCCCATTGCACAAAGAAAATACCCTGGTGAGATCTGAAAGCTGTATTAATCTATGGATACAGAAATACAAGTTTAGAGGGCAGCTGGATACTATGTCCACTTAGATAAGTAATAATAGTAGGTTTACCCCTGTAAGTAGGGCTTGTAAGCTCATCGGCTGCGTATTCTTGACCAAGTTTATAGTACCAGTCATATGCTTCTTCCTGTAGAGCAGACCTGAAATCCAAGCAGAGAGTGATTGATTGTCTTCCTAACATTCATGCCACTATTACATCCCTGGGGCTTCTTGCCACACTGGTCAGTGTAGTTTACAGTGTTCACAGCTGAGTAAGACTGTTGATGAATATTTAGCCCAGCAGCCTACATAGCACCTTCCAGTACTCTGAAATCTAGCTAGCAGGCAGGGAGCTTCATATTCAGCACCAACTTGATTTTCAGAGAGCATGTTTAATCATAGACATGCAGACGCGGTTCTAGAGAGTGCCACCTATGTTCTGAAACTATCAAACTGTGAACTATAATAATGACCTTGGAATTTGAGGCCATTTCCATCTAGTAGAGAGTAAACAAACAAACAAACAAACAAACAAACAACAACAACAACAAACAAATCAAAATTGATTGACTTCTTGGTGTTTCTGTTAATAGTAGTTTGTGAATTTCTTTAGTTATATTTTGGCCCCTGAAATTTTATTTCCAGAGCATTCTAGAAGATCTGAGGAACTGGGCAAAGGGTGGAGTTTGTGGATGCTAACTTGCTTCCCTGAGTGGATTAAATGATACCCTCTGCAAGATCATTCTCATCTCGTTTGGCTTAGTGGAAAGCTGCAAACAGGGTGGAAATTGGAGCATGTGACACTCTAATTCAATTTAAGTTGCCCAGAAGTGTGGAGAGCATTTGCTCACATGTTGGAGGCAGATATCTAAGAAGTGGATGGTCCCAGTGAGTCACATGTCGGAGCACCATAAAGGTCATGGGCAGAGTAAAACCCTTTCTCAGTGTGCAGATTGCTAAAATGAATGGATCCATTGGTTCTGGAAAGTCAGGGCACCTCTCTTTTGAAAGGTATCTTGCCTACAGTTTCAGGCAGGCCCTGGGCTTTGGCAGAATGAATTTCTATGGCACTCAGTTACACCATGACTCTTGTGCACTCTCTATGGCATCTGCCTCTGCAAATCTCAGCTCCCTCATCTGCAGAAAGAAAGCACAGACACCACACAGGGGAAATCAGTCTGGAGGGAAGGGCAGGAGATTCTAGAGAAACCCTAGGCACATGCGCCTGATGCTTTCTGCAGCTAGGGAGATTGCTCAGCATTGGAACTACAGAAGTGACTATTGAAATGTAACTAGAGTCTTCCCATCTTCCATTCATTTGTAATTGGATATTTTCCCCTTTCTGGGGTACCATTTTGGTAGAACACATACTATTCGTTATTTTAACTTTTTCATCCTGAAAGCTTCAATGTTAAAAGAATAGACATGCTGGGCAGAGGTGACACATGCCAACACTCAGGAGGCAGAGGCAGGAGGATCTCTGTGAGTTTGAGGCCAGCATGGTTGGTCTACAGAGCAAGTTCCAGGACAGCCAAGACTACACAGAGAAACCCCGTCTCAGGAAAAAAAATGAAAGAAAGGAAAGATTTTTTTTAACAAAACACATCATGATTGTGATATGTTAAAATGTTTTATTCCTTCTTCATACTAATTGATATTAAAAACTAAAAAAGAGCCAGTGAGATGGTTCAGTGACTAAAGGTGCTTGCCAGGTGCACCTGATAACGACCTGAGTTCGTTCCCTGGAATCTGTGGAAAAGTACAAAGAGAGAACTGACTCCATCAAGTTGTCCTCTGAACTCCACATGTACACTGTAGCACCCCTTGTGATGAATACACACAACAATAATAAAAAGAATTTTAGAAAGAAAAGAAGAGATAGATCCGGGATCTCCAAAAGTGATAATTTGAATTGTACCAGATCTGGATCATTCTGGATTACATTTCTTTGCTCTAAACTCTTAAGACCCTTCCTAGAATCATTTATTTTCCCTCGTGGAGAATATTAGTATACTAGATTGTGGAAGGTAGTTCAGTGGTCTCCCTTGACCCAAGGAGAATGTTTTATGACTCCTAGTAGATGCCTGCGATTGCAGTTAACACTTAACTCTGTAAGTCTGCCTTTTCTGATACACTTGTAATTATAAGATCTAATTTATAAATTAGACAAAGTAAGAAATTAACAACAATTGCTAGGGATAAAACACATCGATCAGGAGAGTATGCTGTAAAAAGTTATCTGAATATGATCTCTCTTAGGTACTGTGTAGATACATTGGCTAAAAGGATGACTTAGTCTTAAGCAAAATGGAACAGAATGGATATCAGTCAATTTCACTATGCTATTTAGAAGGACAATTTAAAATTTGTAAGTTATTTGTTTTTGGAATTTTCCATTCATATGTTTTGGATTGTTACTTACCACAGATAATTAGAAGTTCAGAGAGTCACACCATAGGTGTGTGGGCTGACAACCAGCTGTAATGTAAACTTTCATTGTGCTGGGTCAACTTGCGAATTCTAAAAAATGTCAATAAAGATCCCTATGAGTTTTAGATCTGCAGAGCTGCTAGAGTATAACCTTAAGATTGAAATTACTTTTCAAAATATTGAAAATTCCCCTAGAAGGCAGAAAACAAATTTGAAGGCAAGAAGGAATATCGGTTAGTTTAAAAAAAATCCCTCACTAGACCTTTTCTGTGTGGTAGATGCTAACTTCCGGTTGTAATTACGTTGTTTACCACTTGTTTTTACACATTATTTTGTTTGTCCGTTGTCATTTGAACTGACTTTGTTTTTCTTTCCCTCATTTCTTGTTGCCATTATTGTTTGTCAGTAAACACCCAAGGCCACCAGTGAAGATAGAGTGAGGAGTCGTGACTCAATCCTTAAGAGAGAGGATATACTAAAAGGAAAAAGAACAGGAAATGGCATCGTTTAAATGTGTGTGTGTGTGTGTGTGTGTGTGTGTGTGTGTGTGTGTGTGTGTGTGTGTGTATGCGTACTCATGTGCACACGAGTGCGTGTGCACATGCTGCAGAGACTTGAAGTGTAGATACCCCTGGAGCTGGAGTTACAGGCAGTTGTAATCTGCCTGACGTGAGTTCTAAGAATTTACCTTGGATCCCCTTCAAGAATTGTATGTGCTTTTAACCATAGAGCCATCTTTCCAGCCCTAGAAGTGACATTTTGCAAAAGAGAAGTATAAGTGCATATTCCAATCATTCATGCCACCCTCTCTCTTATCCTGCTAGAAACAGATTGAAGCAGTAGGGTCTGCTTTTTCTGTTTGTTTATTTTTTTTTTATCATGAGTGATAAACAATTTATTGTGATATTAATAGCTCCCAACATTTTGATTTCTAGAAATGTTTAATGTCTTTCCTGTTTAGTATTTCTTGAAGGTTATAAATACTTTCTGGTATAAAAATCGTTTATAGTATACTAAGAAGAACAGCTGAAATATGATTATAAAGAACCTTATTCATGTGAAACTTCCCCTTTGACCTACCTATCTGAGGACCACATATTCCTTACTGCCTTCCTTACCTTATCTGTGTCCCCATGTTCATACAGGGACCTCAGATTCACACAGTCAGTGAGACTCATTCCGCCACATGCCGTTGGTCTCCATTTTTAGGCAGGCATGTAGACTTTCACTGCGCACCCTACCCATCTTTTTGATCAAAGACCTCCCTTCTCAAGATAGAGGCTGTGAACACATGCTGGAAACTCCACCAACCCCCGTGACCTGCCTGAGAGCCATGTGTCTGCCTTCCAGTCCCCCTTCTGCCCCCTTCATTGGGTAGAGGTCCTAGACTTGCAGTTCCTACTCCACAGGCTCAATAGGGTCTATTTTTAATGAAGGAATGCTTTTCATAACAACTGTCAATAGCTTGTGTTTTTCAAACACTCTTACGTTTATTTGCTTATTTATTTATTGTGTGTGTGTGTGTGTGTGTGTGTGTGTGTGTGTGTGTGAGAGAGAGAGAGAGAGAGAGAGAGAGAGAGAGAGAGAGAGAGAGAGAGAGATAGCACTCATGTAGAAGTTAGAATGTAATTATGTCGTAATCTCCCTGGCCCTCAAACATGGCTTCTGGCCTTGCTGTTCTTGCTCAATAACTCAAACTAATAATTGAGGTGAAACATTTTCATCCTCCTCCTGCCTATGAGAGGGTATGGTTAAATGAACATCTGGAGAAAGATGTCACATCAAAACAATCTCAAAGGTGAAGTTTCCTCTTATTAGGTTACTATAATCTAATTAAGGAAGTATTAGAATGCCAACTTCAGTGTTGGGTGAATGTTTTAGGATTTTACCCTAATACTGTCTAACAGTACTTGTGTGTATGTGTGCTTCTCTATCCCCATAGGAATGGAAGACGTGACATGTGACAGAACTGAGTTCTTGAGCAACTATCTGACCAATGTGGATGATATCACTCTAGTGCCTGGAACTTTAGGAAGAATTCGATCCAAATTTAGCAATAATCCTAAGTGTAAGTTGGTTCTTCAAATATTAAATAGTTCAACTAATAATCAATGGGAAAAGTAAGACTTGTTCTCTGAAGCTAGAGAAATCCTAGTTGGGCAAGAAAGCCTAGTTGAGCTTCAGTTTTTTCTCATCTGATGCTAGAGACTTGTTATCTATGAGGACTCTTGTGGACATTAACTGATGTGAATTGTTTATAGTGGTTCCTGGCATAAAGCGTCATTGACTGAACATTTGCTCTTGTTTTTATCATCTGGAAATTGCACTCAACTTGAAGCATGTTTACACCATCGATTTATAGGGGAGAGTTTTCTGGTTTCAAGGGCAGGCTGGTCCCTTTGTTGAAGGTAGAGTCCCAGGGTTGACAGAACCAACAGTGGTACCCTCAAAGTTCCCCAGTACCTCCTGGCCCTTTCCTTTGGTCAAAGTTCCCCAGTACTTCCTGGCTCTTTCCTTTGGTCAAAGTGATGTACAGAATTCATGAGAGGAAAAATACTACATTCTTAGAGATTGTGAACTATTCTGAAAAATTAGAAATTGAAAAAGAAAAACCCTGGAAGAATTATGAGATTTTTAACTTATTTAGCATGCTGAGGATGCGATATGCCACTAACGCAAACTTTTACTTTGTTTTGCTGCCATCTAGATTTTGAAAACCACATGGATCCTCTTTTTAATTCTTTAAATTTTTTCATTGTATATATTAATTGTACATGGCACTATGTCACATAAGGGCATTTTCCTATGAGCATATATTGTATGTTTCTAAATATATATAGTTTTACTTCAGACATGCTGCCTTTGAATAGAACCTTCAGAATAATAAACTGTTGACACCAAGCTCAAAGCTTTGGAAACTCAAATTTTTCCTAAGTTATGTTCCTAAGTCAACACAAATGGGACGTATTCCAGAGTCAATGTTGTGAAATCAACAAAATATTGGTGTTTCTTACTTTTTTCCATGTCCTTTTCTGTCCTTTGTGGCCTCAGCACCTTTGGTCCCTTGGACTGGATGCGAGCCTTCCTAAAGGATACCTCTTTATTTTAGCACTTGTGTTTGAAGGTGTATGTAAGAATTTGCTTATTTCTTTATTTCAAAAAGTATTTCTGACATCGGTAAATGTAATGGGAAGGCTGAGCAGATGAGCAGCTTTGTTGGGGACCTGTGGAGTTGTATTACTACTAAAGAAATACTTGTGCTCTCCATTCGTTTTGGGAGAGATGTCAAGGTTGGCGGTGAAGAGCACAGTGGTGGCCTTTTGCACCTTTTGTTCACTCTGCAGCTCTTCCAGGTTCTCCTTGGGACCCTGGCCAAGCCTCTTCAACACACTGTGCCTCATCTTCCTCATGCGTAGAATAAGGATTGTGGGATGACCGAATGAGAGACTGTGTAAACGTAATTACATTGTATTTAATCCGTAGTCAAAGCTCTGTGTTAAGTACAAAGATGAGGTCTTGGCTTTATTATTGTTTCAGATGAATATCAACACCATCTTAGTAAGTCCTTCCAGTAGCCTCGAATGGTATATACTGCCATTGTATTTATGGACAGTGGAAGTCAAGGGCAGGGAGAGGGTTGAAGGAGCTGGCTCCGAGGATGACAGTAAATGGTCAAGCTAGGGTTAGAACCCTGATTTGCTGATTCTTTTAAAAATTTATTTACATTTATTTATTATGTTCATGTGTACGTATGTACATGCACAGATGTACAACAATGCCATGTGCCATAGTGTATGTGTGGAGGTCAGAGGACAACTTGTGGGAATTAGTTTTTTCTGTCCAGCATGTTGGCCCTGGGAAGGAAACTCAGGTTGTCACGCACGGTGGCAAGTATTTTACTGACTGACCCATCTGGCCAGCCCCGTTTGCTGATTCTTAATCACCACCCTTTCCTCATTCAAAACGGGGTGGGTAGCATGAAACAATGATGAATTTAGACTGAAGGACTGGTGTCTTAAGCAGATGCCTTTGGTTTTGCCTAAGAATTCTCTGGGATGTGTCCGAGAATGAGATTGCCCCATGTTTTTGATTTCTCCAAACCAGCAGTTCTCAACCTGTTGGTCAAACCTCTGTCTCCAGAAATATTTACATTACAATTCATAACAGTAGAAAAATTACAGCTATGATGTAGCAACAAAAATAATTTTATGATTGTGGGTCACCTCAACATGAGGAACCATATTTAAGGATTACAGCATTGGGAAGGCTGAGAACCAGTGCTCTAACCTATCAAAGGGCATGGACTTCTTCTGTTTCGTCCCCATAAAGACTGTGACTCACAAGGCCAAAGAGTACAGCAGTCCACAGCATGGCTGGCTTAGTGGCGCTGCGTGCTGTGCTCCAGTGTGCAAGCTCCTTCACCTTCCAAAACCGCTTGGCTGAGTGAGGGCGCTGATTGGCCCTGTGTTCTGATATCCTTATGAATGACCAGAGAGAAAGTGCCTCCCGAGCTCTTAGAGAGAAATGGGTGCACGGCATGGACTCAGTCATTAGTACCATGATCACTTGCTCACTTTCCATTACCTGCAGCTATTAAAACTTACGCAGAATGAAATGGACATTTTTTTACCTTTGGATTTCAGAGCTTTAGGACTAAGTTTCTAAAGATAGTATTTAGTGTGTGCATGTGTATACTTTAAGGGAACCCACATTTTCCACAAACACCAATAAATGTTTTGTTGTTTATTGAGTGCTTACTAAGCACCAAGCCCTGAGGATTACAACAGTGAGTGATATACACAAGGCTAGCTCTGCTGATGTTTCTGTCCCTGGGAGGGCTGCATTGGGAAAGCCAGGTCTCTTCTGAGTACTGCTCTTCCTCTTCTCCTGATTCTATAATGACATACTGAAGCAAACTTTTTTTTTTTTTGAAAACAAAACAAAACAAAACCCAAAGAGCCTGCAATCTCTTTTTCCACACCATCC
This sequence comes from Peromyscus leucopus, assembly GCF_004664715.2. NCBI lineage: Eukaryota > Metazoa > Chordata > Mammalia > Rodentia > Cricetidae > Peromyscus > Peromyscus leucopus. The sequence goes on along the minus strand of NC_051080.1, from coordinate 61,039,344 downwards.
CCACGGAGGGGCACCCTGACAATAAAATCCAGTATGCACATACCCATCATTTACATAGTTGCGCTTTAAGCTAGTTTGAATGTAGGCTAAAATAGTCTTTGTCTCCTGGTCATAAAAAACAAGGCAGCACACACATGTAAGCCTGCAGCTGGAAGGGGGTGCTCACCTGTGTCGTTAGACCTATGATATCACCACAGAAACTACTCACTTGCTGATGAGAAAACTCCAAGATCTTGCAGCGTTGCAGAGAAACAGGAAACGATGAGAAAAGACCCCCTAAAAATGACCTGCTCAGTTTCCGATATGAAACTGCAAATGAACTCAAGTGGGTGCTCCCCAGGGATCTGTTGGGAAAGCATGAAGCAAGTTACCCAGCGGCACTCTTTTGCCATGGGAGGAGGACTTCCCTTCTAGACGAGGAGCCCTGCATCTTGCAGTGCAGATTGCTACAGGATTTGTGCCACTTGTCTAGTGGTCTCTCTGTTTCTGAAATATTAAACACCTATACTTAATTACAAATCCGTTGCAAAGGGCATGAAACGGGGCGGAAGCATTAAGTCTCTTTCTGTAGAAATCACCTCTCTTTGTGGTTATATTTTGAAATCTTTCTCCCTTTCTCTGCACAGATGACCCTAAAGCCATTATTGCTAATCTCACGGTAAGTGTTGCAAGCCACCAGGCCGCTGCCCTTGCAGCTTCGACAGGCTCACCTTCCTATGTTTGCCTTCCCTGTGGGTGGGTAGGAACATTTTCCTCACTGACCTGCAGTCCTGTGTATTTGTTTCCTCTAAGCTTTCAAAACTTCTGGCCTGTGGTCAGCTGTAGACTCCCCAATGGTCTTGGCGACGATACAAACTGAGGCTTTGTTCTTCCCTTTAAGCTGAGAAGTATTTGCTCACGATGAATCAGATCTTTACTCACTCTGGAACAGATCTCTTCCCATCTTCTATCCCCTCTTCCCACAGATAGAGAGTTCAAAGCACTTGAGCATATCATCAGATAGGCCCGCACATGTCTCCTGTTCTCCTCCCAGCCCACCTCCCACTCCTCCACTTGAGGCAGTTGGGAAAGACCTTGAGTTTTGAACTGCCCTCACTTGGGCTCACGAGTCAGGAATTTATCTTAAAAATTCCTCATATGCTCTGATAACCTATGACTTCTTTCTAAAGCTGTCTAACTCCCCTGGAACCGATTTGCTTTTAGCATGCATTATTTAATAGGGGATAGCAAATTCATTTATTTACTAACCATCTTTTTGTTGGGATAACACTGCCTTCAACTTTCAAGAGACAGACTGTCTAGGTCTTTTTTTTTTTTTTTTTTCCCCGGTAGAAAACATTCCTCTGTAAGACCAATATTCACTTATATTTCAGTGTAAAAAACCAGATCAGCACTTTAAGCCTTACATGAAACAGCATCTTCCCAAACGTTTGCACTATGCCAACAACAGGAGAATTGAGGATATCCATTTACTGGTGGATCGCAGATGGCACGTTGCAAGGTAACGTGGGGAGCCTGTCTCTGCCTTTACCAGCACTTTGCTGTCACCTGGAAATTCTTTAAGGTTCTTGGTCATCCTTAAAAAACATCTGGGCTGGAAATTATTGCTTTGTTTGGAATGTTTTGTGTAGTAGATAATCAAGGAAAATAGAAATAACCCATCTCTAGTTCCTGTGTCTTATTTTAGTTTCTCATGCATCTTTGTGCACAAGTTTTATGGAGACATTCTAGAGTTTTTATCCCTTGAACAACTTGAAACACAACTAAGGCCTTGCTGATGTGGTCTTGGTTGACATGATTGCCTATAGCTGTGTTTGTAGAAGGTCCCTGGAAATGTTAGTCCTGAAACCTTTGTTGCTGTGGACATGTTTTACATTGCTTAAAACACAACCGATGTTTGCCTTCTTCTGAACTACAAAAGTCTGTCCCAGATCAAGGAGACCACCCTCTGCTTTGGAATCTTCTGTAGAGCATGTCTGGGGCTGTGCCACTTCTAAACAGTCAATCACCACAGATTTTGTCATTTTTATGTAGACCTAGACGTAGTGTTTTCTCACTCATCCTTGCTTCAACTTTGACTTTAAGACAAGTGTGATGAATATGCTTGTAGTACTAATTCAATAACTATGGTGTATTCTCCAGCTAGGCAGTAGTTTTTAATAGTTAATGGCTAAGCACGAGATGATTACGAAAAACACTGGTCTTCTAGGAACTGTCTCAATATGAAACACTTAAACACACATGGCATGTAATCTACCAAAACTATGAAAGACCAAATAGTTAAACACATGGGATTATGCAAAGAGAGATATGAAACCCAGAAATCACTGGAACCATGCAGAACAGACAGGAATTCATGTAGAAATGTTACAGAGATGTGGCCAAAATGGACGTTTAATGTTGGGGGCACCTAGGGAGAGAAGGAACTTGGTGCAGTTTATATGAAACTGTGTCTTGGAATGGAAGTTAAGTGAAAGATGACACTGGTTGAGCAAGTTAGTGAGGAGCAAAGGCAGGTGCTAAACCTTCTGAAGTTCATTCTTGCATTGTTGAGTTCTTATACATATGTATTACTATCCTAAATCCAAGTTCCTCTAGGGTGGGAATCCATTTGTTAGATTCCTTTGTTTTCCCAAGGACTATTCTTCACTGATATGTGCCCTGCCTGTACTCAGGCAATACTTACATTATTAAGCATCAACATTTTGGGTGGTAGAAGAGGCCAGAAAACACTTACGTAAAAGGGGTCTTTCTGTCACAAGAGGTAAAATTAGGTGATTGTGATGTCTTGCCCGCATATTTTCATTCCCTACTTCTAAATACGTTTTCCAGGTGAGGCCAGGTTTTTGTTAGCCATGCCATGGTTAGTGTTCAATTGACCACTTCATGGACTCTGGTCCTATTATCCTGCTAGGTAAGTTTGCATACAAATATTTTAATAGAATGCAGATCTTTACCAATTGATTCAACATCACATATTTAAAAATGCCTTCTGTGTCTTGGGACTGACTGAGCCTGGTGAGCACATGGCAGGGAGAGCTGTTCAGTCCAAGTAGAAGGCATAGAGAGTACATCAACTTCTTTTCAAAACTTCCCCTTTAACCTGGGGTGATGTGCAAAGCAATAGCACTAGAGAGATGAGTAGAAGTACCTTGTCATTGCCATGGGAGTGATGCAATTAAGACAGAGACAATTGGGCTTCAGACAGTCCCTTTCAGGGATCCTGTGTACCCCAAGTTTGCTTTCTATCAACATGATTTGGGGCAGAATCCTAACTGACCATAAACTTGTTTCAATGTAGGAAACCTTTGGACGTTTATAAGAAGCCATCGGGAAAATGTTTCTTCCAGGGTGACCACGGCTTTGATAACAAGGTCAACAGCATGCAGGTATGACCACAAAACTGAATTGAAACTGAGTTCTCAGTGGGGAAGAGGCATCATGGGACGAGTGAAGCTTCTGGGAATTCAGACAGAGAAGAAACCCTGCTAGTGGAAGCAGGGATGGTTAACTGTGTTTCTTTTCCTTTCTTTTGGAAGACTGTTTTTGTAGGTTACGGCCCAACTTTTAAGTACAGGACTAAAGTGCCTCCCTTTGAAAACATCGAGCTTTACAATGTTATGTGTGGTAAGTCACTCGTTCAATCAAACTCGATGAAGCAATCTTTGGTCAGTGAATTTCCTTACTGCTAGAAGGAGAAATGAGGTGTCTATTTCTTAAGACCTTCTCTTGCTGAAAAAAAAAATTGTAACTTGCCCATTGGTTCAAAGGACAGAATGTCACCCCCTTCTAAGGCTTCTTTGTGTCCCTTCAACAGTTGACTAATGGGGAGTTTTCATAGTGTTGCTGTTGGCAGCCTTTGGCTGATCCAACACAGCGTTACAGTTTGACACCCTTGGTCAGAGACCCGATGAAGCAAGAGTTCCATGCAGACAGAGCCTTCTCCCACCTCCCTCTCTCACACTGCAGTTCAGTGAGAAGTTTGCCAGCTTGCACCCCGGCCAGCTATTTATGTGCTTCTAATTATTTTTCTTCCTTGAGCTTCTCGTTGCTGAGTGAGGACAGCTTTTCCTATTTAGTAAGGGAGTGCCAGTCTGGTGGTTAGAGGGGGAGTCTGGAAGTCGGGTCTCCTGGGTTCTTCTCCTAGGTTGGCTGCTAGCTCTCCACTGTCCTGCCTCTCAGCTTAGGCAAGTCTCTGTATGCCCACTTGGCAACCATTCACTTGCTGTGAAATCAGCCCGTTCATCCCTGGGTAGCTCTTTAAGGCACACGGCCAAAGTCTGCTCTTGTCCCCACACTTTTGTGGAGTGCATTAGAGGGCAGGCTGTGGGTAGTTATTGATTATGTCTTATTTCAAAATTTGGGTTTAAAAAAAGTCCAGAGACGTGCAGGAGGGTGATGGTACCAACATTGTCACACGCACGGGCAATGGCTGAGTAAACGATTTCTCCACTCAGGGTTTTTGGGGAATGTCTGTATTCATGCTCTAGCAATGAACAGGGCTATTTCAAGAAGTGTTAGCAAGGCATTGTGTGGTCAGAAAGATTCAGAAGATGGGAAAGGAGTGGCAGAAATGGTAACAATTAGTCCAATTGTGATTTGTGTTCAGTATTTATAGACTCCTGGAAGGTGGAAGCTTCTTACTATAGCTCATCCGAGAATACCTGCATCCCTTTCTTTCTTTTCATCAGATCTCCTAGGATTGAAGCCAGCTCCTAACAATGGGACACATGGAAGTTTGAATCACCTACTGCGGACCAATACCTTTAGGCCAACAGTACCAGAGGAAGTCACCAGACCTAATTACCCAGGGGTTATGTACCTCCAGTCTGATTTTGACCTGGGCTGCACCTGTGATGATAAGGTAGAGCCAAAGGTAGAAATAATCTTTATGCTTTCCCACGGAGATGTTTGTTTGGTGTATAAAGCACTGTGCAGTAGCGCTTTCTGTGATAATCGTGTTGATTACCATCTCTGCTATACAGAATGGAGCCAGTGACTGGTTATGATGAAGGGATGAAAACTTTAATTTCATTATTTTAAATTTAAGTATCATTTCAAGCTGAATGTGGCTTGCAGCTACCACCTTAGACAGTGCGGGTCTGGAGGATGAAGGGTAACAATGTTACTCTCTGGATTCACACTCTGCAGTCTGAAGCTGGCTCTTCTGTGCAGCTGTGTGTTACCACTGATTCCTGGCTCTCATAGGCACCTGGGGTAGCTGGGCCAAGTGGTTTTGAAAGACATTTGAGATTTTTAAGGGATTCGAGAGAACTGTTTGCAAAACCTGGGCAATGGGAAATATTCTGGAGCTAGCAGAATACCTTCCAAGGCCGGGAAGATGAGGCCAGATAGAAAATTACTAGAGAGACTGGCAGGAGAGGGGGAGGGAGAGAGGCAGGGAGGGTGGGAGGGGGGAAAGAGAGAGAGAATGGTGTCTGTTAGGATTCTGCAGCCCAAACGCTGTGGCCTGTGACCTAGTAGTGTGACACCCTAGTCACTATTGCCTCTCCCCTACTACAGGTGTCTTCCATGCTAGAGCCTAATGGTGAGCCGAAGAACAAGTTCACTTTTTTAATGAAGCCCCTAGAACTCAGGATGAGGGACACAGAGCAGGGTGGGGAAGGTACAACACGAATGGGGGGTGGGGGTGTTGAAACCACCCACCATACTACATTGGGGCAGTTTATTTTTAAATACCAAAAAAAACCCAAGCCAAAACAAAACAACAATAACAACAACAACAACAAAAAAACAAACCCCCAAAGTATTAAGCAGTAATTTGCTCATTGAAATTTTAAGTTGATTAAGATGTTTATAGCTACCAACCAATGCTTCTTCTTTTTTCTTTGTTTAACTTTAGTTTTATTTATTCTTTGTGTCTTTCACATCATGCATCTCCATCCCATTCATCTCCCTATCCCTTCGAGTCTGCCCTCCACCCTTGCAACACCCCCTCCCAATAAAATAAAATACAATTTAAGAGGAAAAAGAAAAAAAAAAAGAAAGAAAGATCTTTTCCTGGAAGTTATAGTGTGACACAGTCACTTTCTGAGGCCCCCTGCCCTCCCTCCCGTCAACAGGGCCAGCTCTATTGTGCTGCCCAGGCAAGGAGCAAGGCCCACTTTTCCTGCGTGTCATGATGGTAAGGGGGAGGGTCAGCTCCCTTGTCTGCAGTAGGCAGCAGGGGTGAGGAGGGAGAGCATCTCCACCAGTGTTTCTATTAGCAGACATGACCCAATGCTCCCACACTGACTTGAGAAGATGCTTGCACCAAGCAAGAATGTTAATTCATTTTCACATGCTGTGTGACTATAGGTCAAAGTGTGAGGTTTTGTTTTTTTTTAATTAGCCTCAGAAAAATGGACAGTAATTCTCCTACTGTACAATCTCGTTCCCTTACCATTTGTCCCCTCCCAGGACTCCTACGGGCACAGGAGCCACAGTTTTGTAGGCTCTAGAATAAGCTTACAAAAGCCTATAAAGCTGTTTGTCCTTCCTCCCCATCCCTGTGTTTACCTCCTTCCTACCTATGCTCTTGATTAGAATCAGGGAGGCTAGTGAGTGAAGAGGAGGGAATGTTCAGAAGCTGGAGGTGCAAGGCTGCCAAAATCAGTAGGAATCAACTTCTCAAGGGGCTCACAGATATAAGTTCAGAGGACTCTATAGTTACATTTGTTCTCTGAATGACCTCTTGTAAGGAAGCCTTTTGAATATAAGACATAAACTCTATTCCAAAAAGTTTGCATTGTCTTTATTTAAAGTATTTCTCAAAATATCTATCTCCCTTCCCTCCCTCCCTCCCTCTCTCCCTCCCTCCTCTCTCTCCCTTTTCTTTCTTCCTCTCTCTCCTTTCTTTCTTTCTCTTTCTTTCTTTCTTTCTTTCTTTCTTTCTTTCTTTCTTTCTTTCTTTCTTTCTTTCTTCCTTCCTTCCTTCCTTCCTTTCTTTCTTTCTTTTTTTCTTTCTTTCTTTCTTTCTTTCTTTCTTCTTTCTTTCCCAACACAGCATTAATTGGGACCCTGAAAGTCATGTGTATTCTTGACTCTGTACTTTTACTTTGCTTTTATATAGCTCTTAAATAGTACATGAAGTATCTTAGTACATCTCAAAATAATCTATGGTATAATTTTGCATATGGCAAATTTTTATGTGGCTGCTGTTGTAGCCTTTGAATCCTGTGATCATTTGATTCATCATTATTTCTGGGATACATCTATGTGGATTTGCATATGAACCTTTAGCTCATTTATTTTTCATGTTAATTAGTTACATTTCACATATAAATAGATTATACTGTTTTTATTAAGTTTCTCGTCTAAGAACATTTGGTAATTTTCAAATATCAGCTTTACAGTTATTCAAAGGATGCTATTGTAAATGGGGTTGTATCGTTATTGCTCGAGGGTCTCAGGGGTAGGAGATGGGTACAAATCCTGAGCACTGACTTTCCAGAGTTGCTCTGTCATTACTCTTCAGAAGTGTTGAGTCATTGCAGTTTGGATTTGAAAAAAGCAATTTTACACATTGGGTTGGTGGATCATATTAGTGTAGACAGGAGTTAATCTGAGATAGGAGGCACCAGTATAACTACTTTACATGTATGTGCCCAAATAAGCACCCTTACCAGCCTGGGAAGCTAGTGTGATTACACACCGTGAGAAGGGAAGGGGAACTGAGTCACAGAGAGATTAACAAAGGTGCTCACAGACACAGGGATCATGCTTAGAATGCAAATGGGGATAAAACAGTCCACCCAGGAGAATTTACCTGGTGACAAAACTTGGAACTTAGAAAGATGCTAAGTAGAAAGAAGGGCAAAGGAGAAAGAAAGAACACCTCTGATGTACCTTCCTCTTTCCTTTTCTGGTTTTTACATGTGAAGAACAAATTGGAAGAGCTCAATAAACGTCTGCACACCAAAGGGTCCACAGAAGGTAAGGGCAGGTTCAAAACCAACAAAGTAAGTTTTGACTTCTAGTTTTTAAAAATCGAAGACTGGAGCTGGAGAGATGGCTTGATGTTCTTCCAGAAGACCTGGGTTCGATCCCTAGCACCCACATGGCAACTCACAACCAGCTGTAACTCCAGTTCCAGGGGATCCTATGTCCTCTTCTGGTCTCTGTGGTCACCATGCACACACATGGTTGAAGGACATACATGCAGGCAAACCACCCATACACATAAAACCAACCAACCAACCAACCAACCAACCAACCAACCAACATCAAAGACATCCTATTTCCTATAGGACCAGCATAATATTTTTAAAAAGTTCTATTTGTATTGCAAACTTTTTTTATATCTATGCACAAAAGGTACCAGCTGTCTAGTGGGGGAAATTCTATTAGCTTTTTAATTTCCTCTAAGAGCTTTTAAAGTCTAAGGAAAAAAGGAAGACATCTACTGGGTATCTGATGGGTCCCAAATGAAGGGGCTAATGGGAGCTTCTCTATTGGGAATGTTCTTCATAGTGATGAATATCAGCTCCGGGTGCTTAAAGCTCAACTGCCTGAAGGATCGGCAGGTAAGTTGTAATGGAGAAAGGTTCCTAGAATAAGTGAGAATTCCTTCATCACACCCAGGATTATCTCCACCCTGACCCATTCTCCTCTTATCTTATATATGACAATGGCAAGCACGTGATAGTAAACTTCTGGAAGCGTGTGATGTGGTGAAAACTAAACACAAGACAAACAGAAAGAGTAGACAAGCGTCCCAGTGGTTCCTGCCAAGGAAGGAGGATGCGTGTCTTGTTCACATTGTAGTGTGCTGAATGTAGGCTAAGCGGGCTCCCCTACACTGCCTGTGGAATCCGGGCTGAAAGCATTGCCCCAGTGGGGATGTGCCATGCTCATGGCAGCACACAGACCTGTGAACTCGATATCAGCACTTCCGCTTTTACCAAGTGACATCACTCCTACTCCCAGTCCACCAGCCCAAGGGAGACTCCTGTTGTCAATGGTGCAGAGGAAGTTCTTTCTGCTGGGGTTATTCTGCAGGTGACATGGCTGCAGGTTAGGACAGAAAGTCACTGGGAACAATGAGACAGTCTAACAGGCAAACTCTTCCTTTTGATTTATTTTGTGTGTTTTTTTTTTTTTTTTTTTGAGACAGGGTCTCATTGTATAGCTCTGGCTATCCTAGAACTCCCTATGTAGACCAGGCTGGCCTCCCATTTTCAGAGATCTGCCTTGTCCCTGCCTCCTGAGTGCTGGGATTAAAGGCATGTGCCACCATATCTAGCTCTTCCTCTTGATTTTGAAGTTCTGGAAAATTAGAAGAGAGAGTAGGGGGCTACTCTGAAGGTTTCCCACAGTAGATGGGATGACTTGCCGAGACAAAAGGGGCGGGGTCGAAGAAGCAGGTAGAGCACCATGGCAGCCATACATCCATTGCTAATGATGCACATAGATTCTCCCAGGTCCATCCCTTGAGCCATCAGTTTCCTTGTGGTCCTGTTTACCGTATGGTTTCTCCTCGGAACAAGCAGAGGTTGAGGAAGGCAGCAATGGGTTTCATTTACTTGCCTTGCCTCCTTTCTATAAAAGATCTTCATCTTTCTTCCTTTTCTGCACCACCACCCTCCCTCTTTACCCTGTGATCACAGAACACACAGGCTTTCTGGCATGTAATTGGATAGCGCAGTATACTAGGCGGGACTTTGCCTGTGAAAGCTTTGCGTGTACCCCACAAACTCCACAAATGACTTGAAAGCTTGGCACCTAACTCTTAGTGTACTGTAGTGTCATTGTACACAAACCAACAGCAACAGCAAAGACTGCAAGTTGCCAGGGGGATGGGGTAGGGAGTGTCATGATTTCTAGGTAGTCAGTTACCCAAGAAGCAGCGCTGAGGTGCTCCTTCCAAAAGACTGCCGGTTTGTGCATCCTGACAGCGCTCGGTGGACTCTTGTGCCGGTGCTGATGTAAACTCCAGGTGTTTCCACCTGACTGACAATTTCTGCGTCTAGTCTGTTGGTGAGATGGCATTGTGTCCTCGTGATGAAATCGCTCCCTTGACCTAGCCCTACCTCCAAGCATGACAGTAAGAGTCCTTGTGCTGGTGAACGTGTGGCTGGCAGGGCTAGAAGGAGTTGTCCTTAGTGACATTTCTTCTGCGCAGCTTTGCTCAGAGTTGACTGTAAGTGTCTTACATGCATCACTGAAGGGTCAGATTTATCTATTTAGCACCACAAACACACCCCAACCACAGCCTCCCCTTCCTTCACTCTTCCCACCTCCCTTCTCCAGATCCACTGCTCCTCCATTTCTTTTCAGAAAAGAGCAGGCCTCCCACTGATATCAATTCAACATGGCATAACAAGATGCTATAAGACAAGGCGCAAACCCTCATATTAAGGTTAGTTGAGGAAGCCTAGTAGGAGGAAAAGGGTCCTGAGCAAAGGCAAAAGAGTCAGAGACACCCACTCTCACTATTAGGAGTCCCACAGAAACCCCAAGCTAAACAACCACAGCATGTGTATGGAAGACCTAGCACAGACCCATGTGAAGTCTAGATGCTTTTATGGGGGGAACCACATCTCCTCACTCAGTGTTTGTTGGGCCTGTGGCTGGGATTGACTTTGGCTTGTCTGAAAGAACACCACTGACAGTTTTTAACCCTTTGCTGTAAAAGAACGGCATCAAATGTTAGGGGAAAATCATGGCAGCTGCATTAGTTCCTTTTGCATCACTGTGAAGGATGCCTGTCAGATCCAATTGGAGGCATGAAAGTAATTCTAGATAGATTTCATTCTATCATGAGGGAGAAGACATGACAGAACAACTCAGTTCACAGTAGTGACTGGAGTGTGTGGCAGACAGGAAGCCTTAAGTGAGACTTAAAGCAGGGCCCTGGCAAAGGCCTGCCCCTAGTAACTTACTTCTGCCAGCCAGGTGCACCCCCCTTCAGGTTTCTTATCTTCTCAGCACAGCACCACTAGCTGGGGAAAACATTCAAACAGCAGCCTGTGGGGGACATGTCAGACTCAATTCATGGCAGTAGCATGTACATTTGGTCTGTTCATGGCCTACGGGAACCAACCTTTAAGGATATGAGAGACCTGAAATAAAACCAGCAGTCTAGCATTGTTGTATTATGTGAAAACCATTTCTTGGGCTAGATTCTGGAACTGGTGTAAATCTCAGGGTTCCCTCTTCTATGTCCCCCGAATTCCATCTCCATCACCTTCTTAGCTCTGTCTCATTCATTCTACAACATCAAGGGGGCATCTTCTGAGTCTGAATGTCTCATACATCAAACATCTGGGTTCCCATTCAAAATATTTAGTGTCTGCTACAGTAGAACCTTGTGAATATGAATCACTTGTGTGTGTGTGCATGCTCACACCTGCACATGCATTATATTCAGAATAACTACTTTGACTTTCTGACTCAGATTTGTATCAAGCCTTATAAAGCAGTTTATAAATCTAATATTCCATATGCAAATGTAAGACATTTCTGGTTTTGTTTGTTAGTTTAATAGAGATGCAGATAGCTGATAGTTCATAGAATGAGTCATGTCCAACATTGCAACATTTCTGTGTTGCTGTGTTCATGTTGTACCCTATGAAATAAATTCGATGTCCATGTAGAGCACATGCGGAAAGCTGCATATTCCAGTCGCGAAACCGCCTGGAGTCTATTTGAGGTCAAAAAGTATTAAATTAGTCTGAGGTGATGCTTTGCTGTCAATGTTTAGATTGCTAGACAATCAGGGCCTTTGTAAAGAACACTGTAGTCTTCAAAACTGGCCTGCTGAAGTCCTAGCATTTCTAGGTAGGTGGCAAGTTCTGACTCTGTGTTGCATAACGGCTGTTGTTTCCCCGTCGCAAACCGCTGGTATGGTGGCAGATTTGCTGTGCAATCAGAACTCATTTCCTTGTGGCACTGAGTCAGCGGATGCAGGAATGGATGGCGTGGAAAATGTAGACTCTCTTCATAAGCAACTCTGGCATTATAGCCAGAAGAGGAAGAACTACAGTAGTCACTTTTGCCTTACTCTTTTCTCCATGGCTACAGAACGCTTGGTTGGCATTTTCTTAAGCAAGTGTATGCTGTCACCTTTGTATGAAAAGGAACTCAAACCATTTTAATGCCTATGTATGTTTGGCACTTGACACACCATATGAGGTTAATTTATATATATATATAAAAGACAGTAATTTTTGCTGACTGGGTAGAAGAATCCTGACTGTTACTGAGAGATCTCCAGGGCTTTTTCGAATCCTGAAATGCTTCCCGTTTCTGTTGGATTTTTTTTTTTTTTGAAGACTGTTGTGCTAAAAAAGGGAGGTGGCATACTTGTTTTTCCCAATACAGGCGTGTCTGTGCATGTGTTATGGAAAGCATGTGGAAAGTAACTAGCTCCATCCTTGCTTGTGACTTATAGTAGGATTCAAGGTCTTGATAATAGAGACTACATTTCAATAACTTTCACCTAGCAGTGTTCTTTGCTACTATTGAAGGTGAACATGGACCCTTTACTGACCAGCTATAGCTTCAACCAGGGCTCATTTGGTTGAAGACAGAACTTCGGCATTTTCTAGTCTTGCTTCTCAGTGAGGTAGCATTTCTGAGCAAGATAAGGCATTGGGAGGTCAACGGTTACGAGCTACGATTTGCCATAAGTCCGGGGGTTGTTTTCTGAGACCGTTCCTAGGGATTGTTAGGAGACACTCTCTCAGGCTGCCATTGTTGCTGAAGTGCTGATGGATGCTTTGATGCAAATGCTTGTCCTCACTGCAGATTCCTAATGTCACCTTGGCACGTGCTACTCAGGCAGAGTTTGCGCTCAGGAAGAATTGTGCCTTCATTCCAATACACCCTTCAATAGAATAATGAGGCAGACAGCACCTGCCTGGAGATGGCCCAAAAGTCTAGGGAGAATAACTAGCTAGATGTTGGGGGCCTAGAGTTTGTGTGGCCGTACATCTGAATTATCTCGTGTAAATTTAGGTCATCACTAGAGGTGACCCTGATAAGCCTACTCTATCTCAAGATTCTGTTAGACAGGCTGCATGTAGACACCCAGACTTATTTTTAAAATCTGTCTGTCAAATGGTTATTAAGTAGACATGTGATTGGTATCGTTGGAGACAGACTATGTAACACAGATTTAACCCCTGTCTACATAAAGTGATTGTTCTGCTGTAGGGTTTAGCAAGTGGATGAATTACAACAATTATTTCTTGTTTGTTTTTTGGTTTTTTGACACAGGGTTTCTCTGTAGTCCTGGCTGTCCTAGAAGTCACTCTGTAGACCAGGCTGGCCTCAAACTCACAGAGATGCCTACCTCTGCCTCCTGAGTGCTGGGATTAAAGGACTGTGCCACCACCGCCCAGTTTACAGCAGAATGCTTTAATGATGGATTTGGAAAGCAAAAAGTGTGACTGGAAGCATGGAATCAGTTCCCACGGAGGCTGAGATGGCCATAAATGACAATAGATGCTTGTAAGGCAAAGGAGAGGAAGGACACAGGAAAAGGAAAGGCTTTTCTTGTAGAGATTCTGTGGTAAATTTTAAGCATATGTTACTGTGGGAGTGAATGTTTAAGAAAACAGAAAGGGAGAAGGATTTCCATGTGGCTCCAAGTCCATCTGCTGGAGTATGAATCAGGAAGCAGAGGAGGGAGAAGAAACACAAACTTGAGTCTGCATGACTAAACTTTGGAAGACAAAAAGAGTGAGTTCTGGGGAAGTCCACACCACTTAAAAAGAATCGTCTCACGGTCTTTTGCCAAATGTGGTATGTGGAGAGGAACTCTGGCATACTCTAAAATGCCAGAGACGCTACTGTAAACAGGGAGCTTGGGTGTGGAAGGAAGGCTGTGTCTGGAACTCTGTGTAGTAGGAACGCAGCCTGGGAGGGCATGGGTGACACTAGATCCACACTAGAGGAAATCACGAGAGGGCTCTAGGGAGGTGGCTCACTTGTCAAGTGCCTGAGCTGCAAACATGAGGCCCTGAGTTTGGCTGCCTAGGGGCCAGCCATGTTAAAAAACCAGGCCTGGCATGCTTCTGTAACCCCAGCATGGGGAGGAGGAGACAGGTGCATCTCTAGACCTTCCTAGCCAGCCAGTCTAGTTCATCAGTGAGCTCCAGGTTCTGTGAAAGACCCTGTCTCAAAGAACAGAGGGAGAGTGATAGAGATAGAGATAGAGACAGATTTAAATAGATAGATGATGATGATGATAGATAAATGATAGATAGATGATGATGATAGATAGATAGATGATAGATAGATGATAGATAAATGATGATGATAGATTGATGATTGATAGAAAGAGATAGATAGAGACAGATAGATAGATAAACTAATATCAACCCCTGGCCTCCACATGCATGTGCATACAAGCATTAGCATTTACATACTCACATTACACACACACACACACACACACACACACACACACACACACGTATGAATTATGGGAGAGAGGATGGTTAAAGGATGCTAAGGTGCTGTTGGGCAGGAAGAAGTCCTTCAAAAGTCCTATGACATTAAGGCAACTATTACTGGCCACATTTAATCAATTATATTTAAGTACTACTCTTAGATAAAATTTTCAGTGTCCCAACACAAAGAAATCATACCTATTTAAGCTGATTACTACTCTATTGATTGATCTGACCACTACAAATTTTGTAAAAGAATTAGACCTCATAAATATGTACAACAATTCTGCCCATGAAGTTTCTAAATTTTTTTAGAATTAAATATTCAAAATGTCACTACTCTTACATAGATTTGAAATCAGAGTAGGGAAAATTAAAAATGAAATCAGGAGAATCTGTTGCAGAAAAAGAGCTTGTGGGCTGACCTTGAGACAAATATTTTAGCATGTGTGAAGACTGAGAATCAAGTCCATTTTGTGGTCTGAGTAGGAGCATTTTGTTAAAGAGAAATGCAGTGTGTGTTGAAGAGAAATGCAATGTCCAAGACGTCCAAGGCTAACAGCTGGGCCATGACTGGACCTGTGATTCACAGACAATGAAAAAGTAAAACCTAAGTCTTGATTCTGAATCTCAAAACTTACTTTACTTACAAAGATTATTTCTCTTCTTCCTTGCATGAATTATTAAGCTCTAAAGAGAGCTGGGTAGATTTCTGGAGAGGCGGGTGGGGATTTTGTTTGGATTTTCCGGAGGTTGTTGATATCATTGTGGGTTTTTTTTTTCATAAGTTTGATAAGAATTGACAAAAAAGCAAATGAGCTAATGATATGTTTGTGCTCTGGCTGTGTTCAAAAGGTTGCAGCTGTGTCAATAGCTTGAAGCTGTGGAGTTGGGTTTTGAAGCCAACTCAATTTTTGTGTGTTGGGCTGAAGAGCAGATAGAGATGGAGAAGTCTCCTGGGGAGACTCCTTCGACTGTCCCACCAATCTCGTGTCTCATCTCCCTTCTGTTCATGTCTCTTGCATTCTTTTCTTTTAAACTCTAGGACTGTATTGTTTGTCAGGTGCTTTTGGTTGTTAACAATCATACAAGCCCAATGGATGTAAGCCGGTGTATGGATCACCCTGGTTTAATATTATACCCTATAAAGGCCTTTTCTCATGCCACTTTATGCCTGTTTGTAACATGTTCCATTTGCGTTATCATCACCCCATGTGGATACCAGAGACAGTGTAGCCTAGTATGCTGCATGTTGGTTATAGACAGCAGGATTGTCACTGGACTGAGAGCTCTTTGAGGGGAAGGGCTCTAAGCCATCTTTGTTCAGTATCTCCATTTTCCAGCCCAAAACCTGGTACAAAGAAGGATCTTAGTAAATGTTGAGTGAAGGGATGTGCAAGGAGCTAAGGGACAGCTCTAGGGAGGCAGCTCAATTAGCAATGTGTCTGTCACAAAAAGCATGAGGACCTGAGTTTGCATTCCCCATCACCCATGTAATAAATGGGCATGGCAGGGCATGCATGTAATTCCAGAACTGGGGAGGCAGAGACAGGTTGATTCTTAGGGTTCGCTGGTCAGCCATTCCAGTTAAATCAGTGATAGTGAGAGACCCTACACCCAAAACTAAGGTGGAGAGAAACAGACATTTGGTGTTGCCCACTGTCTTCCACATGCATGAACAAACACACATCCACACCATGAGTGTACACACACACACACACACACACACACACACACATCCACCATGAACACATACTCTTAGTGACAAGAATGATGAGGAACAATATATATTATCACCAACAGAAAGGGAAAAAATCACATGTATCATATAGAATTGTCATGAGTGGGATTATACAAACAAACCAGCCCCTGGGGAAAGGAGAGTTATGTTGGAAAATGCCAAGAAATGAGGAGGTCTGGAGGAAGGAAGAACCAGAGACTGTAGATCATCTATACTACTGTTTGGTGGGTGCCTTAAGGTGGACAGATGGATGCTCATTTTCTGGCCTCTTAATGAAACAGATGAGGGAGCAGGCTTCAATATGAATCTGGAGGAATACACTGGTCTCTTAGTCACTATTTTCTTGCTGTGAAGAGACATTATGACCAAGGCAACTATTATAAAAGAAACATTTAAATGGGCTTGGCTTACAGTTTCAGAGGCTTAGTCAGTTACCAACATGGCCAGAAATGTGGCAGCAGGCATGACAGACATGTGCTGGAGAAGGAGTTGAGAGCTTTGTCCTGATTTGTAGATAGATAGATAGATAGATAGATAGATAGATAGATAGATAGAGAGATAGAGAGACAGAGAGAGACACAGAGAGATTAAGGAAGAGAGCCAGACAGAGACAGAGATAGACAGAGACAAAAGAGAGAGACAGGAACCTTATCCTGGCATGGGCTTTCCTGAAACCTCAACACCTCCCCACCCCTGGTTACACACTTCCTCCAACAAAGCCACAACTCCCAATCTTCCCAGTCCTTTCAAATGGTTCCACTCCTTGGTGACTGAGCATTCAAATACATGGGCTTATGGAGGCCATTCTTACTCAGGCCTCCACACTGGGTAAGCTTTAAAACTGAACTGATAGAGAACAGCTTCTCAAAGAATTTTGATACTTCTGCTTCCAGCTGAAACCAGGAAATTCAGAGGCAGCAAAAATGAAAACAAGAAAAACCTTTATGGAAATTTTGAACCTAGAAAAGGTTTGGTCTGAGTTCAAAAGGAAAATCTGGGTTGGCTTATGCCCCCTCAAGTACTATTGCTGGATTTGCTGGC
This sequence comes from Peromyscus leucopus, assembly GCF_004664715.2. NCBI lineage: Eukaryota > Metazoa > Chordata > Mammalia > Rodentia > Cricetidae > Peromyscus > Peromyscus leucopus. The sequence goes on along the minus strand of NC_051080.1, from coordinate 61,022,163 downwards.
TTTTAATTTGTTTATTAGATTTTATTTACTGAATAACATTATGGTACATTCTGATTCATAAGTGTGGACCCCCAAGTTTGGCAGCTTAAGCGAGGCTTCTCCATTTATTGCCAGGCTCAGGAAGCCAGACTACCCAGAAGTTGCTTGTGGTGTGATAGCATTGGCCACTCTGCCACAAATCAGCAGTTCTACTTGGGAGGGTTTGGCAGAGTATTGCGTGAACATTTTTTCTCCACTACTTGCATAGAAGGGTAGCACTTTAATTAAAGCAACATGTATACATAATTTAATAAGTGCTTGCCAGATTTTCTTTAATAAAAATTATAGTAAAAGCAGGTTTCATTCTAAATCACTTAGGAATTGTGATGTCTCTAAGCTTTGATCTCTAAATATGTGGATGTGCAGGGACCCCAGTTTCCATGAATTTATGGACATGCCAAGCTCCGGGCTTTTCTATGGGTTGCAATAAAGGTTTGAGTACTGAATTCTCATCTTTCACCTCAAAGAGTAAATATGGATTCAGTGATCATCTTCCTTAAAGGAGCCTAACTCTGCATTCAGGGGTCTTAAGTGAGTTTTTTGGTAATAGATGGATGTCTCATTTGTATTTGAGGGACCCATTTGAATGCCTGCTTCTGTTATCTATACATGTTCCTTTAAGTCCATGCCTAAAGACAAAGCTGCTAACTACTCTCTTTTTATGCTGAAATAATGTACATTTCAATTGTAGTTCGTAAGTAATGGTAAGAAGAACCTTAACAGTCCTTGACTAACCCAATAAACCTCTTCAGGGGTCAAATCATTTCATTATATAAAATCCAATCTTATTAGCTCTCTGTTTAGCTGACTTATCTCAAAATTTACTGTATGTTTCCTTTTTATACAGACCTTTAAATCTGACAATTTCAAAAAGCATCTTCATAGCTATAGCATTTATATTATTGTTTTGACCCTTGGTAAGGTGATCAGATAAACCACAGAAGTGTTAGGAACACTAACTTGATCGTTGTCTTATTAATAAGTAAGCTAGCAAACTGTCGGCAACGTGATTCTCTTCCAATATTTCACAGTTGGTGTAAGGTTGATTATATATTGAATACAGTTTTTTTTTCTTTTCTTTCTTTCTTAGAGAGACATCTCCTGTATGGACGACCTGCAGTGCTTTATCGGACTAGATATGATATCTTATACCACACGGATTTTGAAAGTGGTTATAGTGAAATATTCTTTATGCCTCTCTGGACATCATATACCATTTCTAAGCAGGTCATTGAGAAAACTGGGGCTTATACTCTTTATTTGATATAATAAGTGTTTTGATGAATAGATTTGGCCTTAATTTTTTTGTGATTGAAGAAAACTTCCGCTGCATCTATTGTAATATTATTCATTTATTTTTGTGTATGAATGTATGCATGTTCACATGTGCCATGGTATGCCCTTGTAAGTGGAAAAGCAGTTTATGGAGTTGTTTTTTTCTATCCATCCTGTTTTTTTTTTTTTGGCTTGTTTTAATAGATATTAATTTTTAGAGCAGTTCTCAGTTAGCAGTCAGTTTTAGTGAGAAGTAGCAAGAGTATATTATGTATAGCCATAGTCAACCTGACTTCACTGTCAGCATATTCTTCGTATTTCATTTTACCTTTTAAGTATGCCAAGTAATACCAAGAATTAAAAAACAATTAGATTTTCTTATTTTGGTTTATGTGTGAGTGTTTTTGCCTGATGTATGTATGTGCAGCCTGTGCCTCAGAAGTCAGAGGGCATAGGATCTCCTAGAACTGGATTTATGGATGGTTGTGGAATCACCATGTGGGTGATGGGACCCGAACCCAAGTCCTCTGCAATAGCACCAAGTGCTGTAAACTGCTGAGCGATCTCTCTAGCCCCCGTTTGTATTTTAATAAAAAAGTTTTTTTTATTGGAGTTTCAGTTTCATGAGGAGGAGATACATAGCCATAGATCACAAATTAGCACAACTTGTTTTGTAGTTGATATATATATATATGTATTTGATATATCAAGTATATATACTTAGAAATATATTTTCAACTTGTAAATGTAAATGATAAGAATACTACTTCCCCAACAATTAGTTAATTTCTAATGTGTGTGCGTACATGCAAGTGTACACACACACACACACACACACACACACACACACACACACACAGAGAGAGAGAGAGAGAGAGAGAGAGAGAGAGAGAGAGAGAGAGAGGAAGGGAGATACACAGAAGGTGTGTGTGTGTGTGTGTATGTGTGTATAGATGCCATCCACCTCAATTTTTTGAGACAGAGTCTCATACTTTGGCGTTTACCTAGTAGGCTAAGCTGGGTGGCCAAAACCCAGCGGGGACCAGCCTTGGGACCAGCCTGTCTGCTTCCTCAGCGCTGGGATTGCGAATGTGCCCAATGTGCCTGACTTTTTACTTGGGTTCCGAGGATTCAACTCAGGTTCTCACATGTTTGCCAGCTGAGTGCTTTACCGACTGAGCTGTCTTCACAGCATGGGTCTATTATTTTATAGAGCATTTGATTGGCTTTTGTTGTTTGGCTTTTGAGACAGAGTCTTGGTATATAACCTTAGCTAATCTGGAATTTGCTATACAGACCTGGCTGGCTATGAACTTGTGAGCAGTCTTCTGGACTCTGCCTCTTGAAATATGGGATTTTATATGTGCCTATCGATGGGCTTTCGTTCTTCAGTGACCTTTTCAACAGTAGGATTTGTACTTCATGTGTTGTTCAACTTCACACTTTGATAAAAAATATTACACTGCAGAAAACAAAGAGATTGAGAATTATTGGCTTATTGTATTTTTTTTAAATGACTTTTAAAATGGACTTAGAATATCAGATTATGAACTAGGGTAAGCCTGCAAGTTTGGGTTTGAGCTGTTCATAATAAAGACTCTAGCTTTGTTCACGCCATTGGTCTTATCTCTGAAAGAGCATCAGTGAGTGTCTCTTACTCTATACACAGGCTGAGGTCTCCAGCATCCCGGAGCATCTGACCAACTGTGTTCGCCCTGATGTTCGCGTGTCTCCAGGATTCAGTCAGAACTGTTTGGCCTATAAAAATGATAAACAGATGTCATATGGATTCCTTTTTCCTCCTTGTGAGTTGCAGTGTGTCTGGGTCTGATCACTGTGTGTGTGTGTGCACATGTGCACAGGTGTGTCGGTGGGAGTATAATCTGGGGTTTGAAGCCCACTGGTTAGGGTTTCCGTGGTCCATGGGAAAGCACTTGGGAGACTGAAATTCTCCCAAAATGGAGCCTGAAAATGACCAGCTTTCAAACATCCTGATCTGGAAAAATCTAAAGTATAGGGAGGAGACCTTGTTCTCCTTCATGTTGTTAAAGGGGAATATGAAAGAAATGGTAAGTTATGAGGACATTAATTCTTACTTAAGAAGGGTTTTTTGTTTGACAGTTCCATACGTTCAGATGATGTGTTTTTGTCATTTTTACCCCTCACTGCCCTCTGTCCCCCTGTCTCTTGCTGGGAGCCTTCTTCTCACCCAATCTCCCTCCTCTTTCCACGTCCTCTTTTTGTGTGTGGCCCACTGAGTTTAATAAGAGTCATTTGCCTGAGCGTGGGTGGGAGGCTATTTAGTGGCTCAGTCCTGCAGAGGTGATTTCCTAAAAACAATTATGTCTTATTACCTTAATGACATTTTTTCAGAGTCTCAGTTAGAATAACGGAATCAGAGAACTATAGACTCAGGAACTCTGTAGGAGGAAAAGGGCTGCAAATACTTTCTGAGAGCTGTTGAGGGGAGGGAAGTGACAGAGAGAGGGAAGCCGGAAGTGTCTAATGGGGGAGATAAGTGGAAATAGAAGCAGATCCGCTGGCTTCAAGCTGTTTGGGTTGGCCTGGGAGACTGCTCTTCTATGATGTCAACATCAGTAAGCAATGTATTCTGTTTGCTCTCCTCGTGTTTAGATCTGAGCTCTTCCCCAGAAGCTAAATATGATGCATTCCTTGTAACCAACATGGTCCCAATGTATCCCGCTTTCAAACGTAAGTATAATATTTACCCAGTAAACGGTTACTTAGAAAATAAATACTTTAAATTTACCACTTACTGTTTTTACCTCCATGCTGATTTTAATAATACCCTGCAAGTGTTCAGCTTTTATACCTTTTGAAGACCTTTCGTATGAATTCTCTACAGTTGCCCCGCCTGGGAGGGAAGTTGGAGAGTCATCTAGCCCTTGTTTATAATTAGGAAATTGACATCATAAAAAGTGACCTAGGTCATGAGTGGTAGAGCTAAACTAAACCACGTTCTAACCTGCAGTTCTTTCTATTTTAATGTTTATTATTTTTATGATGGACTGTTACTGAATTTTAGAGGTCACTTGCACCCTTTACAGCATCTATATTTATGTGTTGAACATGTCTGCAAAGGCCAGGTACAATCTCTTCCTTTAGGGTGCTTATGTTTTCTGAATGTTGACCCTAAAATCCAGAAGAAGATTATGAATATTCTTGTTTATTTCAGAGTACTAAATCAGATGATTTTAGAGTCATGCAAATTATTATTTTAGCTTCTTTGACCATGTAATTTATTTGTTCACAAGATAAGTATTCGTGAATGATAGTGATTCTGTGAATTGAATAAGCACCATAAACTCTGGCCCTCAAAACCAACTATTAGTCCTTAGAGAGTGTCCATTGGCTATGTAATCATAAAAACACCATTTTGTTCAGTACTGGGTATTGAACTCAGAGCCTCACACACATTAGCCACACACCCCACCGTGTAGCTATAGTCCCCCAAAGCTTACCCCCTTTTGAGGTGGTATCCCATGCAGCCCATGCTGCCTTTGAACTTGCTGTGAAGCTGAGAACGATCTTCTGTCTTTACCTCCTGGTGGCTGGGCACAGGCGTTTGCTACCACACGTAGTGTATGCAGTGCTGAGAGTGAAGCCTGGACTTGGTGTATGCTAGAAAGACACTCTGCCAACTGAGCTACATTCCCTCGCCCTAGAACTTAGGAAGTTGTATTGTCTGACCTCGAAAGATTTACTTGCCTAATGGCTAAAATACTTCCTTTTCTGCTAACACCGTAATTCTCTCTATCTGGCATGCCCTGCCTCCATGTCTTTGCCTGGGACATACACACTCACTCAGCTTTCAGATCTCGTTTCTTCAACCTCCCCTGGGAACTGTCCCTGACCTACTGGGCCAGGCTTACTGCCTCCCTAGCATTGCCTGCTTTCTCTTATCTCTCCTCTTACAAGTTCATAGTGAAAAACAAAGATAACACTTGAAAACAGGTCTTGATAAGTCACAGCAATTCTTGGCTCCTGACACTACACTTGAAGCAGGCATCCTACAGAATGTTTGTCTGAAACAAGTGTTTTTGTGCACGAAGAACTGATTTGTGTCTTTGCACAGGTATCTGGACTTATTTCCAAAGGGTTTTGGTGAAGAAATATGCTTCAGAAAGGAATGGGGTCAATGTAATAAGTGGACCCATTTTTGACTACAATTACAATGGCTTACGTGACACCGAGGATGAAATCCAACAGTGAGTTTTTTCCCCCCTGTTCTGTGTGAGATGCCTAGATTTTAGGACGTCACTCAGGGATATCCATATGCTAGAGAACAGTTCATATCCTTAAATATTTTTTCTTTGAATCTCATTATTGAAAATCTTCAGCTGTTTTCAATCTTTGATTAAATGTAGCTTTTAGTAGTTAGAAGAAAATTTTGATTTTTTTTGTGATAGAAAAATATGTCAATCATATTTTTGAAATTGTCATTTATTCTTTAACAATTCCTCAGTGGAAAAAATGTGATTTTAATTTATTTCCATTGTTTGTGGAGAGTTTGGGATTCTTTCTATTTTCTGAGTCAGTATGTCTTATTAGAAAGTTGCATAAAGACTTTGGTTGAATCCAGTTCTCTGTCTCCCCTTGGTACTAATGGGGATATAAAAAGATAAGGTAAACACTGTGCCTAGAAGAGTATGTAGTCTAGTGCATTTATACATGCCCAAATAATCAGAAATCAGCACAGAGTGTGTAAATAATATAGATATTTAGCAAATAAAATGCTATTTTGAAATACAGATAATTAATTGGATAGACATCAACTTACTCCTTTTTCAGTAATTCAGAAGAGACAGTTCATCTTAATTACATACTTAATGTTGGTCATTTTGATACCTTTTATACAAAATTAAGTTCATTCATTTTCAAGATTTAGAAAATGTCTAAAATTGTAAGCAAGCTGGGTGAGGGATCTAAATATGTACGCTTTGCTCTACTGGAACGAATAGCACTAGGCTCATCTTCCACTCTTGATGGCTTCCTTTGCACCAAGTTCAGGCTCTCAGTGCAGACTAAAGGTGCTGCTATTCCTTTACAGCCAGTGTCTTGTGACCCTGGACCATTTTCTATACCTGTGAAAGTCATCTTTCTGAAACACAAATCTAAGATTGGCATTCCATATCTCCTAAGCCTTCGATGGAGTATTGCAGCCTAAACCATAGCACCTAAACTCTGTATCCTGGCACCCACAAACCATCATGATTTGTCTTTTATAGACTTTTTCAGCTCTTTGCTCTGCTTCATTATTCTAGTCACCATTTACTGCCTCCAACTCTTCTCTCCAGCCACTTTAGGTTCTTGGAATATCTTTCTCTTTCCACCAGGTCGAGGCAGGGAGACAATTCCAGGCAGAGAGAATATCATGTTTAAAGTAGGCTAGCAAAGTGTTGTTGTGGGTGAGCATTTTTAAGAGAGAGTTTTGACGTGTCTTGTAATTGTATTTACTTTCCTGGTTCAGGTATGTGGAAGGCAGCTCTATTCCTGTCCCAACTCACTACTATAGCATCATCACCAGCTGCCTGGACTTCACTCAGCCTGCAGACAAGTGTGACGGTCCCCTCTCTGTGTCTTCGTTTATCCTTCCTCACCGACCCGACAATGATGAGAGTTGCAATGTGAGTTCAGAGGCAGGATGTGCTCTCAGATTCAGTTTGTTTCTTAACTTGTATGAAGCACATGGATCACCCAACCAAATGGAAAGGGGAAATGACCCAAGTAGAACTTCATTGAATATATAGGGACCTGGAATTCTATAACAATAATTTTATAGTTTTCATTTAGTGTGTGGTGTGTTTTGCATATATGTGTACATTTAACACAGTTCTATTTGTATGCTCAATTTTGACAAATGATGAAGTGCCCATGTTTTTTATCTTCAGACAGATTATCTTTTGTTACTAGTTATGGGAAGGTATAACAGTCATTTAATAGCACAGAAGACCCCTGTATTGTTTATTTTCACACAGAGAGAGGTAGGAAGCAGAATGATACATTGAAAAGGTCCTTAACAGATGCTGGAGAGATGGTTCAGTGGTTATGAGCACTGGCTGCCCTTCTAGAGGCCCAGAGTTCAACTCTCAGCACCCATGTAATGACTCACGACCATCTGGAACTCCAATCCCAGGGCCTTCTGGCTTCTGTAGACACAGCAGGCATACACCTGGTACACAGATAACCATGCAAACAAACTGCTCATACTATAAAATAAATAAGATGTATTAAATTTTAAAAAGGAAAAGCCCTCAGCAGGAAGACAGGCCATGCTGTGTGCACAGAGTGAAAACTCAGGGACAAATCATATTTTCTCTTCATATACATTTATTGTGATGTAAACTCTTTGCTGCAAGCTTTTGTTTAGAAGTAATAGCCGATATGCTTTTATTTCACTAATAGTAGGAGCAGGGATGGAATATGTTGAATGGGATTGTCAATCAACAAATTACACTCAAATTCCTAAATTGTGTAGTGTTCTAGAAGAAAAAAAAAAAACACTGTTAGCCGTAGCCATGGGCTCCTAGGCAGCCTGCCATATAAGGCTGAAAATAAAATGTGAATAGAAATAACTACATTAAGAAGTAAAAGGCCAGCTGGGAGCAGTCGTGCATGGCTTTAATCCCAGCATCTGGGAGACAGAGACAGGCAGATCTCTATGAGTTCGAGGCCAACCTGGTCTACAAAGTAAGTTCCAGGACAACCAGGGCTGTTATACAGAGAAATCCTGCCTCAAAACACCTAAAATAAAATACCATAACAATTGGTGAAGTCAAGATCATAATCTTCATGCTTCATGGGCAGTGTGGCACTTGGACAGAGGCTTCAATTATGGATGAAGAATTTAGGCAATGAGTGTTCAAAGCAAAATAAAGACTTCAGGAAATAATAGAAATGTAAATTATGGTATAAGAAGCTAGTTATGTTTTTTCTAAAATATGGGATTTGATGGGAGATAATATTTTACACTTGGTAGTAGCCAAAAGGTTAAGAAGTGATGGGTGAAATTTTTAAAAATTGCTTGTTATCAAAAATTTAAAACTATACTGGTAGTCGTATTAATACTGGTTGTAATAGCTGCAGAAGTCATTGTGACCATGTACCAAGTGTTATAATCCAGGTGTTGTGTAGATTTTCTACACATGTTGTTTCTGTCATCTAATCACCCTGTAAGGTCTCTTGTTCTTTCTCCTGCCTTTGTGTTAACTTCTAAGGAACTTATATTTACTAAAAGATGATGCTTAGTTGGTAGGATAGGGAACTTTAAATTCCAAAGATAATTAGCAGATATCTGTAGAGAACTTGGGGAGTTTTTCTTATTGTGCAATTAGATAAGCAAGAAAAAATCAGAAGGGCAGCATTTTAGGTTTTGCTTTAAGGAGTTTAAGTCGGAGGAGGTTGAAAATGAGGCTCCATAAGGTATTGGCAAGATTCCTAAGAATGAGGTCACAGAACCGGACCTGGGGTGTGGTCTTTGACACTTGACAAGGAGGCTGGAAGGCAGCGGCATTGTAGCCAGAGGATTGCTGGGGCCCTGCTTGTGGTTGGAAAGGAGGAAGAGGTGGGAAATCTGGAAGTGAGAGACACGCTACCATCACTTCACCGGCTTGATGTTTTCATCGTGGTTGTTCACAGAGGAATGTGGTACCCCTTGTTACATCACTGTGCTTCCCTTGAGAAAACCTCAGTGCTACTAAAAACCTTTTAAGAGGTAAACGAAACACACAAAAATTAAATTCAAAACTGCTCTGAGATTTAAAGGTGAAGTAAAGGTCACATAAACATGTACACATATGGTAGGCTATTTGGAGTTTATCTCGGTTTCTTGGAAGTCCTCCAATCACGGCAGGAATGTGTTGATGGGTGAGTTTGGATCTCAGCTTGGCTACTTCTGGCTTCCATGGGCACTGAAGACAGGTGGTGCTGAGACACACATGCAGGCAAAACACTCATACACATAAAAGTAAAAATAGTAAATGGAACTTTAAGAAAGAATGAATGTTCATAGTGCAAAAAACCACGATTGTGGTTTGGGTTGCATTAATATTCTGTTATTTATTTTTAAAGTTTTTTGTCTTTCCTACTTACTTGAATTCTTATCATTCTAGATTGCTGTGAGTTTTGAATTAAAAAAACCTTTTCAACTCTGTCCACACATTCACATAACTGCACTTTGAAAGGAAACATTGAACTCACTGACCATTGAAAAATCCAACAAAAGAGCAAACTATGAAAATTCTCCCCAAATATAACCTCATGCTTACCCTGAGGGGTCTTGACCCATCAGGAGACCTCCTACTTTGTTAATTACATGGTTGTGCTGAGGACTGGTCAGTAGCCTTGTGGGTAGGGCTAAATTAGGTTTGACTTTCCTGGGAGTTGCAGAAATCTTGGGCAGGTTAGGCCAGAGGGTAGGTTATGAAAGGCCCAAATCCTAGCATCTGCCTGCAAAGCCATTTCTACACTTCGCCTGGAATGGCCAGGCGTTGGTTTCCTGAACCAACAAGCTCACGGTACATATTTAGACTTGGCATGAGCTGCTGTCACCCTTGGTCCAGGTCTGCGTGGGTTGGAGCTTTCTGAGAAAACCTTTGCGGGTTCACGGGCCTCAGTGGCTGGTTCAGTAAGATCACTAGTGGTCAAGAGTTAGGTGGGGGCATGTCTGAACATTCTTGGCCCTGGGCTATGCAGCACCCGGTAAATGTCTCTAAAGACTCTCGCAGGACATTTCTGTTCAGAGGCATTAGGTAGTGATGTTATTTGTGAAGGCCTTCCTGCCCCTGGCTACTAATGAAGAGAGACTTTGGCTTCATAGGATGCTTGGATCTTATTATGTCACGCTCCCCCACATGGTTCCTCCAAACTGAAATATTTTTGAGATGTGAGGGTTGCTTTCATCTTTTAGTATCTTTTAATTTCAAATTAGACATGGAATACATTGTTCTGTCATTCTGCATGGTTTTAGCGTGGAGTTTTGCCAATGAGGTTATCACATGAGCAGCTGAGGCCAAAGGAGATTTCCTTCCTTTTTTTAGTGGTCTTACTATTGACTCATTTTTCTTTTCTTTCTTTCTTTTTTTTTTTTTACTTTCTTCCTCTCCCTTGAATTCTTTTTCTACCTTCCAGCGAGCCTGTGAAGTAAACATTAATACACTTGTGAATTTAGGAAGCTTAGGGCAGTCAGTAGCTTTACCAAGTCACTGAAGCAAGGAAATGGTGGGGCCACAGTTCCAACTAAGACTTTTTGGGCCCCAAAGTACCAAATATATCAACTGACCTGTTTCAAGCTGAACTCAGATAGTAATTAACTGCCATCGACTAGATGGTTGATGGATATGATGGGTCTTCTGAGAAGCCTTGGGATACATACTTAGTTTCCTATATACACTTAGGTACCACCAGTTCTCTGTTTTATGAGCTAGAAGAGCATTCCAGGTTAAGTGTGTGCTGATTTCAACCCTACGTTTGACGGCTGAGAAGAAACACAACTGATCGGGTTCTGCCGGGTTAATGATTTTCCTGATTTTGTTTTGTGTTTTGAGAACCTAGTGAGAACCTACACCTCTTCACACCACGTTTCTCATTTGTTTGGCACAACTTATTATTGCTGAAAATGTTTAAAGCCTAGAGCAGGAATTTGTGGTGAATTCCTGACAGGAATTCAGCAGAGACAGGAAGGTCAGGCGGGAACACCATGCTGTGGGTCTGTGTGTAAAAGTGGAAAATGACCATGTAGATCATCTCTTCTAGAAAAAAAATCTAATTGCTTCATTTCCCTTGCAGAGTTCAGAAGATGAGTCAAAGTGGGTAGAGGAACTCATGAAGATGCACACAGCTCGGGTCCGGGACATTGAGCATCTCACCGGTTTGGACTTTTACCGGAAGACTAGCCGTAGCTATTCAGAAATTCTGACCCTCAAGACATACCTGCATACATATGAGAGCGAGATTTAACTTTCTGGGCATGTGCAGTGTAGTCTCAACAACTGGTGTATATTTTTATATTGTGTTTGTATTTATTAATTTGAAGCAGGACATAAAAAACACTTAGTATTTTAATCCTATACCAGATCTGACATATTAAGCCTGAATGACTCTGCTATTTTTCCTCTAATGCTTGATTTAGACAGAGTTGTGTTCTGAGAAGAGCTTGTAGAGAATACTGCAGCTCATGATCCAGGTAGAAGCTTCCACATGGTGCTGCAGATCGAATATTTGCATTGAGGAAATATTAATTTTCCAGCGCACAGTCACCCCACGTGTGGTCCTGTTCTGTATTGAAATACTGATTTTGTAAAGTTGCATTTATCTGCTGTTAACTCCAACAAACATATTTAAGCCTTATAGACCAATCTTAAATATAATAAATCACACATTCAGATTTTCCCTGGTTCTGTGTGGTCTTTGTTTAATATTTGAATCTGGGGGTTTTACTTCATGTGCATGCATGCCCATGAGGAACACATTTCTTGCATTGAGTCCCCTTCCCATCTGCTTCCTTGTTAATTAACTATATGATGGTATAGGTACATCCACTGGGGACTCAGAAAGACAGAGAGAAAATGCACTAGAACAGGGAAAAACTTAATTGTTTCATAAGGTGTTTCAAACTGGAAGAACAGTCTCTTTTGGTCAGTTCAGCTCAAAACTCCCAATAGTAGATTCAACCTTAACTGTTTCGTAGGGCTAAGGATATAGCTAGCATTGAATGAACATATGCAAGACACTGTGTTCAGTTCCCTGTTTACAGTAATCAAAACTGTATTAAGCATATATTCCGTACAAATCATCCACCTAGCGATCATCAAGAATGTACACAGAAGAAAGTAAGTTGAGCTCTAGTCATAAACATACAATCAGCCAACCAAGTTAGAGAAAAAAAAATGCGAAAGGCAAGGTATTAGTCACAGTACAATGTCAGAAGAATATGAATGTGATTTAGAAGCACACAGTTATGGCTTCAGATAATATTGATGTACAGAGCAAAGAGGTCATTAAATGCTGCCAATCACATTATGGAGAGAGATGTAGTTGTCTTGTTAATGTTGTCAATAACATTGTCACATTTCCGATAACTGCCATTATTATTATTATTGTTGTTTTATATTAAATAGAAGTACATAGCTTTAGTTCCACTGTGGTGGTAATCACAACTGGTCCTTTGGTAGATGTAATAGGTTTTTAAAGCTTTACCAACATCCCTTTAAATTGCATTAATGGTACTGGGAGTATGTGAAAATTTACATAAGTAGTAGAGAAAGACTGACACTTGAAACAGGACCACAAGTCTACTTTGGAAGAATTGATTATGGGCTTACTAAATTTAGCTACATTTATTGAGCACCAACTGTTGCTGGCATGTCTCTGATACTTTGTATGCCTTGTGTCTAAACACTGAAACACAGGAAGCCTAGGGAAGATTTTTATGGCTAAGGAAAGAATGAGGTGTGAGTGGTAAGTGGGCTTGGAGTTTGGGAGAGAGAGCAAGCAGAGTAGAAAGAAACAGGAATGCAGTTCTTTATTCATTCTGCATTCAGTGATGATGTAATGAGCATCATATGCCAGCCACATACGCTGGCCAGTAGGGAGAAAACAATGAATAAAAACCGACATGGTTCCTGAACTCATAAAACTAATTTTTAAGTTAGAGGAAGATGCTGTTCAAAAGTGCTGACGTTCAGAGACATACACTCAAGGGGAGTGTCACGGATGTGGAAAGGAAATGGCCTCGAAGACAACATTCTAGTTTAGATTTGGGGCCTGAGAAGAGCTGATGGTAGGAAAAGTCTCAGATGCATGATGGTCTGAAATAGGTGTCCCCAACACAGTGGCGTCTAGGTAGGCAAGGACCAGGTCAAGTTCCACAGCGTGTTGGGGAATGACTGAGAAGTCTCAAGCAGGGATGTGATAAGCTCTGACTTGAGGTTTCTGTATATTGACCTGAGTAGGTAATAATTATGTCATGCGTTCTAGATAGAAATCCACACAGGAATAAACCCAGTTATGGGGTCTACTTATAAGAGTCCATGCTTATCTCCCCAGAGTATCCTTGCAGGGAAGGAGGGTTAATTAATTGTGCCTTTCAAAGTACTGAGGAGCTGCTTGTGAAGACAGATTTCTGCATCACCTGAGATTGAACTCTTCCCAAGACGGGTTAAACCTGAGGCTCCTGGAGAGAGCAGGGTAAATTTGCTTGAATCCTGCCGCTCTATTTTTATCTTTGGATCAAAGTTTTCTTTCTCATAAACAAACTCACCCCCTGTATATTTCAAGTACGTGGCTTTGCAGAGAAATACACGCCATTAATTGTGGGGTTATTTTTATAAAAGTCTCTGAATGGACAGGGACTCTATTAAAAACGAGGTCTAGAAGACTATTTTAAGTTGGGATTTTTTTTTTTAAATATATCGAGACCTTAGTCCATTCATACTCTCATTTGAGCAAGTTGCTAGCCACTTGCTAGCATGGTGGTCCCACCCCAGCGCATGGGCTCAGAAATTGCCTCTCGAAAATGATCTCACTGAAAATGGGGTAAACCAGGAAAGCAGCCACATGCTTTCCCAAGGGAGAAAACACTCTGAATTGTTTATAAGAGGGTTGACTTTTTAAAAAAAATCTCTGAACAAAAGCCGTGCTGGGTGCCAACTTGGTTTGCGTAACTGCCCAAGAGCCACAGCCCCCAGCTTCCTCTGCCATTGTTCCTTGTGGTGGATGGGAAGAGGGTGGCTGTGGGAGACCCAGATGACTTCTCCTGTTTACACTTCTCTCACTGGAGCTCTCTTGTTCTGTTTCCCTGCGGAATTAGGACAGGGCCGCCCTGTGGGTGGGAAGTCGAGGGATGGCAATGGGCGATCTCCTGTGGCTTTGAAGCCAGGGATTGTTTGGGACAGTGACAAACACAATTCAGATGTTGAAGTTTATAAGCTGGGGTAGAGAGCTCTGCTGGAGGTCTAACCTAGGGTGGTAGTGCTTCCTGTTTGGGCTGTGTTTCTAGGAAGCCCATGTCCTTGACCTCTCTTGGCAACTAGTACTGGCTGGAATGAACTGTGGAAAAACTGAGTTCTGGCCGTCATTTTCTTCTCGTTCTTGTCTTTTCCCAGTCTCTTTGTCTTTATCCTCCTTCTTTCCTCTCTCCTTCACCTCTTCTTCCTCTTCCTTTTAATTCATTCCCCTCCTTCTTTCCTTCTCTTCGGTTTTCTCTTCTTCCCATTCTTCTCCATTGCTAATTCCAACCCCATTGAGGTAAAACTAATGCATATAAATTGTACATATGTAAAGAGTACATTCTGATAAACTTTTACACATGTGTACATCTATGATACGATCCTTGACACCGTTAGTGAATATATCCATCATACCTATGCTGCTGCTGCTGCTGATGATTATGATGATTATTATTGTACACATGACACAAGCTGGAGTGACCTGGAAGAGAGAACTTCAGTTGGCCTGTTGTTGACAAGCCTCTGGGGACATTTTCTTGATGATAGAGGTGGAAGGGCCCAGCCTGCTGTGAGTGGTACCACTCCTAGGAAAATGGCCCTGGGTTGTATTAAAATATAAAAAATTAAAAAAAAGCCAGCTATAAGAATTCCTCTGTGGTTTCTGCTGCAGTTCCTGCCTCCAGGTTCTGGTTTTGGCTTCCCTCAAGGATAGACATGTAAGCTGAAATAAGCTCTTTCCTCTCCAAGTTGGTTTTGGTTAGTGCTTTATCACGGAAGTAGAAAACAAGCTAGAACAATATCTAAACCTTTCCTTGTGTCCCACAGGCATCTTTTACATCCTCAAAGCACTCCACTTCCTCTCCTAACCCTCAACCCTTGATCTGCAGCTATGTAACCATACAATAGTTGGCACTCTAGTGTTTTCTCTCAAGAGAATACTTAAATAGTCACTGCCTGCCTTCTTTCAGTACAGTTACTTCAAGACTCATGTAGATTATTGTACAAGCAATAGTCCATTCTTTTTTAATTGTGTCGCATTATGTTCTGTAGATGCAACCCTTTGGCTTATTCATCTGCTGGTGGACACTTGGATTATTTTCAGGTTTTAGTAATTGCAAAATAGCTGCATTGTTAAGAACATGTGTGTATAACTTTTTGCATATGGGATTTGTTTTCATTTCTCTTTAGTAAAAACTTAGGTGTGGAGTGGCTTGATCCTTTGGTAAATGGATACAATTTATTTTTTTTACGTAAGTGTAAAATTCATTGCCAAAGTGGTTGAATTTGATATTCCCATGAGCCATGTTTGAGAGCCCCATGGTCTCATGTCTCCAGTTCTTGGTGTGGCTGTTTTAGTTTTGGAAACTCTAATAGGTTAATAATAGTATTTCACCGACTTCTTCTTTTTAGATGGAGCTTTACTATGTAGCCTTGCCAGCCCAGAACTTGCTGTGTATCTCAGGCTGGTCTTGAACTTGCAATTATTCTCCTGTCTCTGAGCCTTCCATGTGATGGGATTATGGGTTTGCACCACCATGACCAGCCATTTTTGTTCTTCCTCAGGACTAGCAGTGGCAAGCATCTTGTAACATGGTCATTCACCATCTACATGTTTCACTCAGGAAATTTGCGTTGAAGGATTTTGGTCATTTGAAAATTTAGGTTGCTTTTTAAGACTTTTAAGAGGTCTTTAACCTAAATTTAGGTTGCTTGCATATATTTTGCAATAATTATTTTCCAGTCTGAGTGTTGCCTATTTACTTTCCAGATTACATTATGGAGATTAAAGTTTTTAAAACATACGATGAAGTCCAATTTATTGTTTTGATTTTCATTAAATTCTAATTTGGTTTAATGTCTAGGTGATATTTGCCTAACCCAATAAGGCCAAACATTTTCCCTTTGTTTTATTCTAGAAGTTTCAGGTTTTAATATTTTACTTTAGACTTATGGTGCACTCCATATTAGTTTTATATGTTGATGTCATATAAGATATGCACCTTAGCTCTTTTTCTTGGTATGTGAATAGCCAATTTTTTCAGTAGCACTTAAACATTGTTTGACAGTTTCTTGCATTTATATAATGGATTTTAGTTCTCCTCATACTCCTATTCCATACTCTCTTACTCCCTCCTCTCCCCTAGAGCATGTCTTCTCAGCAAGCTTCTCCATCCTCTTTCAAGTCTTCTTTTGGTGTGTGACCTGCTGACTTTAGTTAGACTCCCTTGCCTGAGTGTGGGTGGGGGTTACTAACCAGAGCAAGAGTCTTACCAGTTGCTACATCACAGGAAAATGATACCCTTTCCCAACAGCATCACCTGCCAATAGTTCCTCAGGTGGGAACAAGTCCTCATGGGCTTTTCCCCACCCACAATGAGGTATTGAAGGACTGGATCATATATGGGTGTTGTTGGATCTACAGATAGTTCAAGGGGGCAACAGCTATGTCTAGAAGACATCTCTTTGTTGCATATCCTCCATCCCCCGGCTCTTAGATTCTGTCTGCTCCCTCTTCCATGATGATCTCTGAGCCGTGGAGGGGTGCTATAGCTGTTCAAAAGCAATTTACTTTATTCATCTTGATTTTTCCACTTTGGTCATAAACCAGTCATGTGGGTAGATGTTGGTCCACTTGTTCACTGTGTTCCATCGATCTGTCTGCCTGTTGTCTACACCAACACGTGATGTGAATGATGATGATTTCATGATGATTTTACATTGAAGGATTGTAGCCTCCCAAATTTCTTCTTTTCTATAAATCCAATCTGCTGCAGTTCTTTGTGTTTCCACATAAATTTTAAAATCAGCTTATCAAGTTTTAGAAAAGGACCTACTGGGATGTTCATTGACTCGATCTATCAAATTATTTACAGTGAACGTGTTAAATAACCTGGAGCATCCTGACCTATGAACAAAATGTATTTCTCCACTTATGGTTGGCCTTTTTCTAACTGGAAGGCTTTCATTTCACTTATGACTTTTAAAGATATTTTCAGTGGGTGAGGAATTCTAGGTCAACAATTCTTCCTTTCAGTGCCTGAGACACATCGGCTCATTGTCCTCTGGCATGCATTATTTCTGATGGGAACGCTGTCATTCTTGTTTTTGACCTCTTTTTTTTTTTTTTCTCCAGCTGCTTCTAAAAAAATTTTTTTTTTTAACAGCTTTAGGCAACTAGATTTTGATGGGCCTTCATTTTCTTGTTTATTTATTTTTATTTCTTGTGCTGAGGATACAGGAGTTCATAGTTTTCATCGATTTTAGAAAATGTAAAAGCTAATTTTTTTCACACGTCTTGGGTTATTTCTGGGACTTATTGCACATGTATTTGGTTTGCTGAACCTGTGCTATTGCCCATTGGCTTTCCAACGTTTGTCAGTTTCATCCCAGGGGGTTGCTTTTTCTATGTCTTCAAGCTCACCACCCCCCTCCCCCTGCCTTTAAGGTTAACTTTTTAAGCTAAAAAGGCTTTTAAATCCATTTAGTATTTTTGATCTCGGCATTTGTAAAGTTTTTGCATGTATGCATACACCTGTGGTATCCGATATGTGTGTGGGCATGTTCACATGTGTGTGGGCATGTGGGCAAGTATGTGCAGGTACAAGCAGAGGCCTGGGGTTGATGCTGGGTGTCTTCCTCCAGAGCTCTGCACCTCACATATGGTGGCTGAGTTTCTCAGCTGAACCTGGATCTTGCTGTTGATGGCTGGTCTGGCTAACCAGCTTGCCCTGGGGATCCCAGTCTCTGTCCACCTATAATGCACTTGACTAAGGGTAGTTGGGCTGACATGCCTACCCAGCCTCTCCATGGGCCCAGTTGATCTAAACTTCTGGCCCTCATCTTTGTGGAGAAAGAATTTCAGCCCACTGAGCCATTTTCTCAGGGTTTGTAATTTTTATATATCGAAATTCAGTCCTGGGCTGGTGAAATAGCTTACAATGGGAAGGTGCTAGCCTTTCAAGTCTGCCAACCTGAGCTCAATATCCAGCACCTGTGTAGAGGTAGGAAGGGAGACCGGACTCTGTAAAGAGGTCCTATGACTTCTACATACCCATGCCTGCACGAGCATGTGCTCACGCATGCACACAAAATGAATGCATAAAAAAATCATTCTAAATCAGGTGTATGACTTCCTTATCTTAGCATGTTTTTTTTTTCCTCATGGCTTCCTGAGTACAGAAAATATAATTATAGTAGTAGTTTCATATCTGTTATTTTTTGATTTTTTGACATAATTTGTGTTCTTAATTCCTTAGTGTATGAATGCTTATCCTCCATGATGTTTCTGGGCAAAATTCAATTGACTGATTTTTTTTTTTTGGTCTTTATTATGAATTTGTTACATTTTCTGCTTATTTGGTCATCTTACAATTACATTTCCTATATGCAAATTTTATCTTTTTGGGTGCTGGATTTCTGAAGCATTCCTTTAAAAATTCTCAGACTATTATTCAGTGACACATTTATATTTGGGGGAAGAGGAAGAAAGCTTCTTGAAAAAAAAAGTGTGTTATTACTTACCACAAAGCTTAATGGCAATTATTTTTCCTTGATAAAGTTTAGAGTGGGAGCTATTTTAATCTCTACTACTGAGGAAAGACTATTCTAGTTTCTGTGATGAGGGTATCTGATGGATTTTGCATTCTGCCTGTTGGGAACTGGTGAATTCTAACCCTTGGTTGAACTCTGTGTACTGTTCCTGTAGTTATTTTAGGTTTGTCTTCCCAAGCTCTGAGTATTGTTTTTCACAGAGAGCCTCAGTGATGATTATTCTCCTGAACATCTGAGAGGGGTCCTCGGCAGCATCCTGGGGCCTGTCTGTGCTTCTTTCACCCCAGGTATTGCCCAGATTTAGAGAGGGTCTTCTAAGCTCATCTGATCTAGAACTTGGCTGAGTCTTCCTACTTAAAATGATCCAGTCAAGAACAATTCTTCACAGATGTGCCCAGCTGCTTGAGTTTTAGTTAA